>NW_022196895.1:72897107-72949835 GCF_008632895.1 Mastomys coucha
AATATTGTAAGTTCATCTTGCATAGTTTTAAACCAATGTCTATAATGCCTATAATGAGCCATTTTCTCTATAAAGAGCATGGATTTTTTTAAAATTTTGAATTGGTATTTTGACTAAAACCTTTTTTACTCTACCTTGAAACATACTAATATTTTTAATTTATTTAAATTTAGATTTGAAACAAAGTTTGGAAATTAATAATTTCTGTATGTCTTGTGCCAACTTTGACATGCTTAATCAAACAGGGAAACATAGTTGCTTTTTCAAAGGCGGTGAAACAAAGGTGGTGAAAATATTTTTATGTCTTTACTTATACTCTACAAATTATTTAAATGTATCTGTCATACTGTATACTTCATGCCTATTTCATGCCGACTCTAATAATAAGATCATTGTTCTTCCCTAACATAGTAGGAACGTGTTCTAGTGAGACCCGTCTTCAGCCTTGCGTGGCTTCTTAACCAAATAATTCACTTGAAATACGTAAAGCTTCTTAGGTTCCTAAATTAAACTACATGGGGCATGTTTAGGACTTCTCACAGTGATAGTGATACGTTAATATTTATACATTGTATTGCAGTTATGAATAAAGATGCAGCTTGTTTTACTCCAGCTGCAGTAGACAGATACTAATAATGACTTCTTAGTGATCGATCTTCCCTTTGTAGAGCCGTATGTTAGCTTTCTGTTGCTGCAGTAAAACAGTGGAGGTAGTCAATTTAGAGATTTATTTTGGCTCAGAGTTTCAGAGATTTCAGTCTATGGTTCATTGATATCTTTTTTATGTCTTTTTTTCTTGGGGCGGGAGAGTTTCGAGACAGGGTTTCTCTGTGTAGCCCTGGCTGTCCTGGTACTCTGTAGACCAGGCTGGCCCCGAACTCAGAAATCTGCCTACCTCTGCCTCCCAAGTGCTGGGATTAAAGGCGTGTGCCACCACCTCCCGGCTTCTTTTTTATCGTGAGGAGACCATCATTTCAGGGAATGTGTGGGAGAATTGAGCTGTTGGAAGGAGAGTGGCCCTGATTTCAGATTTCAATTGTCTCTTCAGGGTTATGCGCACTCCTTTCTCCTTCCTAACTTCCTTTCTCTAGGCTTCCAGCTCTTTTGTTCTGTCATGGGATCCCTGTCTGGGGTGAGTAGACATCTGTGTGTGTATCTCTCCAGAAAAAGTTATGTTCACATAACAACCCCTGCTTGCTCAAGTTTTGAGTAGCATCAGTTTACATAGTTCAACATTTTTCCATGTTTTCTTTTTAAAATACAGAGGCTCTCTGACATATATCCATTCCCCTGTAAGAATGAGATAATTACTGTGTGTGCTAAAATGTGCTGAATAATAACTTGACATTCTCTTGAACATTCCAGATAATAGAATTCTTTTGTTTCCTTTGGGCTTGGCAGGGTTTGTTCCCTAACCTGCCTGTCTGAGCAGCAGTTTAGATGGAGGGTGGAGACAAACTATTGCTACCCCCTCTTGAATCAGATGACATAACTTAACATTTTTTTTAGGGAAGCACTTTTATCTCTTTCCTCCCTGTTTCAGGCTGCATGCCTATAGAGAATTGCTGTATGCCTAGCTTGCGTCCGTGATCTCGGTGTGTACGTGTGTACATGCAGGCGGCGCACTCAGTAGACAACATTCTCGCCTTGGAACGTGATATTCTTGCCTCAGCTTTCTCAATGTCGGGGTTTCAGGCGTGACCTATTAGACTTAAAAAGTCTTTTTGTGTGTCCTTTTTTTTCTTCTTCAAGAGTGACTTTCATAGCCCATACTGCTCTCAAACTTGCCATTCTCCTGTTTCAGTCTATAGATTGCTGAAATAGCAGGTATGTACCATCATGCCCAGTTTCTTTTATCATTATTGTTACTCTTTTTGGAGAACTGGTCTCTATGCATTTCTGGCTGTCGTAGAACTAGTTAAGTAGATCAGGCTGGGCTTGAACTCACAGATCCTCCAGGCTCTGTGTCTGCAGTGTTGTGACTAAAGATGTGTGCCACCATGCTTGGCCTTTTATTATTATTAATTATTATTATTAAACATTGTACATTTGTTTCTTTTTTTGTTTTTAAGTTTGACTTCATTTTGCTTTCTAGTTAATGTTTTTTGTTTATCCTTTAACCCTCCCTTTTGGTTGCTGTTGATACTATTTGTTTCTTGAACATTTTCTATAAGAACTGAGGTGGTTTTATAGATTTTGAAATCTAGGATGTTGGTTTTTTAAGGATTCATTTTTACTTTATGTACATGAGTGTTTTGTTTGAATGTATGTTCATGTATCATGTCCATGCATTGCTTGTGAAAGCCGTAAGAAGGTCTCAGATCCACTGGAACTGGGATTACAAGTGGTTGCGAGCTGCTATGTGGCTGTTGAGAACTGAACCTGAGTTTTCCTTTTTTTTTTTTTGGTTTTTTGGTTTTTTGGTTTTTTGAAACAGGGTTTCTCTGTACAGCCCTGGCTGTCCTGGAACTCACTCTGTAGACCAGGCTGGCCTCGAACTCAGAAATCTGCCTGCCTCTGCCTCCCAAGTGCTGGGATTAAAGGCATGCGCCACCACCGCCCGGCGAGCCTGAGTTTTCTGCAAGAGCAAAAAATATTCATAACGATTGACCCATCTTTCTAGCCCCTATAGTATGTTCTTTCTTCTTTTAATAGATGACATTTGGTTTTGTTTTTTGTTAGTATGGGATGAGTTAAAATATTTTATTGTAAACAAGAGATCTATTTCAAGTCCCTCAAGTGAGAGGCTTAATATTAGGGGATGATTTTATAAGAAACGGGGCTTTCCTTCCATGACCACTGAAGCAGACAGTGCTTAGGAAGTAAGAGATCTGTACGATTTGCTACGCAGACTATCTTAGGATGTTACTATATTTTTTGCTATATTGATTTTGTTAACTTTTTTACTATTCCTATTTATAAACATATATACACACATACATACACACACACACATACAGTAGAAACTAAAATAGAAAGCATTTAACAATGCAATTTATCTTTTCCCTGGCAATTAGCAAAGTGGCTTCCCAGGCCCTTTCATACATCATGACCCAGGGGGAACTCAGCAACACTTGTATCAAATTCTATTCAAATAGAATTTACCTAAATTTCAGGTTTTTTAGTTTCCATCTCATTCTTAATTAAGGGTTGAAAAGCAATTTCTAGAAAATAGTGTATTGGTTTTACATGTAATTAGAATATTTTCCTACTTAATGTGGTATTTTCTAATGTAGAGGATCTTGCTTGCTTGCCTTCATATATATACTACAGCTTTAAAGTCTTTTATAGTTTATGTTTAAGTAGATGTGATACATATTGTATCCCCAGTTTTAACTTTCTAATTCATTGTGGGTTTTTTTATTGTTGTTATTTGTTTTTGCTTGTTTGTTTTTTAAGATTGAGACATGATCTCTCTATGTAGCCCTGGAACTCACTAAATAGATCAGGCTGGCCTTAAACTCATAGAAATGTACCTACTTCTGCTTTTTTTTTAAACATTGGGGATTGAAGCTATGGCCTTGTGAATAAGACTTAAGCCTTGCTATTGAGATACCCCTAGCTCTGTGCATCTTTAAAAAAAAAATCATAGCAGTATTTTTTTGTAGAGAAATTCCTCTGTGTAGAGCTAGTAGAAGTTAAAGACATAGTGAAAGCCAGACTTTGGAGTCAGTAAAGTAGAATAGGAATAACAACAAAACAACAGCTTAAAAGATGGCACTACAGGTACAGACATGAACTACTGGTAAAGGGAAATGACCAGCATTCACTCTTGCCCTGTTGTCCCAGCAGGTCAGCCTCCCGCCTTGAGGGCTTGCTCTGATGACTGAACTGTACTTCCTTTCCAAAGTACCTGGTGAAACTTGTTCAGAAAACTGAGTTTAGGAAAAAAATGGAGCTTTTTGTTTGTTTGTTTGGCTTTTTTTTTTTTTTTTTTTTTTTTTTTTTCTGTGACAGGGTTTCTCTGTATAGCTCTGGCTGTCCTGGAACTCACTCTGTAGACCAGGCTGGCCTCGAACTCAGAAATCCACCTGCCTCTGCCTCCCAAGTGCTGGGATTAAAGGCGTGCGCCTCCACTACCATGGAAAATGTAGCATTTGCTTAAAAAATATATATCTTATTTTTAACTACACAGCTATGCATGTGGGTATGTGTCTGCCAGTACAGGTGTTTTATAGAAATCAAAAGAGAGATCTCCTATGAGCTGCTTGATATATAAGTGCTGGGAATTGAACCCTGATCCTCTAAGAAGGACAGTCAAGTGTTCTTAACTACTGAGCCATTTCTAAGAACCCAGGGTTCTGAGTCCTGGTGACAGGTTTTGGCCTCTCATCTGTATATAGATTTTGGGTCCCAGGTTTCCCATTGGGTGGCCTTGACCTTTATACTACTATCTTCAGAATTTTCAATGTAAATTCTATCTTGTACAATTCAGATCCTGTGATTCCGTCCACATTCTTATTTCGAAGCCCGTACATCATCTTTTCACTTTATATATAGTATGTCTCTTTACTCCCTGTTTTCCCCTGGACTTAAGACCTTTGGTCTTATAGGAAAGGCATCCTGGCTGCTACATGCCTAACTGGTGAGGTAGGATAGGGACACCCAGAGTCACAAGAAGAGGAGGGTCTTCCGAGAGTAGGTTTTGGATGGGGGACTCCGTATCTCTTCCTTTCTCTTGGCAGATGATTTGTATGTGGCATAGTTAAATCTCACCTATGTTGTTTACCTCTTATGTTTGGAATTGAATGAAAGTCACTCAGTAGCTAGACTTAAAAGGCAGTAGGCGCTGTAAAGAATTTACTAGATGTTATGAACTCGGTAAGTGAGATGTAGAGCAAGAACTGTGTATTAAGTACAAATCAGTAAGAGTGGCACGAGAGAATCTTAATTTTTAAGGATAGTGACAGCCGCGTGCTTACTCTGTAGGGCTCTCATACTCATTTGGATACTAAACTACATTTTTCTGTATCATCTTTAAAGTTGAACTGTTAAATATAGGATATATGTGATTCTTAGTCTTAATATTTATCTTTTAAAAATTATTTTGTAGCCAGGCAGTGGTGGCGCACGCCTTTAATCCCAGCACTTGGGAGGCAGAGGCAGGTGGATTTCTGAGTTTGAGGCCAGCCTGGTCTACAGAGTGAGCTGGAATTTGTAGATTTTACTAAATAGCACTAGAAGTTAAACATGTGATGTAGAAGTTCAACCCATTGGTTTAATTAACGACAGTTTGTAACATGCTATGTTGTACAGTAGGAGGTCTTCGTTTTGAAAAGAACATTTTCATTAAAGAGTTTGCAGTGAAGAAGCAGATCTAGGAGCATAATCTGGCAGTAACGTGGCTGATAGGAGCACAAGGCTAGTTTCTAAATGAAGAGTAAAATTTGATTTATAAATTCCAAGAGAAGATAGCTTCTGAATATTATATTCTATGTGTTACAGAATATGCAGTATTGATTATTATCAGGAAAAATCTGATTTTACAATATTTTAGATAGGATTTTGTTTTAAAAACATACTTGACGTTAACTTGTCTTTTTCCTTCCCTCTTTTTAGAATATGGTTTCTAGTTTTAGGGTTTCTGAATTACAAGTGTTACTGGGCTTTGCTGGACGGAATAAAAGTGGGCGCAAGCATGACCTCCTGATGAGGGCGTTGCATTTATTGAAGAGTGGCTGCAGCCCTGCGGTTCAGATTAAAATTCGAGAATTATATAGACGCCGATACCCACGGACACTTGAAGGTCTTTCTGATCTATCCACAATCAAATCATCGGTTTTCAGTTTGGATGGTAGTTCATCACCAGTAGAGCCTGACTTGGCTGTGGCTGGAATCCACTCGTTGCCTTCTACTTCAATTACACCTCATTCACCATCATCTCCTGTTGGTTCTGTGCTGCTTCAGGACACTAAGCCCACCTTTGAGATGCAGCAGCCATCTCCTCCCATTCCTCCTGTCCATCCTGACGTGCAGTTAAAAAACCTGCCCTTCTACGACGTTCTTGATGTTCTCATCAAGCCCACGAGCTTAGGTGAGTATTATGAAAAATTGCTTTTTAATTAAAAAAAAATTTTAGAAGCAAATAAAATAACCTTTAACTATTGATTAGTGATTTGTTATTAATACCTTAACATTGAAAGCCAAGGTTGGCAAGATGGCTCAGAGGGTAATAAAGATGTTTGCTGCCAAACATGATAATCCTAAATCAGTCCACAAGAACCCCCTGTGTTGAGAGGGGAGAACCTGTTCCTGGAGCAAATTCTATTACTGCTCACATGTAGCACAGCATGCATATCCCACAGATAAATGTAAAAATACTTGTAAGAACTTGATAGCCAGGGTGTGGTGTGCAGTAATTCCAAGATATCTGTGGACTTAGCAAGGTTGCCATAGGAGGCCAGCCTGGACTACCTAGTAAACTTGAGGCTGACCTGGATTACATATTGAGTCCTTATTTCAAAAGCAAAAGAAACACCCCCAAATTAAGGGGCTAGGGAAATGCTTTAATGTACAAAAATGCAGCAAGCCGAAGATCCAAGTCTGAGTGTCTAGAACCCGTGCAGACGCAGGCTTGGGTGACACATACTGTGCCATCTCAGTGTTCTCACAGGGAGGTGGGAAGTGGAGACAGGAAATCTCTGCAAGTTTAGTGCAAGAGTGACACACACACACAACACACACACACACACACACACGACTGGTGTTGTGGTCTAACTTACATGCTCCTGTCTGCATTGGCAGGTGAATGTGGGTGCACACACAAACGATTTAAAATCAAAGCAAGTCATGCATGATACGACTCGTGCCAATAGGACTTAGGCTTATAGTCCTAGTACTAGCAACTGAGGCAAGAGGGTGGTCTAAACTGCTACAACATAATACTGGGCCATCAGGGGTTACATAGGAAGAAGACCCTGTTTTAAAAGCAAAACAAGACAACAAAACCAAAAAAACAACTACAAACAAGGTATTAATGGCTAAACATTAAATGTGTGAGTAAAAAATTGTGATAGACATAACTGAAATTTAATTTTAAAATGTTCTATCATTTGAGTGTCTTTATTTTTCTAATTTGTTTTTTGGTCTTTTGGAGTCTTACTGTGTAACTTAGGCTAGATTGGAATGCTCTTTTACTGACTCAGCTCTCCTGGAGCTGGGATTACAGGTGTATGTGTCCCAGTACTCAGCTAGTTTTTTTTTCTTTCAAATTTGTGTAAATTTTATTTCATTTTTCTGCCTTTTTAAATTCCTGTGGCTGGAACTACCTTCCATATTCTTTTTATGTCTTAAGGACTCAGATTGCTTTTGTATGAATTGGGAATAGATTTAGTCTTTAATATCTATCACATTACAGAGTCCTAGTTTTGTTTAATGTAGTTTTAAGCTACTTTCCCAACAAATAAACCTCTCAGCTTAAGAGCTGACTCAGTGGGTAATAACAAGTACTGCTTTTGGAGAAAACCCAGGTGAGTTTCCAGCGCCCATGTCAGGGATGCAGTGAGCCTGTAACTCCAGCTTTGCACACTTTTATTCCCACATAAGTACATAGACATCATTAAAAGAATAAATCTTAAAACATGTACATCTTACACATTTTTTAATGGCAAAAGGTGTTTGATGAACTTTACAGTTTTTTATTATATCTTTATTCTTTTGTGCATATGTGGTACAGTATATGGGTCTAATTCAAGAAGTTGCCATATAGGGCTGGCTAATTAGATTTCCTTGGTCCAATTGTTGTCAGACCAAGATGGCTACTTGGTAACCTATGTAGTAGAAGAGGTCTGACTTGCACAAATTGTTACCTGACACGTGTGTTTGTGGGTGTGTGTGTATGTATAAATATATGTAATAATTATTTATTATTAAATAATAAACCATAAAACCATAAAATTCCACATTTAAAAAAATTTTTATATGAAAACTTGGCTTATTGTTTAAACTTCATTTTGAAATTAATATTAGAGGAAAGGCAATATGCCTCAGTGGGTCAAAGACAGGTGTCACCTGAAGACAGGCGTTTGATATTCATAACCCAGGTGATGGACGGGGAGAACTGCCTCCTGCATGCTGTCTGTCATCTGAGCCTTACAAGTTCTCTGTTGCATGTACACTCAATAAAAACAAACATAAAAACACTCTTTATAACAGAAAGCTGGGTATAGTGAGTGACACATGCCTATATTATTCTAAATAAAAGAGTGATGATCAGGAACCTAAAGTCACTGTTGGCTGTAAAGTCTCAGGTCAACTTGAGTTCTTGAAGACCCACTCTCAAAACAAAAGTTCTGGTGGCAGTGGTACCCACCTTTAACCTCAGCATTTGGGAGTCACACGCAGGCGGATCTTTAAATTGCAAACCAGCCTGGATTACAGAGTGAATTCCAAGGCAGCCAGAGTTACACAGAGAAACCCTAAGCCTGAAAAACCAACCAGCCAAAAACCTAACCCACCAAAATAACAACAGGAATGAGCACTGAGAATGTGTAGTTTATTTTTCTTTGTAATTATACTTTTTTTTTTTTAAACAATAAAAAAACAAGGTCTCACTGTGAGCCCTAGAAGTTCTAGAACTTGGTATGTAGACGAGACTGGCCTACAAAATTTCAGTGATCTACTTGTCCCTATGCCTCACAAATGTTGGGCTTAATGTGTGTACCACCTTTCCTGGCTCATTTTTTAAACCCTTTTTTCCCCTTCAAGTTTCATTTATTTGGTTAAGATAATTTATTTTCCCTTCCCATGCACGCCTCCCTCCTTTCTTCCCTCCCTTTCTTTTGGTTATACCAGTGCACAGTACTGTGCTCATTTGTATGCTTTTTCTCGGGAATTAATGTGTAAGGCTGGGAAATTCTGGAAACCTCTTAGTTTTCTTTCTTTACTGCTTTGTTTAGAAATAGAAATGTTCTTCAACTGTCCTTGTAGCTTTTCTTTTACTAATTTCAGCAAGACTAAAGGAAAATAGTTTTTTGGTTTGATTTGAGACAAGGATTCTCTGTATAACCTTGGCTGTCTTGGAATTCAATTTTGTAGACCAGGCTGGCTTTGAACTCACAGAGAACTGCCTGCCTCTGCCTCTTGAGAGTTGGTATTGAAGGCACACACCACTACTGGTAGGTGAAAATAGTTTTTTCCCCCAATATAAATTTAAAAAAATAAACTTTTATGTTTGGCATTTTTGCTTCTTCTTGTTTTTTTTTTTTTTTTTTTTTTTTTTTTTTTTTTTTTTTTTTTTTTTTTTTTGTTTTGGTTTTTTGTTTCGTTTTGAAACAGGGTCTCTCTGTGTAGCCCTGGCTGTCCTAGAACTTGCTCATAAGTTAATTGAGATTGCAATGCTAGAAATACATATAACTTGTTTTATCACTCTCTTAGAACCAGAATAAACTTGTGTTTTTCAGGGTTCTTACTTGTCACTGTTTTGTATAGATACTTTACTATTTTTTAAAAACACTTTCCCCTGTTCTCAGATTATAAACATTAGAAACACAACTGGAAGGGGGAAGGTCTTCCATGATCCCACTTCTACTTAGCTATCTCTCTATATGTATTGTGCCCTTTTTTGTTCTGTTTTTGTTCGTTTTGGTTTGTTTTGTTTTTTCCTCTTCTCCACTTGAAAAGACTGTTGTAATTGCAGGGGCCGTGTGTGGTCTCTCTGTTGAAGAGGGTTATATCTGTTGGAGACAGCTGTGAGTGCTGTCCTCTAGAGAGTGTTTCACTAGGATACTTTATCTTAGTGTTCTTTGGAATTGTATTATGTGTCGTTTAGATTATAGTTGGTCTGTTACCTTGGCACTATACCAGTATTTTCATGTACATTTTCAGTTTTTACTCATTTAGAATATTTTGTTATAGTAAATGTCAGGCACCATTCCTACGTCCTATATTCATATCATCTGTGAACATCTTTACTTGTATTGAAGAACTGCACATATTTTTGAAAGATAAATGTCTAGTTGAAAAGTTGGAAAAAAAGAGCATGAATATTTAATATTTTGACATTCAGTGAAGTTGAATTCAGCTTTGCACCAATTTATATTCTTCAGCATATGTTTGTATTGTTTTGCCTGCATCCTCATGAACATTGTATTTCTGGTTTTGTAATCCTTGCTAATCTCAACGATAACAGTTAATAATGTTTATTCTTTTCATATCCTTAAGTCCTTTGTATTAAGATATACTCAGTAAGCTCTGAATATGATCAAACTGGTATAAAGTGATATGCTGACTGTTAAATCATTACAGACTGTTTTAAGTTATTTGAATAAATTCAAATAAACAATTAAATCAGGTAGTAAGTATTAATTTGGAGGTGGCTATATGTTCTATTTGTAGGGAAGCTAGAAGAAACGAGGTGGCTTTAGGGAGTATGTTTTTGTAGTTTGAGTGTGTTTAATAGGAAAAAGGAAGAGAAGGAATGCTGGGCATAGTGTACATATCTGTAACTTGGAAGGCCGAGGCAGAAGGATGGAGACTTCAGAGTCAGCCTAGGGTAGATAGATAGCAGGGCACTTCAGAGAGGGTGTGAAACTGGGCCAGGGCCCTGGGCTGGTAGCTCAGGGTTCAAGACCTTCCCTAGCATGTGTGTGACCTAAAACTGCATTTGATCCCTAGAACTGCAAAGCGGGTGTGTGTCAAGAGTGTGATTATGATTAAGAACTATAAATTGTGCTCAGATGTTATATCAGCCCTAACTAATGAGGAATTCAATTACGCTTTCTTATAGAGACTTGTGGGAGCGTGGGATGTCAAATATGTATACTTGGGATTATTGGAATTTATGTCAAGAGAAGAGAGCTCTAATTAATCATAGAAGTTGAAATTGTAGTGCATAATTGTAGGACCAAATAGTGAAGAACTGAATAGAGAAGTACAGGTTTGCTAGGAAAAGAGCTAAGGCCATTGCTAATGGAGGACTGTGCAGAATAGAATTTAGAGCTGGCTTATCAGACATGGGACACAGTTGCAGCTGAGTGGGGAAAGGGACGCTGACGATGACTAACTCCACACTTGGTCTCATGGGAAGTTGGCAGAGAAAATAGACAGTGATCAGAGTAGTGTCACTTAAAATGGCAGCAGGGACGGGGAAGAAGGGTTTAGGCAACAGACTCAGTGCGGAAGACAGAAAGAGCACTGAAGTCAAGGGAAGGACTTCTGGGAATTCGACTGTGGGGGTAGCTATCTTCTGTAACTCGACTTAAACTCACTAGTTTTCAGATATAAGAACTCTCAATTCTCTGACCTCTTCAGTTAATTTTTGCAGTGGTGATTATTAATATAATGGTATTTGTTGGGTGTTAACCAAATAATCAAAATTGGGCTAGTTTGATAATATAAAATGGCTTTATTTCTCCTGTTAACTACTGTATATAAATGAGCCTTTGTACATTTTTATAAAAAATTTAAGGTTTAACATCCCCTAGTATTTTAAGAAATATTTTATTTTCCCCAATTTCATTTTTACTGTCATTAAATGCCTGTAACATCAAACTGTCTACAGACTCCCATCGCCAGTCCATCTGTTTCCTTTCATCTTGTAAAATGGAAACTCTTGAGCCCATAAAACTATAATTCCCCATTTCTTCAGCCCTGGCTTCTGGCAACCACAGTTCTACTTCCCACCTTTGATCTTTACCCTGCTAAGCACCTCATGGAAATGAAATCTCAATATAGCTGTTTTGCTATTTGGCTTGCTTCACAGCTAACACAATATCCTCCACACTTGTCTTGGCATAGTACATATCATTTTTTTCCTTCTTAAAACTGGAAGTTATTATGTGTCTCTGCCTTTTGCTTATCCATGTGTCTTGTTTAGACAATTGGTTGCTTTCACATTTTAACCCTTGTGAATAATACTTCTCTGAACATGAATGTAAATCTCTTTATCAAAAGTAAAACTGTTAGATCATATAGTGATTGTTTTTAATTTTTTAGCAACTACCATATTATTTACCACAACAGCTGCAATATCTTATATTGCTATGAACAGTACACAGCTTTGCATGAGAATTTTTCCACACCCATGCCAAAATGTTTTGGGGGTAGTAATTTATTCTAACCCAGTCAGCATAAAGTAAAATTGAGTTGGAGTTTTCCTTTGAGTTCTCTAATTATGAATTATATTGATTGGTCTTTCATGTGATTATTAGCCATTATGTGTATTGTTTAGAGAGAAGTCTTTACAAATTGTTTGCCCAGGTTTTTTGTTGTTGTTGTTTTTGAGACAGGGTTTCTCTGTTCTGGAACTCACTCTGTAGACCAGGCTGGCCTCAAACTCAGAAATCCGCCTGCCTCTGCCTCCCAAGTGCTGGGATTAAAGGCGTGCGCCACCGCCCGGCAATAGAGAGGAATCTTGACCAAAATACAAACCAGCTTACTATGAGGTCAACATCGCACTTCCAGAGGGTGAAGGGGTGGCTTAGCAGACCTTATTTTTATTAAGACTATTTAATAAGGCATGCTAAAATGCCAACTTTTTACCTAAATATCTTATCAAGTAGGTCATAATATGTACATACCAGACTCTAGCTTTTTCCCTCCACTTACTTCATTTACTTAACTATTTTGAGACAGGTTCAGCCCCGGCTGACTGGGTAGCACTGTGCTTTCCAGGCTTGCCTTGAACCCACAGCGATCTGCCTGCTTCTGCCTTCTGAGTGCAGCTGTTGAAAATGCCTGGCCCAGAGCTTAACCTTTTTTGAATGCATGTTGGTATCCTTAAAGTCAGAAAATGTTGGACTTTCTGGAGCTGGGGTTACAGGTGGTTGCCAGGCATCTGATGCAGGTGTTAAAATTTCACTTTGCTCCTCTGTAGGAACATAAAGCCCTCTTAACTCCTGAACCATCTTTTCAGACCCTTCATTTTCCTTTTTCCCCCTCCCTCGGACTTAAATGCAGACTACCAGAACTAAAAATTTATCTGTGTATTTTCTGTTTTCAGAAAGCTTTCACGTGTGTTAACTGTCATAAAAAGTAGAGAAAAATGTTACCATATTAATTGAGAAACAAAGATTTAGAAGTTTCATGTCAATTTTATTTTATTTTTTTTGTGTTTGTTCCTCATTTTTACTTTGTTCTTTTTGGGGCACTCTGTACTTGTGTTAGATATTTTCAGATTTATGGCTAGAGAAACACAGTTCTCATGCTGTTAAGTAAGATTGAAAACATTGTTTATTTACTTGATTTCTTGGTTTGTGCTAGAGATGGAGTGAGGGTCATGTTGTGCCAGTCCTTCTAGTGCTGAGCTATATATAGCCCAGCCACTTAGTGGTCACTTGTAATCTCACAGTTGTATTATGTTTGATAATTACACTGTCATGGGTGAACTTAGTCATTGACAGAGAAAAGAGGAAGGGACATCGGGAAGGGATGACAGGACAAGCAGGAGCCAAGGACGAGGAGAAACTTTGTTCTATGTCCCATAAGTGTCATGTAATATAAAACTGCTTCATGTGTAGATGTTCATCTTAGCCTCTCTTTTTTCTCATTTTAGAGATAGTATGAGAAAATGAATTAGTATTCTATATGTTTCTATGAAGCATCATTCTGCAATAAAGTGTGCATGCTTTTTACTCAAGGAGTTCATATTTTTCTTGATTTGATGTGACTGACAAAGGGCTTTTTGATATTAGACATTTAGCTGTCATCTTGTTCATGATCTTGGATAATTGTAGCAATAACATAAAGGAGTTACTTTGGCTTGCTCTTGGGTGACGTTGCAGTACTTTATGATCTAGTCTCCCTCCCTGTCTGTCAGTAGGCTCTTATTTTTGAGACAAGATCTCTGTAGCATTAAGCTCATTCATTATACAGTCCAGGCTGGCTTTGAGCTCATGATCTGCCTGCCTCACCCTTTTGAGAGCCAAGATTACAGGCATTGTGGCACAATGCCTGTAATGAGCATTAGAACATCAGTATTAATGTGTTACAGTTCTTTCTGATGTTTTCAATACATTTTAGCTTTTAATAATATAGTTTAGCAGGATAGCTTTACCAGATAATTAATTCTTTATAAGTAGGTTATCTCTTATAAGCAATAATTACTACTTATCAAATTTACCCAAAGTTTTAAAATTTTTGGACTTTTGTATGCTCTGAGTACTTAAATATAAAGCACTAAAACAACAAAGATGCTAAGAATGTGTATTTTTAAATTTTTATTTATTTATTTATTTTTTATTTTTTTGGTTTTTTGAGACAGGGTTTTTCTGTGTACTTCTGGCTGTCCTGGAACTCACTCTGTAGACCAGGCTGGCCTTGAACTCAGAAATCCATCTGCCTCTGCCTCCCCAAGTGCTGGGATTAAAGGCATGCTCCACCTGCCCAGCTTTATTTATTATTATTATTTTCTATCCATTGGTGTTTTACCTGCTTGTGTATCTGTGTGAAGCTATCAACTCCTGGAACTGGAGTTACAGACAGTGGTGAGCTGCTATGTGGGTAATGGTTATCGAATCTGAGTCGTCTGGAAGAGCTGCCAGTGCTGTTAGCCTCTGAACCATCTCTCCGGGCCCCAGAAAACATGCATTTCATGGATGGCACTACTGTGAGGGACCGTTTCTGATACTCATGAAAGAGTCCAGAGTGAAATGTCATCTTGAATAGTTTTATTATATTTTGATATCACAGTATAGTTCATGTTTTAGAAAACTGATTATTAAAAATTAAGCTCATTTGGATAACTATACTCAGGATTGTAGATGAATACATTTTCATATAGTCCTGGAGTTTTAGAGTATTAATTACCTTTAACCTTGAACACTTCAGGCTAGCACACACTTCCTCGTTCCTGCAGGTTCTTGCTTGTTACTGAATACATGTTTTTCCCTCCGCAGTTCAAAGCAGTATTCAGCGGTTTCAAGAGAAGTTTTTTATTTTTGCTTTGACACCTCAGCAAGTTAGAGAGATATGCATTTCAAGGTAAGAGGAATGTTTCAAATAGTTTTCCTTGAAGTGTTTGCCTTATAGAGTTATAGCAAAACATAATAGACTAGGTGACATAAACAGAAATTTATTTTCAAAATTCTAGATAGTTCTGTCTAAGATCAAGGTAAGCTTTTTTTTTTTTTTGGTGGTTTTTTGAGACAGGGTTTCTCTGTGTAGTCCTGGCTGTCCTGGAACTCACTCTGTAGACCAGGCTGGCCTCAGAAATCCACCTGCCTCTGCCTCCCAAATGCTGGGACTAAAGGCGTGCGCCACCACCGCCCAGCTCAAGGTAAGTTTTGTTAGTCCTAAAGCCTTTTCTTATGGCTTACAAATTTTACACACGTGACTTTTTTTCTGTTGCAATGCATTCCAGCTATGCAGCATGATATTGTCATGACAGTCATGTCTCTTTAACTTAGGTCTGTCTTTAAGAATTTTAATTGCATCTATAAAAGCAATTACAAATACAGTCACATTGTGGTTAAGATTTCCACACTTCAGTCTATAAAGGTTGAACTAATCTCTCTCCCTTCCCCCATTCCTTCTACTTCTTTTATACATTGGTTTTTGTGTTGGGGGAGGTGGTGGTGGTGCTGGTGATGGTATAAGTGTGATGCCAGAGAATATCAGGAATTAATTCTCTCTTATTTTTTTTAAAGATTTATTTATTTATTATATGTGAGTACACTGTCGCTGTCTTCAGACACACCAGAAGAGGGCATCGGATCCCATTATGGATGGTTGTGAGCCACTATGTGGTTGCTGGGAATTGAACTCAGGACCTCTGGAAGAGCAGTCAGTGCTCTTAACCGTTGAACCATCTCTCCAGCCACGGAATTCGTTCTCTTATGTGATGTCAGGGATCAAACTCATCATATCATTAGGCTTAGTTAACATGGGGTGCCCTTACCACTGAGCTGTGTTGCCATGCCCAGTTGTACTATTTCTTAAGTGATAATAGTTTAACTATGATGAGTCATAGAGTAAATACTGTGTACTAGAAAAAGTTGCAACCTGTGAATTAAACCTCAAGAGTCTTTTTAAGTTTTTTTAAGACACATTTGCCAATATTTTTTGTTTTACTGGTGCTTGGAATTAAACCCTGGACCTTCTGTGTGCTGGGAAAGTGCTCCTATCACCTTCAGAGTTTCAACTGAAAGTTTTATTTTATATTTTTTATTTTTTTAGTTTTTTGAGACAGGGTTTCTCTGTACAGCCCTGGCTGTCCTGGAACTCACTCTGTAGACAGGTTGGCCTCAAACTCAGAAATCCACCTGTCTCTGCCTCCCAAGTGCTGGGATTAAAGGCATGTGCCACCACTGCCTGGCAAAAGTTTTATTTTAAATAGGGCAGCCTAATAAAAAGTGTGAAAAGTTGTCATGGTGATGCATGCCTGTAATCCTTGTGCTCCAGAAGTAGAGACAAGAGGATCAGAAGTTCAAGGTCAACTTTGGCTACCTGAGATCTGTTTCAAAGTAAAAAATGAATTTGATAGTAACCCAAAGGTAAAATAACTAAACAGGCATTTTGAGACTAAATGTGAATAACTTAAGAATATTCTTGGGTAAGAACAAAAACTGTGCTAGGAACGGTGGCACTTGTCTTTAATCCCAGCACTCAAGAGGAAGAGGCCGACACAGGCCAACCTGTTTTATAAATTCTGAGACCTTGTCTTAAAAAGAAAAGTACTGGCTAGTTTATTTCAACTTGACATAGAGTCACTTTGGAAGAGGGAGCTTCAGGTGAGCAAATGCCAGCACTAGATGGGCCTAAGTAAGGCTGCTGCTGTCTTAGCTATAGTTCTGATGCTGTAGTGAAACACCCAGACCCAGGCAATTATAAAAGGAAGCATTTAATTGGGGTTTGCTTACAGAGAGTTAGTCAATGGGTGCGGGTGTAGAAACCGATAGCAGCCTCTCCTGCTGGCAGAGAAGAGTTGGGGAGGGAGAGAGGAGAGAGGTGGACTGGAATTGGGCCTGGCTTGGGCTTTTGAAACTTCAAAGCTTAAGCTTAGTGACAGACCTCCTCCAACAAGGCCACACCTACTCTTAACACTGCTACACCTTTAATTGGTCCTAAATAGTTCCTGTAAATAAGGACAAAGTTTGTCAACTCAGAGCCATTCTTATTCAAATAAGCACACCTGCGGGCCATTTTCTTGACTTTCCTTTGCTTGGGGCAGCCTAGCTCTCTGTGTACTGTTATTGGGTACTGTAAGCTGACCAAGCCCAGTAAGGAGCACCCCTCCTTGGCCTCTCAGCAGCTCTTCCCCTCAGGTTCCTGTTCTGTTTGATTTTATGTCCTGACTTCTTTCAGCAGTGGAGTATTGTTACATAAGAGCTGTAAGCTAAAATATCCCTCCTCCTCCAAATTGTTATGGTCGTGGTTTATCACTGCACTAAGACAAGAAACAAACAAAACCACACAAACCAGAGTAGATCAGGGCAAGGTTAACTGTGAAGTCACCCTCCTTGGCCAAAATAATTACTAGATAACCTCCAAACTGGAGAAATACTTTTCAGTTTTCGATGGAGAGAAGAGGAGTTCTAGTGGCATGAGACTTAGGGGAAAAGAAGAAACTCAAAGTCATTTTATTACTCTGTGAAAATGCATTTTGGAGGTAACAAGGGAAAGGATAGTAAGTTGTGGTACGATGAGTTCCAGTTCCAGAAGGAGTTGCTTTTGGGTGCTGGAGAGATGGCCCCATGGTTCAGAGCCCGTGGTGCTGTTCCCAGCAAGCTCAGAGCTGTCTGTAATCCCATGTTGGGGTTCTGGTGCCCTCTTCTAGCCTCCTTCGGTCTTTATTATCAGGATTCTACATGAGTATATCCAGATTCTATATCATGGAATTCTTGGCACTTAGCATTTTAAAGTATGTTTAATATTTTATGGAAAAGACCCTGAGACACAACTTTAGATTTTTTTGAGCAATCATACCATTTGTTTTTTTTTTAAATATGTATCTTGAAATCCTGAAGATTTACTAATTTATAAAGTTTAAGGTTCCACAGAGTAATGTTTACATAAATAAACTGGTTTGTAGCAGTCTTGGGATATTAGTAAGCCAACAAAGAACACAAAAGTAAAAATTAATTTAAACAAAATTTTGTATCATTAATCTAGTGATAAGTCCTTGTTTGAGGTTAACTTTAAGTGATTTATACAAGGCAGAGTTTTAAATGACATAATGACTTTCTGCAACTGATTGCAGTCTTGTTAATGAGCCGAATTATTTAACTGAAGTGTCCATTGGCACTGCAAGGTATTATATTAAAAAACCCAGTTTAGTTATGACAAATGAATTGATGTGAGGAGGCAGGAGAGGCGGGAGATCACTGTTAATCTTGGTCGCCTTAGAAAACTGCTGAGTTAGTATGTGGGCTTTGGAAGGAAGGACGTGAAGATGTAGATTGGAAAATACGTATCTCAGGGTGCATTTTTATTCTATGTGTACGTGTGGTCTGTGTGTAAGTCCGTATGCAGAGGCCTGAGGAAGCTGTTGAACATCTTACCCCATTGACACAGGTCTTCACTGATCCTGTACCTAGACCTGCAGCCAGCAACCTCCTGTGTTCTTCCTGTTGCTTTCTGCCCTCCACCCTTCACTCCCATGCTCGAGTTATAGTTATGATTATGCCTGGCATTTCGTGTTGTGAGGCAAGCCCTCTTGTTCCTGAGCCATCTCTCTAGGCCTAGGTGATTACTTTAAATAAAAATTTTTACTAATCTAGAGATAGGTGACACTGCTGGTTGTTGCCCATTACAAATGCACTTACTGCTTTAGATGGTTGATTGTAATAATTTCTTGTATATTTATCCCCAGTGTAAAATTTTACTATATAATGCTGTTTTCTATTGCTTTGAAAAGAAATGGAACATGGTCATATATGTGTACATTACAAACACAATCTTTTCAGAACTGGGGAGTCTATTGGTAAAAACAGTCCTTTTCCTAATAAATGTAAGGCAAGTCTGCTGGGACTGACTAGATACCACCATTTAACTCCTGTGCCAGCTCGCCTGTCTTTTTTGTACTGAAGTATTTCAAAGTTGGTTACTCGCATTATGTAATATAGAATTGTGCTTGAGTGTGCAGCTCTAATGGATTTTACAGAATTATTCATAAAGTTGTGTGTTTGTGTGTGTGTGTGTGTTTGTGCATATGTGTGTTCAGGTTGCTGTATGTAGAAGCCAGTAGTTGTCATCAGGTCTTTACTTTGTCCACCCTATGTATTGAGGCAGGGTCTCTCAGTTGAACTAGCCAGTTTGCTTTGGGCAATACTCGTTTGCATCTCCTGATTGCCGGGATTGTAGGTGAGTTGCTACTAATTCTAAGAGTGCTGAGAATTTGAATTGTGGGTCTCATGAAGTTTTTATAAATTGAGCCATCTCTCCAGCTCCCACTCGGAAGTTAATTAATTCTATAATAAAGTTGTATCTGGCCCATGTTCAAAATTTCTATTTTGTCAAGTAAGGGCTACATACTACTTTTAACATCTATGGTGAATTAGTTTTTGTTGTTACTATATTTCTTTCACTCACTCACCCACTCACCCACTCACTCACTCACTCACTCACTCATTCACTCACTCACTCAAGACAAGGTTTCCTCTATTTCCATGTATGTAGCCTTGACTGCCTGAATCCTGCTCTGTAGCCCAGACTCAAATTCAAAGAGATCTGCCTGCCTCTGAGCACTGGGATTAAACATGTGTGTCACCACCATCCAGCTTTGTTATTGTTTTTAAAATTGTGTTTATGGATGTGTGTCTGTACGTACATATACACATGTCCAAGGAGGCTAAAGAGGATGTCAGATCCCATGGAACTGGAGTTATAGGAGCTCACAAGCAGTCTAACACAGGTGCTAGAAACTAAACTTGGGTCTTTGCAAGAGTAGTGTATAAGCTCTTAGCTGCCCCTCCAGCTCTTGTTGTGCTTTTTTTCCCTTAAAGACTTATTTATTTATTTTATGTATATGAGTACACACTGTAGCTGACAGATAGTTGTGAATATTCATTTGGTTGTTGGGAATTGAAATTAGAATCTCTGCTCCCTCTGATCAACCCCACTCTCTGGCTCACTCACTTGCTTGGTCCCTGCTTGCTCTGGGCCAAAGATTTGCTTATTATTATACATAGGTACATGATAGCTGACTTCAGACGAACCAGAAGAGGGCATCAGATCTCATTACGGGTGATTGTGAACCACCATGTGGTTGCTGGGATTTGAACTCAGGACCGTTGGAAGAGCAGTCTCTTTAGAAGAGAATGCTCTTACCCACTGAGCCATCTCTCCAGCCCCCTTTGTTGTGCTTTTTAAGACCTCATTTTAAGGCAATTTTGATTTATAGAAAAGTTGTAAAATATAATGTATATGCCCTTTACTCAGCTTCCTTTAATATTAGCAGCTATCATAAGCATTGTATAATTATCAAAACCAAGAGATTAACATTGTATAGTGGACTTTCTGGATCCAGTCCCAAGTTATATTTAATTGTGAAACTATCTTAGTTTTCTTTCACTTAGTGACTGTTTTCTTCATTTATTTATGAAATTCATCATTCCGTACACTGTTTTAGAGAAGCAGTCAGAGAACAACTTGTACCATGTGGGAGCCTGGGATCACTTTCAGATTGTTGGGCTGGCCAGCACATACAGAGAGCTGTTTTGGTGGTCCTTGATGTTTTACCTTTGTTAGATTATGTGTGCCTTGCCAAAATATCTTGTTATATCTTCTTCTCAGAGAATATCATGCATTACATAATATTTTTGTTCTTTCTTTTGGTCATACTGACATATCATTTGGATCATCTGTCTGTTATATTATAACGTCCCTGATCTTTCCCCATTATTATTAGTGAATATCTTGGGGGAAATATGAGGCTTGGCATATATATTTTTTTACCTTAAACCTTTGGAAAGCCTCTGGAATCTTTACCCTTTTAGTTTCTTTATTTTATTTTATTTTTTTTGGTTTTTCGAGACAGGGTTTCTCTGTGCAGCCCTGGCTGTCCTGGAACTCACTCTGTAGACCAGGCTGGCCTCGAACTCAGAAATCTGCCTGCCTCTGCTTCTGCCTCCCAAGTGCTGGGATTAAAGGCGTGTGCCACCACCGCCCAGCTAACCTTTTAGTTTCTATTTGGGTTAGTTTTCTGTAAAGAGTTATTAACTGATCTCCTTTCATTTTTTTTTTAAGATTTTTTTTTTTTTTTTTTTTTTTTTTTTTTTTTTTTTTTTTTTTTTTTTTTTTTTTTTTTTTTTTTTTTTTTAGATTTACTTATTTATTATATGTAAGTACACTGTAGCTGTCAGACGCACCAGAAGAGGGTGTCAGATCTCATTACGGGTGGTTGTGAGCCACCATGTGGTTACTAGGATTTGAACTCATGACCTTCCGAAGAGCAGTCAGTGCTCTTCCCTGCTGAGCCATCTCACCAGCCCTGATCTCCTTTCATTTATCTATTTGTGTAATTATAGGTTCATAGATGAATTGTGGATTGTAACCTAGGGCTATAGGAATTTATTTTATGGTTCAAATTGTTCTAGCTTACTTTAGTTATCTTTCAGATTAGATCCTAGATCCTTAAACTACTACTTCTTGTTGTTGCTGTTATCTTACTTAGTGGCATTTTATTTTGTTGTTTTGTTGTTATGTTTGGCCTTTTTGAGATAGGATCTTACTGTATAGTCCAACCTGGCCTTGAACTTGTTTCAGTCTCCTTTCCTCAATTCAGTAAACTTAGGAACCTAGACTGCGCCTCCTCATGTTAACTAAATGTGTTATATATAAAAGCAGATATTGTATCACTGAAGTTCCTATGAACTGAAACTGACATGAATGGGTAAAAGTTTAGTGAGTGGAGGTTAATTCTTTCATTGCTTTTGTTTTGTTTTGTTTTGGTTCGTGCCATTTAACATTTAAAAAACTTGTGTTTGTATGTGTGTACATGATCACCTGTGACCTCACCAGTGGCATGCTTAAGTGGTGTGACCTGAGGACAGTGTTGGTTACTAGTGTAGTCTCTGCTTTGTTCATTGAGACAGGGTCTGTGAGCCTGGAAGTTATTAATGCTAGTCAGTCTGTCTGGGCAGCCAACTTCAGGAACTACCCTGTCTCCATCAGTCCTGTCCCCTGCAGGGCCCAAGGCTTGGGGGTGGATGGGTGTGCTTGCTCACTGTTACATAGCACCTAGCCTTCGCGGGGTGCTTGGCATGGGAGCCATTACCCATTGAGTCATGTCCTCAGCTCCTGTTCTGTGAAATTTTATTGTATTTTCTTAATTCCCCCCCAACCCCTTTGCCAACAGGGATTTTTTGCCAGGTGGCCGGAGAGACTATACAGTCCAGGTCCAGCTGCGGTGAGTTTGATATTTTCCTACTTGCTATGTACATTTGAGTTTTAAAACATGTAAACATGTTTTGATACCCTAACTTTTTTTTTTTTTAATACAGACTTTGCTTGGCAGAGACCAGCTGCCCTCAAGAAGATAACTATCCCAATAGTCTGTGTATAAAAGTAAATGGGAAACTCTTTCCTTTGCCTGTAAGTTGCTATGTATTTACCAGGTTTTTGTGTAAGTTAAATATAAACACTGACGGGGTAGAAACAGTAACAACATAGTACTGATGAATTATTCTAATCAGAGGTGTGTATAAACTTCTTTCAGAAATACAGGACTGTTTGGGGAAGGAAGAAAGGATGAACCTGAAACATTTTATTGTAGAATTCAAAGTTTTGATTGACTCTTGGATCATATCTAACAGTTGAACTTGAGCGCTTGAGTGCACAAAACATGCTGTGGTCAGTTTCTGAATTAGCTGGATTTGGCCTGTAGATTCTATCAAGGAAAACAGAAAAAGAATTCTAGTTTTGGTCTTGATGATTCACATACTTAGGGGCCCAGGAGCAAATATTTGGTTGGCAGCTTGTTATCTAGCAGTGAAGCAGACTTCTAGACCATATACAGTATGAACATATTTAACCTTTTCTGGCCTGAGATAACTAGAATCCTCAAATTGTTAGGTCCTAAAATAGCAGTTGTTGAACTACATTGTATATATAAGTTCCCACTGAGATCTGGGATACTTCACTAAGTTAGTATGGTTGTGTAGATGCCAACAGTACTTTCATTCAGAAGTGGAAGAGAGGCCTATTAAGTTTTATAAAACAGAGGTTGTATATTTGTTGTAATTGAAGTGTTCCACGATTCCTAGTATTTCAAGTTACCATTTTAGCAAAAGCTACTGTGTGACAGTCCTGCTCAGCTTGAGACTTCACTTAGAATGATCATATGAGCAGTACATTTGAACAGCTGAACAAGTCACACGGTGCAGCCCAGTGATCTAGACTTTCTGAGAACCAAGGGCTTAGAAGTGTTCCTGGCTCCGGCTCCCCTGTAGTCTAGGACACTGACCTCCCTCTGTTGTTAGGTATATTATTTGTCTTATTCATGGGCTATGGGACTTAGAAACTGGAAAAATGACTTGTCCCATGAATTTTAAAAAATGTTTTTTTTGTTTGTTTTGTTTTTTAAAATGAATATATGTGGTTTATGCATAGGAGTGCCATGGTGAACATGTAGAAGTCAGATGACAAGTCTGAGGATTCAAAATAACACTCCATCTTTCTATGGGTTCTAGGGATTAAACTTTTGATAATTAGTTTTGAAGGCAAGCTCCTTTACCTTAGTGAGTTCTTTACTGGTCTGCTCAGTGAGTGTAAACACTGCTGTTCTATTGACTGGCTGTTCTAGAAGTCGATGTTTCAGATATTGAAGTCTGCGATCATCCTTTGAAAACAGAAAGGGAGATGAGAGGGCCCAGGTCCATATGGTCAGGGCGGATTACTGATGTTACGTGATGTGTATGTGTTCAAAAGCCATGTAACTTGGGCGTAGTGGAATGCACCTGGAATACATTCCAGGTTGTGAAAGGCTGAGGCAGAAGGATCTAAGGATCAAGGCCAGCCTGGACTACACTGTGAGACTGTCTCCAAAAACAGGTAAGACATTGTGCAAATGTCTTGGATTTCTGACTTTCAGCAATAAGAGCCAAAGAGCTGTTTCTTCTTGAGTGTACTGCACAATCATCTGAACCAGGGGACGAAGTTTTTTTTGCTTTGAATTGAAGGGTGCTAGGTTTGATGTTTGAGAAAAGAAGTCTATCAAAATCACACAGTGATTCTGTGCATAATTAGGCGACCTTTTTTTTCCTACATTTTTTTCTTTCCTGCCTAATGCGTGCTAATATTCATTTGACTCCCATTCCTCTTTACCTCTTTTACTGTCCCTGAAGAAAGATACATGTTTTAATTTTTAAATGTGTGTGTGTGTGTCTGTGGGGGGATATGGGTGTGCATGTGCGTGTGTATGCTGAAGATTGCTGTTCTCTATCTTACCTGGAGCTCACCAAAGATCTTTTCCTGTTGCTATTATAAAACACTGTGATAAAAGCAGATCTTACTTTGGAAAGTGCAGAGTGAAGAAGTCCTTGGGTTCAATGTATGAAAATGGGGCACATAGCCTTCATTTGCTTCTAGATATGTGGTACCATAGAAAGGACTCAGCATTTCCTGTGGAATGTTTGTTTCTAAAAACTGAAACCCTAGGGCTAGAGAGATGACTCCATGGTAAGGGCGCTTGATGCTCTTGCAGAAGATCTGGGTTTTGTTTTTAGCATTCACTCACAAGGGCTTGTAATTCAGTTCCAGATTCTAACACCCTCTTCTTGCTTCTGTTAGTATGTGCACACATACATATATATACACACACATACACATTTTAAAAGGAAAAAGATTAAGGAAATAAAAGCTGAGCCTGATACACAGTGGAAGAGCGTGAGGCATGTTGGTGACTGAACCCATAGCCTTGCTCATGCTCAGCAAATGTCTTTAACACTCTAGTACAGTTACTGCTTTCTCTGTTCTTGTCTCTTCCACACTGTTGAAATGCATTGTGACTCAAATTCCAACTATAGTTGACATTCAGCTAGGGTATGTGTTTTTTGGTTTTGTTGTTGTTTGTTTGTTTTTGTTTTTTAATTTTGGCAGACCCCCAAGCCACTGTGTTTTTTTTTTTTTTGTTGTTGTTATTTTATTTTTTTTTTAAATATGGAGTGCTTCACGAATTTGCGTGTCATCCTTGCGCAGGGGCCATGCTAATCTTCTCTGTATCGTTCCAATTTTAGTATATGTGCTGCCGAAGTGAGCACTGTTGTTGTTTTTAAAGATTGATTTATTATATGTAAGTACACTGTAGCTGTCTTTAGACACTCCAGAAGAGGGCGTCAGATCTCCTTATGGATGGTTGCTCGCTCTGGCCCCTGCTTGCTCTGGGCCCACAAATTTACTTATTATATGTTAAGTACATTGTAGCTGTCTTCAGACACTCCAGAAGAAGGAGTCAGATCTTGTTACTGATGATTTTGAGGTACTTTGTGGTTGCTGGGATTTGAACTCAGGACCTTCTGAAGAGCAGTCAGTGCTCATAACTGCTGAGCCATCTCTCCAGCCCCCAAGCTACTGTTTGTATTTGGTTAACCTACCAATAGATAAAGCCAGAGCATAATTACATTTAGGGTCCTAAACAGACAAAAACAAAAGTTTGCATTTATAATTGCTTAAATGCTGGCACTAATATTCCTGTGTATGGTGCTTGATGGGTGTTCTCACTCTCCTAATGTAATGCTTGGACAGGACTCTTACTGACTTGGAAGCTGTTTTGCTTGGGCTGACTGGATGGCCACTCGGGATCCACCTGCTTCTGCCTTCTGGTACTGGAGCTACAGGCCTCTGTAGCCTAGCTTTTTATGTGGATGCTGGGGAGTTGAGTTCAGGTCCTCATGTCCTCACTGAGCCATCTTCCCAAGGCTTATAGGAAGAGGATCTATTTTTCAGTTTCCCTTTTCCTCGGTGCCTCAGATGGACCAGTTTAAATGGGCATTCCTTTCTTAAACATGTAAATACATACCACTCCTGTACATGTTTTGATATTTGCAATTTTGTTGATAGTCTTAGATAACAAATTACCATTTGGATACATCCTCCCATTAAGAGAAAAACGGAAAGGCTGTTTCCCCAGTGCTAGTTGACTTGGGTGTATTCTGTAGCCCTGCTTATGTACCAGTGCTGAGTTTACCAGTCAGTCGTGAGGTATGTAGTTCAACATTGCTAACATCTGTAAGGGTCTTAGCATTCAGTGATGATCAGGTGTTAGCGGTGATGTTATAATTTTGATACTATCCCTACTGGCCTGACTGGGTAGCTATGTACCCTCAGCTTTTGAGCTATCAGATAATTCTAAGGACCCTTTGGAAAGGAAGCGTGGATCTTGGCTGTTTGAAAACCTTTCACCTATAATTATTGGAAGATCCCAGACTGAATTAGCATTAACACAAGCAATTAAGGTTGTCTTTGACCTCAGGGAAATCTGAGGTATATTAGTGGGATGGGGTATAGTTTTAGGATGTGTTGTAAAGCCTTTCCAGATTCAAGGATACAAAAGTAAGTGATAATGATGGAATGAAAGATATTCTTTCTTCAGAAGATCTTTCTGTTAAAAAGAATATTCTAGGCTGTCTGTGGTGGTGCACATATTTAAATCCTAACATGTGGGCAGAGGGTGGATCTCTCAATTTGAAGCCAGCCTGGTTTACATAATGAGTTCTAGGACCCAGTCCTATTAATAGAGACTGGGGGCGGGGTTGGGAGTGTCAAGAATATGGTATACAATTCATTGTGCTTATATCTCCTTAGTATGTAAAAATGAGTAATGATACAATAGTGTTTTAGGGGAAGTTCTAAATTGCACACCCGTTGCTATACATAATAAAACATACTGTATATGTTTAATATGTAGGCATTACTACTGCTAAGAGTTTATTTTCTAAGAGGTATACTATTGCTTTTGAAGATCACAGCCTTTTGGTAATTGAGAATTGTATATACTATAAATAAAAAGTGACTTTCCTATTTAAAGCAAAGTCAAGCCAATTTAGTACCTACTGAAATAATGTCTTTTAAAAAAACTTATCAACCTGAGTGAGGGTTTTTTTGCTTTTTGTTTTTGTTGTTTGGTTTTGTTTTGAAACAGGTTTACTCTAGTTCTGGCCAACCTGGATCTCAGAGATCCATCTGCCCCTTAAAAGCTTATGGCTTTGTTTGGTTTTATTTTGTTCATTTTCACTTGGGTATGTGTGTGTGCATGCATTTGTGTGTGGTGCCCGCAGAGTCCAGAACAGGCAGCTGATGCTTTAAAGTTGCTGTCTCAGGTGGCTGTGAGTGCTGGTGGAGGTCAGTGGAGTCCGCTTAGACTCTCAGGAGGAGAGCAGCAGGCACTCCTAACTGCTGGGCCATCTTCCCAGTTCCTTAGCCTGATTTTAGTGATCATAGTTTCTCTTCCCGACGAGGCAGTAGAAGGCATGGTTAACTACTCACAAGATTTTAATGAGCGCTTGGAAGTTCATGAGTGAAGCCCTCTTTAATTTCCACAGATTGCTCACTACTCCTTCCCACTCATTCACATGTATGTGTTTTGAATGGAGCCCCTTAAGATGAGCTTTTATTGAGCCGTCAGTTTGTCTTTACAGATTGGTTTTCTGTGTAAAAAGATTCATTGCTAATATAATAAGATGTCAATATTAATTAATTAAATGGAGGAATAAATGGATTTTTTATGGTGTATTTGTATCTAAGGTAAAATGGAAATAACAGTGTAACAAAAATTAGGCAAGATCCTGTTTACATCTTGGACAAAAATGTTTAAATCCTATAGAGCCTTTAAACTTATCTTTATGATTATATAGGGCTATGCACCACCACCTAAAAATGGGATTGAACAGAAGCGCCCTGGACGCCCCTTGAATATTACATCTTTAGTTAGGTTGTCTTCAGCTGTGCCAAATCAGATTTCTATTTCCTGGGCATCTGAAATTGGGAAGGTAAGATTGTTTTTCCTAGGTAATATGAAAGCGTCTTCATCTATGGGGGTTTATTTCTTTTCTTAGGTTAGTGCAGTGAAGCTGTGAGAAAATACCCGACAGCAGTAACTTTAATGAAGAACAGCTTATTTCAGTTCCTAGTTCAAGGCAATACATACTCCATCATGGAGAGAGCATCCTGCTCTGTATCTCAGCCAAACAGTGCGCCACCAGGGAGCAGTTCTTCTCACACATGAGCCTGTGAGGGATGCTTAACATTGAAACTGCAGTTTCCCAACTATAACCTCTAAAAAGCAGTTGTTTTCTATGCGGTGATAGTAATGGGAGATTAATCTTTCAGAAATTTTTTTTGTTTTGTTTTTTGTTTTTTTCAAGACAGGGTTTCTCTGTGTAGCCTTGGCTGTCCTGGAACTCACTCTGTAGACGAGGCTGGCCTCGAACTCAGAAATCCGCCTGCCCCTGCCTCCCAAGTGCTGGGATTAAAGGCGTGCGCCACCACCACCCAGCATGAATTTTGTTTTTATCTTCAGTGAAAAAATGTGTGTTTACATTTCTTCAAATAGTGGTCTAACTTTTAGTGTTTAAGTAGCAGTTTTATAAATTGAAAAATCTGAAGTATTTATGAAGAGAATCAAAAAACACTTTATTGGTATTTGTGGGAAATGGTTAACTGTACTCGTAGTATAATTAAAAATAATCTATTACTAATCTGTTCTTAGCCAGGTGTGGTGGTACACACTGTTGTTTCCATCACTCAGGAGGCAGAGGCAGGTAGGTCTCTAGCCTGATTTACAAAGAAAGTTCCAGACCAACTAAGGCGTTTCTCAAAAAACAAAACAAACAGAAGCCTTTAAATAGACAACTCATGGTACAGATCGGGTCCTAGCCAGCTCAGGATACTCAGCCAGAATTGCTTCCTTAATGCTGCAGGTTGAGTACATGACTTCCTATTGATGCTTTTTTCAAAATGAAATACAACAGTTATGATACTGACTGAAGCAGAAGGTTTATATTTAATTCATTTTTTATCCAATCAATAATGGAAATATTTCTGAATATCAACTGTCATAGTCCTATTTCATGGACATAAAACATAAACATGTTTGAATTTGAGGTATATGGCCTGGTGGTGGTGGCGCATGGCACGCTTTTAATCCCAGCACTTGGGAGGCAGAGGCAGGCGGATTTCTGAGTTCGAGGCCAGCCTGATCTACAGAGTGAGTTCCAGGACAGCCAGGGCTGCACAGAGAAACCCTGTCTCGAAAAACAAAAAAACCAAAAAAAAAAAAAAAAAAAAAAAAAAAAAAAAAAGGAAGAAAGAAAGAAATTAAGGTATATGTTTATAGTTGGATTTTTAAAATTTGCTTTGTTTTAACCACCAGGATAATTATAGATCTGGAAAACTTACATTTTTAAATAAATGAGTTACGGTCATTGCAGTCATCTTAGTTGTATAATAGAACCCCCCCCCCCCTTTTTGGTAATAAGGTGATCAATAAACCTAAAATTTAGTCAGTGTTGTTGGAATTTGGATACTTAAAAGAATATCTAAAAGTGTTTATAGAAGTATTTGACAATTATTAAACATATTCTTTGCTGTGAAATTGAGTGAATATATGCAGTGAAAAGGCAGAATACAGTATTTCTGCACCCGTGCCTCTGAGTAGTCAACAGGACCTTTGTGTAGTATTTTTATTTTTGTAATTTGTTTCTTGTGTTTTAGTTGTCCTTCCACTCAGGAAATAGAATTAATTTATTGGATTTATTTTAGAGACAAAAAGCTGGTATAGGCTTTAGTGGTGTGATTTGCCCTAGGCCATGTAACAGGTAGTCTCATCAGAAAGAATTAGAACTTTGGTACTCTAACTTTGAAGTGTTAACTTTAGAGCCGTGTCATTTGAACTTGATTTGTGCAGTGTGAACCATTTTCACATGAAACTATGAAAGCAAGTATTATTATATAAGTAACTAAAACCAGAGAATGTTCTCATGAGGACCCCCAAGCTATTCATTTGGCTAAATTAGAAAATAATCACAAAAGTACTTGTCTACACTACTTACTTACCATGCAAATGGATGTTTTAAAATAACAGGTGATTGAAAATGACTTCACAATGAGAAAACCATTTTCTCCCTCACTCTATGTTGATGTCCCTGTCCAGTTGCCAACACTCCTTTGGAAGTTGTTTTGAGTGTCATTTTTAGAGGCTAGAGTTTCTTCCCATCTATCGTTTCTATAAGTGAAAAGCAAAACATAACACTATGTTGTCTTTAAAAATAGCTTTTCTTTCTTTGTAGAATTACTCCATGTCTGTGTATCTTGTACGACAGCTTACGTCAGCTATGTTATTACAGAGATTAAAAATGAAAGGTATTAGAAATCCTGATCATTCCAGAGCACTAAGTAAGTAATGTTTGTAAGACTAAACATATGGCACACTTTGGTGGAGGGAACTCCTTACATACATAGCAATATACGATAATTTTAATCACATACACATATATACATATGTACAGTACATATATGTGTACAGCTTTTATATTATATATGCATATACATATAACTTATACTTTATAACTGATAACATATTTTATAATATAACAACATAATGTTAATAATTAACATTGATATGCATTACTGTTTTATAATTAATGCTTCTATAAATAAAAATAAATAGCTGGGATATATAACTTAAATCTGAGATACTTTGCCACATTGTTTTCAGTTGTCAGAGGAAATAAAGAATATATCTTTTCTATTTACAAATTTAATACTGTTGGAAACAATCAGGTCAGCCCGATAAAAATGTAATGAGAGTGTGAAGGGATGCGTGGGAAGCTCAGTCCCTTGCTCTATTCCATAGCCTCTCTTAACTGGTGTGTTAAATTCTAAAACAATTTCTTGTTTTTAGCTGTTCTTTTTCAGTGGCCTTATTTTTAAAAAGAAATCTTAAAGATTTAATCAAATATATGATATAGAGTTTTTTTGTTGATAATTCTTTAATAATGGGGATGTGTTTTACTACATGTAATATTTAACATTTTGTGTTTTTTTAACTTGTTCAAAGGAGGGTAGGAACTTTTAAAATGTTTTCTATAATTCTGCTCTAATTAAAGATTATCATTACCATTTTTTTTTTTTTTTTAAAGTTAAAGAAAAACTTACTGCAGACCCTGATAGTGAAATTGCTACAACTAGTCTTCGAGTGTCCTTGATGTGCCCTGTAAGTAAAGTGACAAAGCATTAGGGCCATTGTGGCTTTTCGTAAGTGACTAAGTGTTGCAAAAGAGTGAGGGTGGGATGAATGGAAGAGTACTGGGAGACTTCTAGACTTCTTGTCTTTTCCATGTAAATGTTTTCATGAGTAAGTGTTAAGGGTTTCTTGTATTCTTTTATTTGTTTTTGTTTTTTTCAAGACATGATCTTCCTGTGTAACAGCTCTGGCTGCCCAGGAGTTTGCCTCGAGTTCACAGAGATCTGCCTGTGCCTGCCTCCCACGTGCTGGAGTTAAAGGCCAGCACTATTGCGTCTAGCTTAGTTTTTTTTGTATTCTTTAAGCAGTTCTGAAGAAAGAATGTGGAGAATTGTTACGTAAGAGTAGAAAGGCTCAGAAAACTGTCATAACTGATGATGTGAAATAATGCAATTTAATAATTAAGAGCTTTTATTTTATCAGAGTGAGTATAATACTATAAATAGCAGTAATATTACTGGAGTCTAATAAATGCTAATTGATGGTTTTGGCCTAATGAGTTATGATGTATGGGCTGTCTTTGCAATGTACTTTTAAATTACACAAACTGTTTATTTCATATAATCTTACATAGAGATGTGGGTGAGAAATCATTCAGCAGATCTGATACCCTTCTGTGTAATGTGTTGTTGGCACTGAGCTAACTGAGAGAACGTAGATAATTTAGTTAGAGAACACAGCCCATGAAAAAGTGGCAGACTATACCTAATGATAGAGGTTGGGGAATGTCAGGAATAGTGGATGAAAGTTTCTTCTTTCCCCCATTTTAGTGTTCTATTGTTTTATTTATTCAATAATTTATTCCACATGCCTAGGAGAATGACTACATACGACAGAAACTCAAAAAAATATTTTCAAATAAATGAAAAGACCTATTTAAAGAGTCAATTTATGTTAGTTGAAGCTAGTTAATAAAATATAACCATTAATCTATATTAAGTAATATAAGCAGAAACAAAAGATTTTTCCCTAACATTCATACAATGTACTCTAATCACACTCACTTCTTATTCCTCCCAGATCTACCCTCCCACCCTTGAGTACCCCACCAAAACTCCCAAGTCCAATTTCCATTGCACATAGACTCATTGGAGCAGGGTCAAGTTCCCATGTAGTGAGTTCCTTAAAGAAAACTGAGTCCCCCCAACTCCCACAAGAAACAAAGCACAATATTTTAATTCAATTAATTTTATGTAAAGAACGTATATAAAGAAAAGCCGAATTGGACTCACTTATTATTTAAGTGATTCATAGATTCTAATTTTAAAATCTCAGTTGTAATATGTTTGCAAAAGACACATCTGCAAGAAAAAGCACAGGGTCACAGAGGAAAAATATGGTGAATGATGACCAGCTACAATATAAATAAAAACGACAGCAGTACTACAAGATAGAATGGAACTTAAGCATAGCGTGGAAAGGCCAAAGTCTCTCCATTCAAAAATGGAGAGATTAGGAATTGAAGGATGGAGTTCTTAGATCTGGACCGTATCACTACAGTCTGTACTGACCGTTTATTTCTGTATCCATGGCATGTGGACAGCCACTATATATTTGGCATCCTCATATGTCCCTCCTGTAAACGTTTGAATTACTATTAGAGAAAAGAACAAAGGCGATGAGGCTAGGGAAGTAAGCATGTGTTCACCTTCACTATGGTTTCCATGAGATAGACTATGATTAGAGAGAGATTATTTCTTCTTTGAACATGTGGTAAAACTTATTCATAGAAACATCTGACCATTGGACCTACTTTGATGGTTATTGTCATCTATTCCTGTTTCTATTTCAGGGACATAAAGAGAAGCATTTACAAACAGCAGCACATTTCATCTAAATTCCCAATATAGACATTAAGTTACTTGTCATAATTTCATGACTTAGATTTGTGTTATATAGCCAAACCTAGGTTGTTAGATACTTAAGACTTTATAATTATATTATCTTGAAAACTGCTTCCTTGCCGGGCGGTGGTGGCGCACGCCTTTAGTCCCAGCACTTGGGAGGCAGAGGCAGGTGGATTTCTGAGTTCGAGGCCAGCCTGGTCTACAGAGTAAGTTCCAGGACAGCCGGGACTACACAGAGAAACCCTGTCTCCAAAAACAAAAACAAAAACAAACAAACAAAAAACAACAACAAAAAAAGAAAACTGCTTCCTTCTGAGAACAAAACGATCTTCTTTGCTTCTGCTAAACACTCTTCCAGTAAATTCCATTCTATCTTGTAGTATTGCTGTTGTTTTTACTTATACTGTAGCTGAACATCATTCACCATATTTTTCCTGTGTGAATGTTTCTGTAAAATATTTCATGAAAGAAAGTCTTTTAAAAATGAGAACTTTTATGAGAAAAGCTATGACAAGTGCATTTCTAGTGTAGCTTTGGATGACATTTGATTGCTACCAATGTGAAATGTCCTTTTTTTTTTTTTTTTTTTTTTTTTTTTTTTTTTTAATTTAGAGAAAGTAATAGCAGGTGGGAGGTTGGGAAAGAAAATAGTGTTTGAGTTCCCATAATACACAAGTTTCAACCAACCCTGAGGGAGGCAGCCCCAAGGGAGGCATCATTTTTATTTTGCAAATGAAGAAACTGATTGAGGTCGGAAAACCCAAATCACTGGCTCACCTGTAGAACTGGAAGAAAGCTTTTCTTCTGATAATTACTCCAGTTTTGTTCCCAACAGCTGCTGCTGGGTTGGGCAAAATCAATGCCCTGAGCCTTAGTACTCCTGCTGCTGTTTAACTATTTTATTTTATTGGAGTCTTTCCAGACAGGGTTTCTGTGTAGCCTTGGAGTTCCAGATCTAGAACAAACTCTGCAGGCCAGGCTGGCCTTGAATTCATAAAGATCCTCCTGCCTTTGCCTCCCAAGTGCTGTGATTAAAAGAGTACACCACCATTGTCTGGCCTTTATTTTGTTTCCTTTATACAGCTTTTTTTCCCAAAGCATCATTAATTTGTCTGTATGTGTGTTTGTGTGTTTTGTGTTTCTCTGCCTTTGGATTTAGACATTACTGAAGTAAAATGATCTTTCAAAAATCTTGAAACCACCCATAAGTAAAAAGATAAACAGCTTCATGAGAGTAAATTTAGGCTGGAGCTTTTTATTTTGAGCATATTGTTTGACTTGTTAAGACTCTAACGAGCACCTCTTTTTTCCTTTAGGCCCTCTTGTCCTATTTGAACTCATTTGTATTCTCTGTTCTGTAGTTAGGAAAAATGAGGCTGACAATCCCATGCCGAGCAGTAACATGTACACATCTGCAGTGCTTTGACGCTGCCCTTTATCTTCAAATGAATGAGAAGAAGCCCACCTGGATCTGTCCTGTTTGTGACAAAAAGGCTGCCTATGAGAGTCTGATACTAGATGGGTAAGTGAAACTCTGGGCAGGCAGTTAGACAAAGAAACAGAGTAAGTGGAGGAAAACCAGCAGGCCACCTGCTGATGTGGGATGGGCGCAGTTTTAATTCTATCACAAAGGAGACAGAGTCAGGGAGATCTGAGTTTAAGGCTAATCAGTGATCTATATTCTATATCTATATCTGTATCTCTTTATCTTTCTATCTGTCTGTCTACCTACCTGTCTATCTGTCTATATAGTGAGACCCTACAAAGCATTAAGTAGTTATGTATACATTGTAAATGCAGTCATATTACATTGATGCTAAGTTTAAAGCTGTAGTTTGTGTGTATGTTATTCTGACTCAGGAGTTAAGTTCTAAATGTGATTTCTTACATTATTTATATTAGATTTGGGAAAATCATATGAACTGATTTAATAAGTTAGATCTTCCTTTTAAAGATTTTATTTTTAATTATGTGTATATGTGTGTGCAATGGTAGGCCCTGATTTCTATTCCTGTCCTCTGTGCTCATCCTCTATCCTCCCATCCATCTCTTTACCTTCCTCCCATAAAGAGGAATTACAGTTGTCATAGAGTTAAGTAATTGAAGTTCCAATGGTCTTTTTATGGTCTAGCACTCTTACTTTGTTGTCAGTGTATACTACTTTCTTATTTCATCTTTGACTTTTATGGCATTTATGTGCTTTACAGGCTTTTTATGGAGATTCTCAATGGCTGTTCTGATGTGGATGAGATCAAATTCCAGGAAGATGGTTCTTGGTGTCCCATGAGACCTAAGAAAGAAGCTATGAAAGTAACCAGCCAGCCCTGTACAAAAGTAGAAAGTATGTACTGAATGTCAGGAGCACTCAAAGCAGTGGAAATTATGAAGTATAAACTCTAGCCAGTAGGACTATATTCAGAGTTTAGTTTGCTAACTTTAGGCCATCCATCCTTCCTCACTTTCTTAAGGAGTGTGCTGATACCATCCCTCAAGCTTTTAAATGGTGTTTCATGTTCAAAACAAATAAGTTAGGAGGCTTCGAGGGTAGGTGTAGATAGCATGAAGCCTGGAGTTGAGCCCTGAGTTACCCGTTAAAGGCTGGGGCCATGGGTGGCCTTTGTGTAATCCTGGTGCTTTGGAGGCAGAGATGGGAATCCCTAGGGCACACTGTTCTTTACCTGTGGTGCTGACCCCCTAGAGGGTGGAACAACCTTTTCACAGTGGTTGGCTAAGTCCATTGGAAAACACAGATATGTATATTACAAATCATAGTAAAATTACAGTTATAAAGTAGCAATAAAAGTAATTTTATGTTTAGGGGTTCACCATACATGAGGAATTGTATTAAAGTATCCCAGCAGTAAGAAGGTTGGGAACCACTAAACTAGACTTAAGTAATAAAGTCGGTTCAGTGAGACCTTTTGATTTTTGTTTTGTTTTGTTTTGTTTTGTTTTTCGAGACAGGGTTTCACTGTGTAGCCCCCGGCTGTCCCAGAACTCACTCTGTAGACCAGGCTGGCCTCGAACTAGAAATCCGCCTGCCTCTGCCTCCCAAGAGCTGGGATTAAAGGTGTGCACCACCACCGCCCAGCTCAGTGAGACCTTTAAGTGGCAAGCAGTTGAGGAAGATGCTTGATATTAACCTGTTCTTCACATGCATGCCCACATTTGTGCAGACGTATCTGCATGCGTGTGTATTTTGTAAATACCCTTGAGAAACAGAACGAATAGGAATTGTTTTGTATATCTTTACAAAACCCAGTGTGGTTGGAGAGGCTATATATATCACTTTTTAATCAGTGTTGAGACTGGTCATGAATTAGCTGTCACTGAACAAATTCTTCCATTCTTCTATAGCTTTAGTTACCCTTACTTGTGTACTTGGTTTAGCTCCTTGCACCCATTCGCACTGAAGGGACTTGCTAAAGGAGTTTGATAAGTTGAAATCCATAAGCACATGCAACCTCTGAACTCATTTCATTTCATTTTCTTCTGGCTCTGTTGAATTGAACAACTACTCTGTTACTTGTTCTCTTGTGATTGTCACAGAACTCTTAGGCATCATATTTGCCAGGGTTGCTCGCATTAGTGTAAAGTATGGGCAGGTACAGTTTTATTGATTATGTCTGATGGTTTTTCCCCAATGAAATAGCATTCATTTTTGACAGGTTATAGGGAATAATGTTACATAATATGATAAATGTGATTGCTTGTATAAACAGAATGGATGATGACTAGATGGTTCATGTCATAGTAAGTTAGTTTACGAGTTTGGGACTTTTATATGATCCCTACAGTTGACATGTCTGATTCTGACTCAGTGGTGCCACATATGAAAATGTGCAGCTACTGAGACTGCATACTCTGGAGAACAGATGTTTCTGACTTAATACTGCTACATGTGTTTGATGACAACGCAGAACTGGTCACATTCTATACTTTTGTCCCTGGGGATAAGGCCAGTTGTCTAACCCTCACTTTCTGTCTGTACAGTGATTACTAACCTAGAAAGACAGCCTGAGTAGCCCCAGGTTCTGTACAAAGCCACTGATAGCACTGGAGGGACATGCTGTGAAGGAGACTGCTCACCTCCATCAGGATAGCCCTGGCAGTCCTCACTTAGTGTGGAGCAGATGGCGTAGGCCCTGCTAGAGGAAAATGGTATTTTTAGCTCTGTATTGTCATGTATATATGCAGATAATTAAGTTTTTGTTATACCTTTATATTTCTTTTTTTTTTTTTTGTTTATCTGCATCCAGGTTCAAGTGTCTTTAGTAAACCTTGTTCAGTGACTGTAGCCAGTGATGCAAGCAAGAAGAAGATAGATGTTATTGATCTAACAGTAGAGAGCTCTTCTGATGAAGAGGAAGACCCTCCCGCCAAAAGGAAGTGCATCTTTATGTCAGAAACACAAGGCAGTCCAGCCAAAGGGTTTGTCAGTTTATAGTTCACTACTGTCATTGCACTTCAGACAGCTGTTCTCGGAATGGTTTAAATATCTGTGTGAGAAGTAACTAGAGAAAGCAACTTTTATCTGCTTTGGTATAGTTGAAATATTTTCAAGAAATTTTCACATTATTTACAGGAGATTAAATTTTGCTGAAAATATTCAACATGTCTGGGAGGTGGGAGTTCAAGTATTTTTACCTTGTGTTCACTCTTGAACCTGCTCACAAGGGACTTGGCATCTCCGTCCAGTGTAAGGAAGCTGGTGTTAAGGAGGGTGGATATAGGAGGCTTCTGAGGACAGATCCATCTCTGGCACTTTTGTATACTTGTCAGGTGATTTGGACCCTCTTTTTATTGTGTTAACATGAGGTACAATAACGCCTGCTTCATAGGATCCCTGCTAGGTTTTCATGACATTCTAGAAGAGCTGGGCCACCGTGTCAGGAACCTGATAGTTCTCTCCATTTCACTTCAGAGCAGAATATGGGTAAGGAGATGGGTGCATCTTACCATGTACTTTCTATGACTAATACAGGGATGCCTAGGAGCCTCACGGTTGACAGTTTGGACAGATCCTTCTCACGAGAGATCTTGACACCCATGGATTGTTGTGACAGCCCATGATTGCATTCTTAAAGCTGTATGTGCTAGTCTCTTCTCTGCCCTCAGTCTAGCTAATATTTTCTTAGGCATTCTTTTTTACTAACACAAATTGCCCATTCTAAGTCTATATCATGAAGATGTTTGCTCACCATTCCAAGTTAGCTTTAGCATATATTCAGTGTGCAGAAATGCACATAATCACTTGTTGGTTATCCTACATCTATCTCCTAGATCTAGTCAGCATAGCTTTTGTGTCACATTTCTGAATTTGCCTGTTCTGGACATTGTAAGTTAGTTATATTCTGACCATACTTCAGATCCCTTTTTTATAATTCTTTATAGGTACTTTGAAGTCAGCTTTAATAGTTGCCTTTTACACAACACTTTTGAGCTGCTTTCTGAAACTCTGCTAAGCCAGATATGGTAGCTAAGACCTGTGGTTCTAGTACTTCAGAGGCTGACTCAAGCCTGTCGCCATGAGGCTGAGGCCAGTCTTAGGCTTCTGCCAAAAACCAAAACAAAACCACTACAAAACCTAAAAGAAAGTACGTCTATTCCAGGTGGATGCTTAAATATTCTAGATTTTTACTTCATCAGTTTAAATATAATTAAATGTTTTAGAATTAGAGTAAAGTTTCAGATTCTATTCATGATCGGTTTTTGTCTGAGAAATTTTTATGTGAACCCAGGAATATGAACTAAGTATACAAATTGAACATTTACTGATAATAAGTCATAAACTTTCAGAAACAGTTTTATTATACATACAACTTTTCACTTATTAAAAGTGGAAAAATTGTGGCTGGCTAGATGACTCAGCGAGTAAGAGCACTGACTGCTCCTCGAAGATTCTGAGTTCAAATCCCAGCAACCACATGGTGGCTCACAACCATCTGTAATGAGATCTGATGCCCTCTACTGGTGCGTCTGAAGTCAGCTACAGTGTGCCTATATATAATAATAAATAAACTCTGGGCTGAGCAAGCCGGGCTGAGCGAGCAGTGGTCCGAAAAATTCAGTTCCCAACAACCACATGAAGGCTCACATCTATCTGTACAGCTACAGTGTACTCACATATATAAAATAAATAAATCTTTTTAAAAAGAGTGGAAGAATTGCATTCTAATGAAATACTTGTGCCTATTTTTACATACAAAGCATTAAGTGGGTGGCTAAGGAGATGGCTCAGTGGATAAAGTGATTTCCCTACAAAAGTGTTCGGCATCTGAATTTCAGTCACTGCCACCCATATAAAAGTCTAACCCGTGCATCTGTGACCCAGTGGTGGTTTTGGAGGAATAGACAGACAGATCCCAGAGGCTAGGTGGCCATCTAGTCTAGAGGAGTCAGTGAGCTACAGGTTCAGTGATAGAGCCTGCCTTAAAAAATAAGGTAGAAAGGTGATTGAGAAACATGCATGATGACCACTTCTGGCCTCCATTGACACACAGGAGAGCACAGACATACATTAAATTTCAGTAAATGTTTGATGTTGCTGGATATAGAACTTATAAGTGCTAAAGTACCCATTCACATAAATACATAGTACAAAATTTTATAAGTATGTAAAGGAATACCAGAAATAGTTGGAATTTTTTCTAATCTTATTCTCACATCCATTTAATGATTTTTTTAAAATGCACCTCAAATGAGCAACTCTAAAAGAAATACATAAAATGATTTTTCATAAGGACAATTATCTAGTTTTCCTAGTAGATGCTTTGAGAGTATTCAATAAATGTTTTCTGATAGAAATTTTAATGTCTTTTAAATGTCTGAATTGACTAAATGGTAATGGGCTCACTGCTTAAAACAAGTTGGTGTTAGCCTCCTTCAGGAGAAGCCTTGTGCCTTGCATTCATACCATATCACTTTTGTTCCATTTAGGGATGTGACTGAACTTAGTATTTTAGCCAGTGCTGACCACTGAAAATGTCCTTGAGTCCAGCCGAGAGGAGTAAGCAGGAGGAGTGGGTGGGTCGTGCAGCGTAGAGTGTGGTGGATGGTGGGTGTCCGCACTAACAGTATGACACCAAGAAAGAAACTGTCACAATTATTCTCACTCTTAAAATATTAACTGGCTGGATTTTTTTTTTCCTTTGTATGACATTTAACAGAGTTTGGACCAGTATAAGAAAGATAGATGGGAAAACTTTCCATAGCTCCACTTCCACCTGTTGTGATGGCCTCTTCTGGCCCCCGTGGGCACCAGGCACTTGTGTGGTATATTAAACATGCAAGCAGCATTCTCATTTGAAATAATCTCTTAAAAACATTTTCTTTAATTTTAATGATTTATATATCTAAGTACACTGTAGCTGTCTTCAGACACTACAGAAGAGGGCATCGAATCCCATTACGGATGGTTGTGAGCCACTATGTGGTTGCTGGAATTTGAACTTAGGGCCTTTGGAAGAGCAGTCAGTGCTCTTAACCACTGAGCCATCTCTCCAGCCCCTTAAATTTTTTTCTATTAAGTCAGAGTAGATGCCATCTGTCAGAAAGTCATGGTGTCAGTTTCTGCTGTGGTTGACACCTTGTTCCTTGCCAGCTTTTCTGCTTGTAGTGTTTTCTTTCTCATCATTTATTTTCTTATTTATAGTGCAATGTCTGGAAGTTTTAGGTTTTTAACTGCTGATTTAAGGGAGAGAGTAAGCAAATGAAGACTAGAGAGTGTGAAATCTGAAAACTTACTATAACTTAGACAACAAGAATCACACGAGCCGTTTAAATTTTAAGAGATGTATTTTAGTTTTAGTAAAAATTATAAGGTTTTTTTTTTTTTTTCAGAGAACCAAGAAGCAAGTGAAGCACTTCTCACATAGAATTACTGTCACCATTTTGATAGTAATCTGAAGCAGAGCCCTTTTCTGCAGCTTTATAACTCCTGTCTGGAGACACTTGTAGCGTTTTAGCATGTAGAGAACTTTTAAACTAACTTTATATTAAGCTCTTTCCCAGCTCATAAGAGCTGACATGGCTGGCTGCTTTGTTGTTGTTGATGCTCCAGAAGTAGGGAGCAGCCAGTAAACGTGTTCAGTGTGTTTGTTCCTCAGCTGGGGGTAGGTAAGAGCTGCCGACAGTCTCAGCCCATCTCTTTCTGTGTGTATGATCAGAGCAGGAACCCAGAATGAACTTCCAAGTATATGAATAACATTGTTAACTCATTTTCAGACACTTAGATCTGGACCACATATGATTTCTATATTATTTCTGGTATAAACCATGATCTAAAATAGTAATGCTTACTATATAACAGCATTCTGGCAATGTACTTTTATATTATAATTTAAACTTATGAAAATTCAGAACAAGCCAGGCGGTGGTGGTGCATACCTTTAATCCCAGCACTTGGGAGGCAGAGGCGGATTTCTGAGTTCGAGGCCAGCCTGGTCTACAGAGTGAGTTCCAGGACAGCCAGGGCTATACAGAAAAACCCTGTCTTGAAAAACAAAAAACAAACAAAAATAAAAAAATTTAGAACAAGTCCATTTGCTTAATATGTACATATACATGTATTATATATGAATCCTGTGAGAAGTTGAGTAATACATTTTAAATTTAAAAAGTAGTCTTGTTAAATTTTAGTATCAGAATTTGGCACCATTACTTGAAGGTGATATACTCATTTTCATTTCTCTGTGAAATTTCTAATTCATTTCTATAAATACGTGTCTCTCCTGGTTTGTTTTTGTTTTTTTTTGTTTTTGTTTTGACAGGGTCTCATATAATACACAGTTTTGTTTCAAACTTGACATATTGGTAGCCAAGGGTGACTTTTTGCTCTTAGGACTGCAGGCCTATACCATCCTGTCTGGCTAGCAAGTTGGGTTCATAATGATAGTTGCAAAGGTCAAGCAATAGGAATTAATCACCACTGAATTCTTTAACGTTAACCATCTTTAATGAGATTTTAACGATTTGCTAATAGGGGCACCCATTAGGTTTTTGTGTTTTTGTATATTTTAACTCAGTATTTTTGGCATGGGAGAAATGGAATAGGTATACATTGATAAGGTGTTACTATAGAGACATACAATAGGGAATAACTAGGGCATTGTTCATTCAAATCAAAATATAACCATTTTCAGTGTCAGGCATGTGAGATTCATGATCTAGGCTGTAAAGGCCTTCACTTCTCCAGCTCTGCACACACAGCTTGTTTCATAATCTCAGAGCTCTCCACTCCACACTGATGTTCTTGACAGTTGTTGCATGGTACTAGCATCTCCAAAGTGCTGGACTTTTCCATTGCAATTGGTCTGTGCCTTCACCAGCCTGGCTTCCCTTTCAGTAACTCCAACCATGCCACGTGGTGCCAAGCCTCAGCTGCTCTCTGGCACCTTCTTGCCTCCAGTACTACCTGGTAGACTTTGAAGTTCAACTGCAAGCATGAGATGTAGTCTCAACCCTCGTGGACAAACAGCTAATCCTGAGAAAAGATTCACCCTCCTTGGTGATGCTGCTATCATCTTTATCACTGTTAATTTCTCAGCTTTAGCTAACCAGCATCAATTGTTCCAGGAAAGCAAAGGTTTCATTTCCTTGATGCAGAACTCTTGCCAATCACCACTGATTCTTCAGACCCAGCTGAAGCAGGATTTTTAATTCACCAGATTGAATGGCCCTGATTGAATCTTTCAGGCACTTTGAGACTTCCCTCTGCAACTTCACAAGGCAGGCCTCCAGCATCTGTATTCTTACTGTTCTATCTTCTGAGCTTCTATCCAGCAGCAGCCCGTGGAAACTGAGTAGGCAGTGGACTCTCCAGTCCAGAGTTCAGATGTCTCCATAACTCTTCCAGTGACATGCGCCCTGGTCTGGTCTATCACAGCAATAACACAGTATGTGGTAACAAAACACCATGGCTAAAAGTAGCTTGGGAAGATAAGGGTTTATTTCAGCTTGCAGTTCTCTAATCCAGTCCATTGTGGAAAATCAGAACAGAAAATTCAAGTTAGGAACTGAAGGGGAATCCACGGAGGAGCGCTGCTTACTGGTTTATGGTCCATGATATAAGCCATGAGTAACAGCTTGCTTTCTTATAAAACCCAGGATCGCTTGCTCAGGGATGGTTTACTCACAGTAGGCTTGCCCATCCTATATCAATTGTTAGTGAAGAAAATGGCCCACTGGACAGTGTGATGGATGCTTGAGTGAGGTTTTCTCCTCCCAGATCACCCGAGTTTGTGTGAAGTGGACAAAAACTAAGCAGCACACCAGGTTTATGTATTTCCATCAGTATATTGTATTTCCTAGACCTCCGACCCTGGTTGGTTTTTATCTAAGATGTCTGAACCCTAACCTTATTACTTACTTCTTGGCATTGCTTTAATTGGCAGTACACTCATGCATATATATCGTGAAGACAACTTGGTTTTCTACATCTCCCCTATCTGGTGCTTTTATAAGTGATGTGGAGTAGCAGCTAGGCATTTTTTAGTGTCTTCATGTAACAGCACAAATAGTTTTAGAAGGACCCTCGAGCCTAACTGGATTCTGATTACTTAAGACTCTGACAATAATAAGTCAAGATTATAGAAATGTTTATTTGTTAAATTTAGATTGAAGAATTCCACACAGGTATGATAGAGCGCATTTAAGCCGTGGAAATGATGTCTAGATGTCCTGATTACTATCCTAGTTCTGCCTTGGCTCCGTGGTTCTTGGAGTTTCTAAGGAAGTTGTACTTTCCTTTTCCTCTTTTTCCTTTCTCTATGGCCTCTCTTTTGTCCCCACCCCCTCACCCACCTCACCACCCCCTCGGCTTTTTTGTTTGGTGAAGAATTGACCTTGAACCTTTCTGATGTCTCTGCCTCTAAGATGCTGCTTTTTCACCAAGTCGAGGTTTGTGTGGCGTTGGGGGTTGAAGCCAAGGCCTCATCCATGCCAGACAGGCTCTCTCCCTGCTGTGGTGCATCCCTGGCCCAGAGAATTGTACTGTCTTCATCCTCATATTTGTTGTCTTCAGTGTTGGTCTTTGAGTTTGGTGTGGATTGGCAGGTGTGGGATGACAGCTTGACTGTTTTGCTCTTTAAACCCAGCCTTTCAAACATATGCTCAGTTTTTAGGTATGTTGCTTCTTGGAATTATAGTCTTAATTATATAGTGTTCATATATTTTTATATAAAATAAACTAAGATATTTGCTGTATGCTTGATTTGTATTTGTAGTAGCCCAAATAGCTCATTTCAAAGGTATAAACCCTCTTAGAAGAGTAGGTAGTATTTTTATTTCTGAATACCATAAAGATTTTAAATCCTGAGGATTGGTTATCTTGCCTTAATTTCTGCTTGTATTGTTGTGTCACCAGGCTGATTAGCTTTAGGATTGGTTAATTTTGTTCAAGTCATTTCTATATTTCAAATGGTTTGTAAGTGAAGAGACTGATTGAGCTGATGCAAGTAGCTTCATACAAGGGCTTGTATTTAAAAACCTTTCCATTGCTCCTTTTTTTGAGACAGGATCTCACTATGTGGTCCTGGCTGCTGTGGAACTCACTATTAAATCATGCTGTTAGGAAATGCTAGGATTAAAAGCATGTGCCTCTGTCCCCAGCAGTTAAACCATAACAGCCCCCTATTTTAGTCTCAATTTTTTTATATATAAATTATTATCCATATATGTGTGTACATTAGCATAAAATATAAATAATGTATAATTTGTGAACTAAAGTATTCCTTTACAGCAGTGGTTCCCAAGCTCACTAATGCTGCTGTGACCCTTTAATACAATTCCTCACATTGTGGTGCCCCTCACCTGAAAAGTTATTTTTGTTGCTTCTTTCTAACTGTACTGTTACTACTGTTAGGAATTATAGGTACTGATATGCAGGATATCTGGATATGTGCCCCTTGTCATGACCCAGAGGCTGAGAACTACTGCTTTACTGTATCCTCCACCTTGCTCCTATGCCAGCAGTTAGTATTGAAAAGCTAGATGTGTTCATGTTAGAATGAAGGCTGTTAGGAAAGAGTGGAGTAGATAGAGAGGTGGTGTAGTGTGTGGCTGCCGTATACTTGCAATGAGCCTTATTGAACATGCGCCTGAGAATACCCAGTGGTTCAGCTCTTCTCTTCTGTGAACTAACAGCCAGATCATTTGTAATTTCCCGTACTATTTAAAACAGGGTTCTCATGTATCAGCCATCTTCTGTAAGGGTGCCCAGTGTGACTTCAGTTGATCCTGCTGCTATTCCACCTTCATTAACAGACTACTCAGTGCCATTCCACCACACGCCAGTGTCAAGCATGTCATCAGATTTGCCAGGTATGTGAGCACTTTGTGTGTTTTAGTTGCACTCTTTTTAATCTTAATCAGTACAACAAATGTATTTAATTTTGAATGCAGATGCTAAAAGAAATTTCAAGGGTTTATATAGTATTACTGTCTTAGCATTTCATATTCTGCTGTTTTAACTTTAATTAATGAGACTACAGATTTCTAATAATAGGAGATCCAGAGTGTAGTGGGGAAGTTTTATAGGGTTGTAGAGCATTTGAACCCAGGCTTTTTTGGAAGCCTCATTGCTGTGGACAGTTTCCTCAGAAGCCTTTCTGTTCTCTTTTCCTGTTTTCCATCAGTCCGCGTCTGAGCAGAGTGGGAGCCAGTACATCATATATTCCTGATTCTACCTAGGAATCCTTTCAGTTTAATACATTGCCCTTCTGTGCTCTGGAAGCTGATTTTGATCTGCAGCTTATTTTTATTTTTGCCCTTATTAAGATTGTAAGCACAGTGCCTATGCTTTGAATAAAATAAATACTTTTAAAAGCAGTTGGAGTTATATTACCTATCCCTATTATGTAGTCTTGCCTCTTGAATTTAGTTTTATTTGAATAAAATGTAGTAGAAAAGAGCAGACTAAAAAAAAATAATACCCACTGAAAATATCTTATACACACACACACACACTCACACTCACAAAGACATTTAAGACTAGCATATGTTTGTTTTATGTATAATTTGTGATTTTGTATTTTTCACCTTTTTTGTGGAACCATCTCACACCAGTCAGAACACATTGATCACATAGTCCTTTTATACAAGGACTCTACTAAGGACAAAAGCGAGGGCTCATTGTCTCAGGACAAAATTCTCAGCAGTTATGTGTTGTTGTAACCTTGGCTGAGTTGTTGAGTAAATGATCATCATTTTCATATGTGTTAGAAATAAATATTTCTAAAGGGTTTACTTAAGACTGTCAATTAAAAGTCTTGGCAGAAAGATAGTAAACATTTCGTTTTACTAAAGTGACTTTAGCAGTACTTCAGAAAAAAAAAGTATGAATCACTAGTCCTTCTATGTTTTGAAATTATGAGAATTTGAATGCTTTTTTTTAGTTTTGGAGAATGTATATTCTAATTTTGAGTATAAATGAAAGACTTTTTTTGCTTTGTATTGTTTTGTTTTTTTGTGTGTTGTGTGTCTTAAATGTGCCTGAACTTTGTATTTTATAAAATTAACTTAAGCTTATAGAAATCATACTTATATTTAAGGTTGATAAGTAGCCAGTATAAGCCAATATTCTGGTTGTTAAATAGTAAAAAAACTGTTTTAGCAATTGATAAATAGAGTAGAACCAGTTATTCTCAGAAAGAATGACTAGATATTCAAAGTTATGTAGCAATTAGATACCTAAGCAGTTTAGATTTTACTTCTGTTTTACTGTAATGCACTTTTTTGTAATTAGTGATTGGGTATATAGTTTTTATGTAAGTAGTCCTAATGTGCAGTTTTGGTATTGATAATTTAATAATTTTCTAGTAAAATTAAAGTAAAACACCAAGAATGGCGAGAAGACAGTTTTCATAGATTCTAACATTCCTTTTAAACATCATCAATCTGGATCTTCTGAATCTGCAGGAGAACAAAGAAGAAATGATATTAATAATGAAGTGCAGCTTGGAACATCCTCTGATACTGTGCAGCAGTGAATACAAAATAAAACATAATTTGTATTTATGGAGTGGAAAAGAGCTTGATTCTTTCAAGAAAAAATATATGTCTGCCTTATTGTTAGTGCCATATTGTCAGGTGTGAATGGCGCTTAAAAGTTGTATGATTAAAATTTCAAAGTGCTAAAACCTTTACAAACTTAACTATGTAGTATTTATGCTTTGTGAAGCTTATGGCTCAAGTAAGGAAAATTATGTGGTTGCCGGTGAGGGGATGAAAAGCAAATAATCGGTCCAATTTATTAACAAAGCATCTAAAGTTTAAAATTTACAACTTCATTAATGTTAATTAAAACATTTGATTTTATTAGACTTCTAACATCACTTTTTTTTTAGTGAGAAAAAAAGTCAGCATTTTTAGTAGAAATACTTGAGGGCAAAATATAACCCCTATCAATACACTGTTACAGTTGAAACATGATAAGATAATTTTGCTAACAACAAGGGAGTCAAATTTTACTATTGATAAAACTATTTTGTATGCAAAATAGTTTACTTAAATGACAAACGTTGATGGTAGTCTACTCTTTTATTAGTAGCAATAACTTTGAAATACATGGAAATGTTTTCATTGAGGAATAGTCACATTTAAATTGTTTGGATTTTGTGAGATACTAGAAAGACAATCTAAAATTTCAACCAATCTTTAGAAAAATGTTTCTACGTCTTACTAGGGAATTGTGTAATTAGTAATATGTGTAGTTATCTGTGGGTGAGATAGCAGAACAAATAAATCAAACACAATTAAAAGCTATTCTAAATAGATTTTACATTTGCTGGTACACATGAAGTCAGTAAGGAGAATCATAGTACATCTGTAAAGCTGCGTTGGAATAACTAATAATGGAAGACCTTGGCCCTCAGTGTGTGTTCTGTAATAATTGAGTGTAGGAACAGTTGGAATATTTTATCAAACTTACATGTTTACTTAAAGTCATGGTTTGGCAGCAGTTGGACATTGGGAGTAAATGAGCAATCTCAAATGAGTTGTTGGAATTTGTGGTACATCTTCTGAAATGGTAATGCTTTCTTTAGCTTTTATTTAGCTTATTACTAAAATAGAATGAGTAACCAGCACTACATGTGGCAACTCATACAGAGTGACTTCTGCATAAGAGCACTTAGGAACATGGGCAGGAGGTCTATGAGTTCAGTGTGTCAGCCTGTGCCATGGAGTAAAACCCTGCCTGACAAAATGAAACCAAACCAACAGTAAAAACTAGTAAGAAGCAGGAACTGAATCTACGAGATGACTCACTAGTTAAGAGCATTTACTGTTCCTGCAAAGGACCTGAGGTTACTTTTATAAGTACCCTAACCACTTGACATCACCAGCACCTTTAACTGTAACTCTATGGCATCCAGTCAGTTCTCCCTCTTATGACCACTGTGGGTACCTGACACATGTGCATTGATTGTACAGCACATGCGTGCATACTAAAAATGTCTTTAAAAAGTAGAAACTCTTTGTAAAAATGAACAAAAAAATGTTATATCACTTAGAGCAAAACAACAATGAATAAAATTGACCCAGTTTATTTAATGATATTCCATTAAGTATTGATGTCTTGGACAGTGGTGGAGCCATTGACTATAAAATTCTCAAAAGGTGTGTAAAGGCTAGACAGGCTTGAATTGGTATTTAAAAGCAGACAGGTTGATTGAATAATTTAAAGTGTTATCCTTATTTAAATACATTACTTTCTGGTTACCATTTTAATGGGTAAATCATTGCAATTGTGGATTATGATTTACTTTATTCATCAGACTAAACTGCTATATCATGTATGTAGTAACAGATTTTGCTAACAAGTTTAAAAAATGCTTTAGAAATTGTTTCAGCAATTCCTTTCAAATTGTGGGGCTTATAGCTTGTATGATAAGTGTTTCAAAAACACTCATTTGTAAATAAGGAAATAGTGATATTTTAAATTTTTTAGTTAAATTATTTATAGTTCTTTTGATTGTGTCCATTATCTTTCTTACTGATCTTTATTTTCATAGTGATAAAGTATTAGACTTTGCCTCCACGTGGTTGCCATATTAAATGCCAGCATAGAAAAGTTCATGGGAGTAGGGCAGTGATGGTGCTCACCTTTAATCCCAGCACTTAGGAGGAAGAGGGATGTGGATCTCTGGTTGAGGACAGCGTGGTCTGGAGTAAGTTCCAGGGCTACACAGAGTAACCATGTCTCAAAAAAACAAAAACCATCAACCAAATAAAGCATTGGAAAGAGAATATCTAGCCATGAATACATAAACATTTATGGGATCACGGATACTGACCTTTTGTGTGGGTGGTTGCTTGCTTGTTGATCTTTTTAAACAAACAAACAAACAGATCTCCCTGTGTAGCCCTGGCTGGCCTGGAACTCAGAGATCTGCCTGTCTCTCCATCCACGTGCTGGGCAACATTGCCCTAGTTTAATGGCCTATACTCAGTATTTGGTTTCTTTTTTTAATGTCTTAAAATAATTTAAAAGCTCTTGATCACACAGGGAGTCTTCAGAAGTTGACTTTTCAACTTTCGCTAGACTTTTCAGACATGAGGTGATTTTGTATATCTTCTTGTTACTTGAGTACTTATAAAGGAAATCTTTTTCACATATTTATTTTCAAAATATAGTTGTAGACTTCTTTAGGGCATTGTATTAGCTGAGAACCTATTAACTACTAAAGTAGCTTGTTGGTGAGTAACAGTTCCCAAGTGCTTGCTTTGTGCACAGCTCTGTGGAACTCTTTCTTTGACATGGGAATGGGTAGACAGCTAGCTTCTGATGAAGTAAATATCTGTTAGAGTTGGTATTTTTAGATTAATGTGTATTTCTTTAAAATAAATATAAAGTATCCTAAGAACCTAAGTAAGTTGTTTTCTTAATGATCCAAAGATTTTTATGATTTTTACTGCTTTTTACTCTTAAGTGACAAAAGAGAAAGATTTGGTTTAAGTAGTCTGACACTGAAAATTTTTGGGCTGCTGCTTTTGCTTCGTTGGGAAGCAGTTTTTTCTAATTGTTTGGTCAAAAAAAAGTATTCATCTTGGGGTTTTAGATGCGTTAACTACAAGCAGCTATGATCATAAAACTTCACTACGGCAGTCCAATGAGCATTTACCACAGGTGTTTCTTGGCTTATAAATGCAGAATGATCTTGGGAAATAATTTCTTGTCTCCAAAATATGAGACAACTATTAACAGAGCATTTTTGTTTTAGGTTTGGATTTTCTTTCCCTTATTCCAGTTGATCCCCAGGTATGTATCCTGAATTTAAGCAACTAATTTGTATTTGATTGCTAATTATATCATACTAACTAAAAATGACCAGTTGCATAAAATCAGGACAGTAAATTCTCATGTGGCTAGAAAGGAAGTACTATATAAATATCACAATTTTATTTGAAGGAATAAAGTTATTGTTTTTCAATTTATTTATTGCTCTTATTAAACTTTCTATTTTCATGGAACATAATTATTTGGTATTTCTTACAAATATTTGAGTGATTAGAATGAATGCAAACAATACTAAATGCATAGAACTTATACACTAAAACACTTACCTAAAACCATCAGTTAAAGCTCATCCAGTATGGATTACTGACTGAGATTGGACCTTGTTTGAAAGACAGTCAGAGTCAGACTTTGAAAAGGCTTCAATTGAAAGTTGCAGTATTGCTGTTTTCAATCAAAGAAAAGAAATTCTAGGAGTATCTCAAAGTTCCAACCTTAAGACTGCGTGGTGAGCATGGATTTCGTGACAGTCTTTAACCGGAGAGGCAGAACACAGAAAGCGACAGGGGCAAGGTGGAGCAGCGAAAGAAAGTGCTTGAGGCACAGCTGTGGCCCTAGGGAGAGGTGGAAGAACTGACCGACCACAGGGTCAGTGGGAGCCTCCTATTTCAGTATCGGCATCCGATTGCACAAACAGCACAGGAAAGTTGAGCCCAAGATCTGTGCGGACTAAGCATTTTCTTCTCACCCTAACTTGACTTTATAGGGGAGTTACATATTTTTCTAGAATGTAAGTTGTTCAAGCCTAAGAAAATTACATACTTTGATGTGAACAATGCTTTGAAAGAAAAAAAATATCTTGGACCCCTTGGTTTTTATTTCGTAGTTTTATTTAACATGCTTAGAGGGAGGCTGATTTACTTGGTAACTTGGTAGGAGGGTAAGAATGGTGCCTTCTATTGACTATAGAATCCATAGGTTTCAAACTCTTCTACATGTTCATATTGGCCCATAATCCCTACTAGCCTTGTACAGATGTATACCCAAGGAATCTCGAGTAAAAGTTAAATGGCGGCAGCCCAAGTCTAAGTCTAAGGGTCCGTTAGCAGCACTTGCATTTTTAAAGTTTAGCACTTTGTTACAGGTAAACCAAGCATGGATGGTAGCAGATTAAAAAGGAATTCTCTAGACCTTCCTCAGCTTTACTCTTGTTGACTTGATTTTAGAGGAAAAAAAATTAACATTTGACAGTCTCACTGTCCAAGCTTCTTGTGAATATCTGTTGAATATCTTCATGTGTGGCAAAAACTGGTCCAAAAACCCAGTAATTAACTTTGTTGACAGTCAGCCTCATTTGGACATAGTGGATCACACCTTTAATCCCAGCACTTGGGAGGCAGAGGCTGGCAGATTTCTGTGAGTTTAAGGTCAGCCAGGGCTTCATAGAGAGACCCTGTCTTTTAAAAAGAAAAAAAGCAAAATTCAACCAACCAATCAACCAATCAATAAAAGGCAGCTCAGTTTTCCAGCTGTTTTCTTTCTTCTTTTAATGCACCCCGAAAACCATGTAATATGAACTGCTCAGGTTTGAATTACTGTTCATAATTCAATGTCTCTAAGAAGGATCTAAATGAGATACAGATGACATTAGGTGTTCTTAGTGATTTTTTTTTCTGTAGTCTAACTGAATATATTTAGTAGCACTAGATATTATGTGTGCTAAAGTCAGTACAATTGTGTCTCATGTAAAATATCCTACAGCAAGATATAAAATTCCATTTAGCTCTTATATTAATGCCTTATCATTTTTAGATAACTACACTCAGGTTTTTATTTGTATGTGAATCACCCAGATGGAAGAAGACTTGAAATACGAGTATTTGGAGAGAGGGATGTTAAGAAACATTATAAAAAATATTAAATTTGTGTTTATGATATTCTCTGAAAATTGCATGGTAATTAGCTGCCTTCCACCCTCCAATTCAGAATGAATGTTGACATTATTATAAGTGTTATCATATTTGTTTACAGAGGAATCTAATGCTTCTTTCAGCTTGTTACTCTTAATATTACTTACAAAGGGTCTGTTTGAGCCTAAATTTTGAAAAATCACTTAATTTTGTTTCAGTTATCAAGTAGTTTTTGAGTTTAATTTGAGTCATAGCTTGTGGGTGGGGTCTGATTTCAGTTATTTTTGACATTTTCCCTGTGTATATGGTCAATAAACAAGTTCTTCACATTTAAGACAATTAAGAATCTGTGGCATTCAGTAAAGAATGTAAAATATCTAAGTCCATTCTGTCTTCCACTTAAGTAGAAAATTTGCTACTTTTGAATCCCACTAGGATTTGACCTTTTGGATGTCAGTTGTACATATCTAACAATTTCTAGTCTCTTTATTTAAGACCAATGTAGCCTCTTCCTCATCAGCATCATTGTTTGTTTCAAGCAGTACTGTCCTCCTATGTTTTTGGATAGTCTCACCTCACCCTTAACAGCAAGCAGTACGTCTGTCACCACCACCAGCC
>NW_022196895.1:72950475-72957408 GCF_008632895.1 Mastomys coucha
TTGTTTGCTGATACCTGCAGAGTAAAGTGCTGGGGTTTGGTTGCTCTTTATTATGATTATGTTTAAGATTGCTACACAGATGTTCTGATATAAAGTGGTAGTTTATTTTGGGTTACTGTACATTCTTGTAGCATTTTCTACAGATTTGAGACTTGTTTTGTTTTTTGTTGTTTTCCCAGAAAGTTACATCCTTTGAGTGAAATGTACTTGAGTTAAGATGTGGCTAGAATACTGGTAGGATTTTCTTCACAGTGTTCAGAAATATTTAATATTGGGAAACATCAGTACATACCTAGGAGAGGTGGAAATAACTGAATTCTTCGTAAGAATTTAATTGATTTCATATATTTTTACAGGATAATATAGTATGCTGCCTTTTTTGGACCTCTTTGCATTTTAATGGCACTAATACATAAATTATATTTAAGGTCCTTGATTGTAATTCTTACCAATATAATTTCAATTTCAGCAGTGGCTTTCAAGTTTTAAAGAAAAGTCAGTGGTAAATGATAAAGTCATACTAGATCTCCTTTTCCTTAAATTTTTAAAAAGATTTATTTATTATTATATGTAAGTACACTGTAGCTGTCTTTAGACACACCAGAAGAGGGAGTCAGATCTCATTACAGATGGTTGTGAGCCACCATGTGGTTGCTGGGATTTGAATTCAGAACCTCAGAAGAGTAGTCAGTGCTCTTACCTGCTGAGCCATCTCTCTAGCCCCCTAAATTTTCTTTTAAAGAAGTCTTTTGTAAAAATACACACATGCACACACTAGGGATATTTGAAATGAAGTGAGGAAAAGTGCCCAAAGTCCCCCTTGATGCTGCCTTTAAAACACACCTCTCAAGTGGCTGTGCTGGCACACTTATCACTTGCTTCACTTAGGTTCCTTAATTTCTAGTTTTCTAGAATTTATTATTTCCCTGATGCTTAGTGGTCTCTGCCTTTCCTATATCGACTTAAAGCTTTTTTTTTTTTTTTTAAGTGGCTACTCTTAATCCCAAATAGGTCCTAACACAAGGACTCCGTTTCCTCTTAAACAGAGACGTGTCACTTTGCCGCAGTGGTGGAGCTCTAGTGAGCTGGCTCCTCCTGGGCTTCACAGCTGATGTGCGCCTTTTTACAAATGCCTACGCAGTTGTCCACATTGTTGCTGCTTTGCCTTCAGCTCCTCATGTTTGATGATCTTTTCTTTTGATAGGACTTTTGAGCTATCAGCGATAGAGAAAGCAAAGTAAGCCCCATGGTCACAGTGGCCACTGCATTGTGGCCCCTGGCTAGCTTGACCTTAGCCAGCCCAGATAAAGATTTCTTCCTGTAGGATATTACGTTATTGCTGCTTTATGTACAGATCCACTTTCTGTTCCTGTGTAAGCAGACACAGTGACCTGGCTTCTTGGTGTGGCGTGTTAATAAATGATGCAGTCGCCGTCACTCTGTTTACCCAGGAGCATCTCGCATCTCGCATCTCAGCGACTCCTCACTAGGGATCGCTCAAGTCCTGTGAGTACTGAAGGTAGCTCTCGCAACATACCTCTGCTTTTGTAGTAGTACTGCCTTGTCATTTTGCATGTCAACAGTTCATGAAATTACAGAAGAAGTCACTTTAGATGCCTAGCATATTAAAGTTGGGGTTGCTTTGCAGCTGTCTTTGAAAGTCTCTACTTTTCTTTCTACACTTGGTTCTGTATTTACATGGTTGTTGCAAAGCTATTCTTTCCTTAATGTCAGATTTTATGAAGATCCAGATAAGCAGAATGTCTGTACTACAGATTTCTGTTTAACCAGATAGACTAGAATAACGAGGTGGTCCTGGTGTTGCTTAGATGTCAGCCACCTTGCCGGCATCTGAGATAGCTTTACCCAAGGAGCCGTCCCGCATTTTCATTTTTTTTTTTTTTTTTAAACACATAGACATGTGGAAGGGCTTTCTTGCTTTACCAATTCCAGGCACTATAGCTGCACAGAGCTCTACTCACGAAAACTGATTTCACTAGCTAGCTTTCTGACCCACCTGCTAAGTCAATTTTATTTCCTTTCCTGCCCCCAAAGTATAAATACTTGAAATCTGTTCTAGGACAATTGTAAAGGTGAATGAAATAGATCAGATAAGTTTAGTGTGTTCTAGAACACCAATGAAAACATGATGCATAGGTAAGGGATAGTGGATGTAATCCAGTTGGTCATAACCTTTTGTATCAAACAAATTTCCATTAGAGTAGTAGTGATGAATTTAAAGGGAAGGTGTTGAATGGAGTTAGACAGTCTATTTTGACTTAATGTGTCTTCAATCAGTCCTGGACACTTACCTTTGTCTTTTGCAAATAAAGGTATTTATTAGTTGCATTTGTGTTTTTAAGTAAATTTGGTTTTCATAAAATATTTTTTTGTTGTTTTCAGTTGGTTTTGCTTGATTATTTAAAAGAGAAAAAAGTACGTTTTCTAGAAACTTTTATCTCTAGTTCTATGGAAAATCATAATTTATTTCCCATATTTTTTTCTTCTTAAAAATAAAAATCAGTGCCCATTTAATTTGAGTCTGACATTGATTTTAGTAGCTCTGGGTCCAGGTAGTGTAGGAGTTTGGAGTTGCCATCTGGGGGGGCTATTGATTGTTGGGCCTGTCAGAATCTTTCTTGGTATACTTCATACATTATAATGAAACTTGTAGGAAAGATTTGAAGAGTTTCTTTGCCATTTCAGAGACTGATGCTCTTGGTAAGTGACTGCTTTATATCTTCCTTTTCTTAGCGGCTGTATCATAATTGGCAAATGCAACAGATACAGGTAGATCAGAATTTTTGTCCATTCTTCCCTGCTGCCTTGAGTAATATTTTTGTTGTTTTTTGTCAGTAATGTTTGTTTATTGCCAAGAATAGAGAAACCCAAAGAAAGTAACAACCACCTCTAATTATTCCAGGGTGCACATTATACACACCAGCAGATATGAGAATTTATTTATTTGTTTGTTTGTTTGTTTGTTTGGTTGGTTGGTTGGTTTTTTGGTTTTTTTAATTTTTTTTTTTTTTTTTGAGACAGAATATCTCTGTGTATCCCTGGCTGTCCTGGAACTCACTCTGTAGACCAGGCTGGCTCAAACACAGAAATCTGCCTGCCTCTGCCTCCCAAGCGCTGGGATTAAATGTGTGTGCCACTACTGCCCAGCCACGAGAAGGTTGTTATGTACATAATTGGGTGAAGACCAGAAGAGGGCCTTGGATTCTCTTGAGTTGGGAGCTACTAAGCACTTTTGAGCCAACTGATGTGGGTGGTGGGAACTGAACAGAATGTCGGTCCTCTTGTAGAATGATATTTGCTCTTCTGAGCTATCTTTCCAGTCCCCAACCTTTCAATATTAAATACAGAGTTGCTTCAGTATGTGTGGGAGAGTGGTTTTAGAATTCCCCTCCAATACAAAAATTCACAAATGCCTGAGTCTTATAAAATATAAAATGATGTGTAGTATTTTTATAAAACAGACATTTATACTCTCAAGCTAAATCATCTTAAATATAATGCTTAATACAAATATTTTATAAATGGGTGCTACCCTGCACTATTTAGGGAATAGAAGTCTGTTCACAAAGTGCAGTCTCAGTCCTGCCATTGCCAGTTGACCTCTGCCATGGATCCATGGATACAAGATAAATGGATATCGAGAGTTGACTGCACTTGTCAGATGTGTTCTTGAGGCTTTTGTATGTGGATGGATACCCATCTGGCTATTTATATGATTTTACTCAGCCTTATGAAGATACCATTATCTTGTCAGACTAAATTTTGATTTTTGTTTTGTTCTAAACCATTTGCCAAGACCAACCCTTAAGCTGCCATCTGCTCTTGTAGGTTCCATTCTTTTCTGAACTAATGCCAACAGTATTTGCTGGGACAAAAACCAGGCCAACATAAACTGGAAGATGGTAATGCTAAACAGCAGAACCAACTGCCTTTCCCTTTGCATGTTTAAAGTATTTATTCAGTTACTGTGCTACCCATAGGTGTGTAGAGGTCAGAACAACCTACAGGAGTCAGTTTTCTTGCCACCATGTGAGTACCAAGTATCAAACTCAGGGTGTTAGGTTGGATCTCAAATATCTTTTACTTGTGAACTCCAAATCAAATCCTGGTAGAAGACCACATCCTCTACAGGGGGGTATTAGTGCTGGCCCAATGTGGTATGTGTTTGTAATTCTTACACTCTACAGACAAAGGCAAGTGAATCTCCCCAAACTACATTGTGAAACTAAAACCAAATAGGTTAAAATGTTCAGATGGTCAAGATACAGCATTTTCATAGGCATTCACTTTATTTCTCAGACTGCTGCTTTTGGTTTATGAATTTTATAGCTTCCTTTTTTCTAAAACAACTTTTTTTTTTTAAAGATTTATTTTATTATAAACAGGCACCCTAACTCTTCAGACTCACCAGGAGAGGGCATCAGATTTCATTACAGGTGGTTGTGAGCCACCATGTGGTTGCTGGATTTGAACTCACAAACTTCCGAAGAGCAGTCGGTGCTCTTACCCACTGAGCCATCTCACCAGCCCTAACACTGAACTGGTTTAAGATGAGGTACTCTTTTCATTTTGGTCATCTTAAAGTGTACTTGGCATGAAGTAACACCTAGTCTCTGGCTAGAAAGAATTTAAAGAATCAAGAATTCTTAGTAATGGGAGTTGTGTTGAGAACTCAAACTAGTATCTTGACCAATGAGACAAATCCTGGTATGCATTCTGACACACAGGGTGAATACTGACCTAGGGAGTCTGATGTAAACCAACTGAACAAAAAAGTCTTTCCTCTCCATTAAAGTGTCACTAATATGTAGTGTTTAGGAAACCAGAGTGGAACTGTAGACAAGAGCTGGTTTCAGATGTGACCACAGTACTTGAAGTACAGGTCAGGTTTTATCCTACTCTGGTCATTGGGAGGATTGTGTTTGCTGCTATGGACAGGTACAGTGCGAGTCATTTATAGGAGACAGTTCAGTGTGAACTGCCTTGTCAACCATTTTGCTTTTCCTCTGTAGTATGTATATTCTACTTCATCACAGTTGCCCATTCTCTCCTTAACCAGCCTTGCTACATCTTATCTCTTTCCTGTAATTGCCAAGGGCCAACCCAGTCAGGATCCCTCAACCCAGGGAGAATCAGGGTTCCAGTACTCAGGTGGACAAGGAGTGACAGACTCAAACACAAGAGAGTGCAGGATCTGAGTGTAATTTCTCAAAGTAAGCATCAGACTTTCATAGTCATTACAGAAGACAAAAGGAAGTCAGACAATAAACCAGTCAAGGTAATTGACTGGAACCAGGCAGAGGCCACAACAAAGTCAGCCCTTCTCAAGTCAGCTTGATCTTAGCAGCCAGGTGTGAATGGTTCCTATTCTAGTCTATTGTTTAACCCACCACCAGCCAGCCCTAGGTAAACACCCAACTATGTTCATCTTCAGGGCTATCAGAAATATGTACCAAGGGGTCCCATTCTTGCTAACCTTACCATGAATAATACATTATTCTAGCTCCTGGGAGTGACTGCTGTAATTCTTTGTGGCAGATTTCCATTTGCCAGGGGAGCCCAACAGCTTCCTTCTAATATGTAAAGTAGTCTGCCATAAGTGACTGTAATGCGAATTCTAAATTTACTTCCTTGCCAGTAAACTTCAATGCCTGATTTCTTTCACTATCTCTCTAACAATGCTGGAGGCAATTTGTCTGAATAAGTAACATTCCTTACAAAATTCCAAGCAAGGGTCTGCTCAGCATTGACTAGGATGTTGGAACACTGGTGGGGGCCAGGAAACAACGCCCAATCTAACTTGGCTATTTGTCAAATCATTCCTTGGGGTTCCTCTATACCTATAATAAAACAATACAGAAAGAAAGCGTGCAAGACCCTCCCTCGACTGTCGCAGGGACAAATCTGGACCACATCCATGTTATGGGACACCAAGAACTTCCAGGAGACCAGTTACCTTGAAACTTTTTGCCTCAGGGACTTCAGCCAAGCTTTTGGACTTACCATGCAGACTTCACTGGAGTGGTTGTAGCATGTAACACCTCACTGCTTCTGGTACCATCTAGAGCCCTTCTACCCCACAGTGTATTCACTAGTGTCTTTCATTCTGCTTGCTCAAGAGGTACTTGCTGACCTGCTGTTTTAAAGTCTGCCTCTGGGAGGGATAGCTGAGTGGCCTTGTGAAATAGTTCATTTGAGCACAGGAAGTAGGGTGGGTGGGCTACAAAACCTCAAAGCTGGCAGGGAATGCTCTACCTCAAGGTTTCTATAACCTTCCCCACCAGCATCTACAGCAGAAGACTGAACATCCAAATAGGTGAGCCTGTTAGAGACAGTTTTTCAAACTACTATGAGCGGTAACAATTTGTTGAAAACTTAGATCATTTCCTCTACGTCACAGATGGGGAAACAGTCAAAATGACTTGTCCAGTATCATGCATCTAAGTACTGAGTTGGTTTTTTGGGGCCTTGCTAGATATTTTGGTGGGTGTTTTTTCCCCTTCACCAGTGCAGAAATTTAAGTGTCCGGGCCTCTGAGCGTTTGCTCCAGTGCTGAGCTACACTCATATTTCCTCCTCATAATAAGCAAGCACTTCCTTAGTATCTTTACCCTGTTTACATCCTGCTCATGGTGGTTATGCTGTTGGTTAGCCTCTGCTAAGCTGTAAGCTCCATGACAGCCTGGAGGTTTTGCTTGTGTCCCACAGTAATAGTATGCCATGCGTGGTGGATGTCCCACAGTAATAGTATGCCATGCGTGGTGGATGTCTCACAGTGATAGTATGCCATGCGTGGTAGATATCCCACAGTAATAGTATGCTATGCGTGGTGGATGTCCATAGTAATAGTATGCCATGCGTGGTAGATATCCCACAGTAATAGTATGCCATGCGTGGTGGATGTCCATAGTAA
>NW_022196895.1:72958630-72981120 GCF_008632895.1 Mastomys coucha
AATAGTATGCCATGCGTGGTGGATGTCCCACAGTAATAGTATGCCATGCGTGGTGGATGTCTCACAGTAATAGTATGCCATGCGTGGTGGATATCCACAGTAATAGTATGCCATGCGTGGTGGATATCCACAGTAATAGTATGCCATGTGTGATGGATGTCCCATAGTAATAGTATACCATGCGTAGTGGATGTCCACAGTAATAGCATGCCAGTGCTGTAATAAGTGTGATGGATATTCTATATTTGTTAATGAAGAACCAATGACAACCATTTGCACTTGGCTTGTGTTGAGTATGCAAATTTAATACTTGTTGAATAGTCACATAGCATCAGACATTTACCAGGAGAAGAAAGTGCAACAAGAGAAAAAAAAAAATAACCCAAAAGACAACCATATTTAGACTGGGTGACAGACATGTAGTTAAGTTGGAAGGACGGTAGCATGTATAAATATAATTTATTTTTAGACTTGAAGCTGGTAAACTGACCTACTGTTAGACTCAGAACTTTAAATAGAAACAAGAATAAGTTAACCTGATGACCCTAGCTAGATATTATTAGACAAGATATAAACATATTGTCATATAGCAGGCTGAAAGGACACCATATTCAATAGCATCCCTCCTAAATATTCTATCATACTGTATATACTCACACCAAGCTCTAGGCAACCAGCTTGTTAACTTCCTGTCTCAGGTGCCTATTTCAATTTTTTTGTGTACATTGAATCAGAATATGTGGTGTTTGATGGCAGCTTTAATTTAGCCTAGGTCTGCAAGGATTACCTAAGCTGTAATAAGTGTGTGTGTTTTGTTCCTTTCTTAAATGTCTATGCATTTGTTTCCCTATTTTCTCATTGTAGACATTTGAGCTGTCTCCTATGCTTGCTGTTAGGAATAGCATTGCTATGCTCATTCTAATACACAGTATTGTGGACATGTTTTACTGAGTTGATGTGTCCTCTCCCTTCATCCTTTCTGATATAAGGTCTCTCGCTGGGACCATGGGCTCATAGATTAGTCAAAGACAACTGGCCAACAAAGTCCTGAGAAACTGCCTGCATTTCTGCCATCTCTCCAGTGCTGAAATTTTAAGCACACACTACCATGCCTGGCTGTTACATGGAAGCTGGAAATTGAACTCGGGTCTAATAAGTCAGTTGTATGTATTCTTTGGGGAAAATATATTCAAATCCTTTGCCCACGTTTTTATTGGGCTATTTGTCTTATTGAATTGTAGGAGTTCTGTTGTTTGCTGCTATCTGTCCTTAATAGACTAATTTGCATATACTTTTTTCCTGTCTGAGGAATATCTTTTCAGATCCTTGATACACTTGAAATATATGTTTTAAATTTAATAGGGTCTAGTTTATTCCTTTCCTATGCTGCTTATGTTTTTGGTTTTATGGTTAAGATTCCATTCAAGGTAGTTTTGCTGGCTAGCTCTTTTGTCAAGGTAGTGTTATCTGGGATGAAGGAACCTTAATCAAGAAAGTGCCTCGGGCTGGCGAGATGGCTCTGCGGGTAAGAGCACTGACTGCTCTTCCAAAGGTCCTGAGTTTAGATCCCAGCAACCACATGGTGGCTCACAACCGCCAATAATGAGATCTGACACCCTCTTCTGGTGTCTTCTGGTCTGAAGACAGCTACAGTGAATTGCAGGCTGGAGCGAGCAGGGCTGGCAGAGGTCCTGAGTTCAGTTCCCAGCAGCCACACACATGATGGCTCATGGCCATCTGTACAGCTACAGTGTACTCATACACATAAATAAATCTTTAATAAAAGAAAGAAAGAAAATGCCTCAATATGTTTGATCTGTAGGCAAGTCTGTGATTGATTTGTGTGGGCTACCTTGGCCCATTGTGAGTGGTGTCACTCCTGGACAGGTAGTTCTGGGTTTCTTAAGAAAGCAGGCTGTGCAAACTATGGATAGCAAGTCAGTAAGCAGCATTTCTTCATGGGTTCTGCTTTAGTTCCTGTGTCCACGTTCCTGCCTTGATTTCCTGTCCGGACTACCCTCGGTGATGGAATGTTACCTGGTACTGTAAGCTGAAATAAACCCTTTCTTTCCCAAGTTGCTTTTGATCATGGTGTTTATCATAGCAATTGAGACCCTAAGTAGTACAATAATGAATTTTTTTGTTATTTCGTGAAAGCAACTGACTCATCATGAGTTAACTTTCTTGAGTTTTTTAGTTTATTGAATCTTTTCTCATATATCTTGATTACAGTTTCCCCTCTATTTACTCTCTCTCCTCTTCTCACTCCCCTCCCCAAAATCTATTCCTTTTCTGTCTCTCATTAGGAAAATAAACTTCTATGTAATAGCAACCAAACATAACCGAATAAAATATGATATAAAACAAAAACCATCACATCGAGGCTAGACAAAGTAACCCAATGGAAGAAAAAGAACTCAAATTGCAGGCATACATGTTAGAGACCCACTCATAAACTAAGCTGAAAGTATATGTTTTATAATTCAAAATACATGGTATTCATGTGTTGTGTACTTTGTGCGAGCCTATCTGTTAGAAGGATGCCTCTTTCACTTGGGAGTTTTGCAAAGTTAGTTTCCTTGTGACTTGGTTGGTTCCTTGTGTAAAATGGGGTTTATAGAATCTTTGTTTTTTGGTTAGGGTTACTATTGCTGTGATGAAACACCACGGCCAAAGAAACTTGTGGGGAGCAAATGGTGTATTTGACTTAAACTTCAACACCACAGTTCATCCAAGGAAGTCAGGACAGGAACTCAAGCAGGGCAGGAACCTGGAGGCAGGAGCTGATGCAGAGGCCACGGCAAGTGATGCTTGCTTGCTCCTCATGGCTTGCTCAGCTTGCGTCCTTATAGAACCCAGGACCACCAGCCCAGTGGTGGCATCATCTCCAGTGGATTGGGCTCTCCCTCATCAATCACAAATTAAAAAAATGCCCTGCAGGCTTGCCTACCGCCTGATCTTATTGAGACATTTTCTTAATTGAGATTCCCTCTTCTCACATGACAATGAAGCTGACATAAAACTACCCAACACAGGGAGCCTTGCAATTTTTGAGAATGTAAACTAATCAGTAACTATTAAAAGCTGTTCTCTTAACTTGGAGAAGTGGCCAACAAATAATGGATTATAAAGTCTGGGTTGTAATAAATGGCACTTAATTTAGCCCAAATATAATATTCTACTTTCATGAGGACAATGAATGCATCTGAACTCATAAAGTAGTGAGGCAATAAACGCAGATAAAATTAACAGATCCAATGTACCTAAGTATATGTCAGTTGTATTCATTTGAACCTCGAATTTAAAAGTAATTTTCATGTAATAAACTTCCTATACTTTACTAAGTTTTGTTTTAAGCAGGTTCCACTTTAGTTCCTTTAGTAACTTGACAGTAACCCCGACTGCTTTCCTTACCCATGTGCTTTGTACCTCGGAGAGTAGGAGTGAAAGATAGCATTTAGAATTACCATGCACACAAATCACAGTGTGGGGGCATTTCTTAGGAATTGTTTAGCTAGTCCATTCTGTGGGCTGAGATCCCAGACCAAGTGAAAGGGAGCAAGCTAGCTGAGCATGGCATCCATTCATCACCCTTCTTTTCCTGGTTGTGGATGCAGTGTGACCAACAATTGCATGGCCTCCATGCCTCCCCTGATGACAACACATCCCCTGGGAATGAGAACCAGAACAAACCCTTCCTCTCTTAAGTTGCTGTAACTTTTCTAAAAGGAACAAAAGAAATTCAGCAAGGTGTTTACACAAAAATTTCTTATGCATTATACTTACAGAATTCAGTGAGTAGTTGAATAACAGCTGTTCATGCTCAACAGTCGGTAAGTGAACTAATGAACAAAGACAAGCATAAAATGTCTTTTTTTTCCTACTGATACATTGTGGAGTTTAATTTGGGGGAAATACTTTTACCACTTCTAAAGCTGATAAGCAGAAACTTCAAACAGTTATCCAACAGTTTAATTTAAATATTCTTGTATGTGTTCTATATGGCTTTTTTCTTGTGTGTTTGTGCATTACTTATGTGTATGGTAATCAAGGGATCCGTAGAAGAGCACCAGATCTCCTGGAGCTGGAGTTGCAGCTGGCTGTAGCTATTGTGTGGTTGGTAGGAACTAATTGAAAGGTCCTCTACTAGGGAAGCAAGTGCTTGTAACCACTAGATCATTGCCAACTCCTCTGCCTCCTTACACAGAGTCTCCTGTAGCCCAAACCGACATTGAACTCACTAAGTAGCTGATGCTAACTTTGAGCTCCTGATCATCCTATACCAAGTTGAGATTCCAGATCTGTGCCACCATGCTTGGCTGAATACTGCACACCCTTTCAGCAAAATACCCTTTCTTTGTGTATGTTTGTGTGGCTGTGTGTGGTAGCCAAACATTTGTGTCCTCAATATCTTTCCACCCTATTCTTGAGACAGAGTTGATTATTGCACCTAAAGCTTATGGATTCAATTAGATGGACGACGAGCAAGTCCCAAGGATCTTCCGGTCTCTGCCTCCCTAGCTCTGGGATTATGGATACATTCCACCATACCACACTCTTTAATGAAGATCTATGCAAACCACTTTAGTGAGCATTCTTTCTGGCAAGGCCTTCACTACCCTGCTTCCCCAGCTGGCAGTAAAGGAAAACAAGCTCTACTGAGCGGATCCCAAGCCAGCCACTCCCTTTCTTTTTTCACATACCTGCTTTCTCTTCAGATCGCATCAGTCCGTCCCCTCATGCTAATCTCCTCAGTGTTGGGAGGCTCTGTACCCCAGATCATTCATGAGAGCACATTCAGGCCAGAGGTCCTGGTCCAGCGGGATGGCAAGTGTTGACAACCCAAAAGTAACACACCGAGCCAGGAGTCTTGTCAAAGCATCAGCCTCTCACTTATATCAGTTTGGAACATAGGGAGGGGGATTTTTGGTGGGATAAGATGATGTAGGAGGCGGGGGAAGGTGACCGACAGGACCAGTGGCAAAGCTCTACCTCAGCAACAGCTGGGCAGAGGCAGGGCCAAACAGGTCTTGCAGAATCACCCCTATATGAAAGTAACTGAGACTGGTCTCAAAACTCAGCCAGTCTCAGGTTTGCCCTCAAGATCCAAACCAGGGCCAAAATGAACTAATGACCCAATCTGAACTTGGGTCCTCATGCTTGTGTGGCAGGCAGGCATGTCACTTACAGCTGTCTCCCCAGCCTGACACTCATTTAAATTATTCTTGAAGTATTTGCCAGGATTGATCCTAGCTGTACTAGTAACAAAAACAAAGCCCATGATAATCTCTCTTATGATGGGATCAAGCTAGGAAAAAGAACCTAGCTATTTAAAACTTAGGCATGAGAGTAATCATTTCATGGGTTGACAATAAAATAACGAGGCCCAGAGGGCTAGCTTAGCAGTCACAAGCATTTGCTGCCCTAACAGGGCTCAGGTTTGATCCCCTGTACCACATACAGGCTCACAACTATCTGGAACTCTAGTTTTAGGGCGCCACCTTCTGGCCTTTGGACACCAAGCATACACATGGTGCATATATGCAAACAAAATAGCCATGTAAAATTAAAAATTCTTTTAAAAATTCTAACAGCAAATGAAATCATACTGGAAATTAGCTATTTTGAATGATACTGAAGATGCATTAATACTTGTAGTATACAGCTTAAAGTAGTACCTTCATTTTTATTTTTGAGGTAAGATCTCTCTCTGTCCTACTGCCTGTCCCCTTCCAGTGCTCGGATTACAGATGCTTGCCACCATAGCCAGATAAATTCATGCTTTGTAAAATAAATACATTAGCTGGGCATAGTCTCTTAAACATTTAATCCCAGTATTCACGAGATGGAGGTCTTTTCAAAGCCATAAAAACCCCAGCTATGACAGCCCAGGATTATGTAAGCCTTGGCTTTGAGAACTGGGCCCCTAATAACTAACTAAAAAAGGATGGCCGCATTCGTTATTACTGAATTTAATATGGTGACTAAAGGCTTCAGATTCATGTTAGGTGTTTGAGATTTTAGGTTCTTTAGCAATTTTTAATTTTGTCTAATTAGACTCCCTATTCTTTCTTTTTTTAAAGATTTATTTACTTTATATATGTAAGTACACTGTAGCTGTCTTCAGACACCCAGTAGATGGCATCAGATCTCATTATAGATGGTTATGAGCCACCATGTGGTTGCTGGGATTTGAACTCAGGACCTTCAGAAGAGCAGTCAATGCTCTTAACTGCTGAGCCATCTCTCCAGCCCCCCCATTCTTTCTTGAGTTAATCTTGGTAATTGTTGTTCATGGGTAAAGTGAATTAATTACCCAATACCAAACAAATAAAACTCAGAACTATTAAAAGATTCAGATAAGTTTAACAGTTTAAACAAATGAAGTAAATTTTAAACTCTCAAGTTGGAAAGCCTTCAGATCCAGAGATGTTCAAGCAGCTCAATCATTTCATAAACAGTCTTTGTTCATTTGAAATAAATTTGTGCACATATTGATTTGTTTGTGACTGTTCTCTTGTGTTCCATTAGAAATCAGTATGGTTCACATTCCACTACCATACCATTGTGGTTTTCAAGTAAGGTAGAAAAAAATGAAAGCAACATGCATGCAAAGAGAAAGAAACCCTTATCCTGGAATCTGGCAGAGAATCTGCAGTTTTAACACAGCTGATGAAAGCCTACAGAGAGTGTGTAGACATCCTCAGTGTGGATGCTAAAGCAACTTGCTTAAGGTTGTGGTGTTTGTGGCTATGCCACTTCTCGGCTCATGTCCATAATTGTAGACAGTGCACATCAGAAATAAACAAGACCAACAATTTACTTCCACAAGGAAGTTTTTTAAAATACGAAAAATTAAGTTAGCCAATGATACTTTTCCCTTAATTTTTAAACTTTACTTAAAATTTAAACTTTGCTGAGTATTTAAACCTTGTAAATTGAGTCTTTGGGGAAGGTAGCTTGGCCAGAATTGTGTGTGAGCACTGGAATCACCTAGTGGGCTGTGTTCTATAATGTCTGCACTTGAATCCAAGCCATATATTAGTGTTTAGTCTCCATAGACAGTCATTACTGCTTTGGGTTCATCCCGAGATCCTTTTCTTCTGTGTGGTTGAGGACCTGGCAGTAGCTGGGTGGAGATCTCCAAGAAGGGAGAATCTTGGATTGTGACTTTCCACTGCTGCTACTTCTACCGCATGCTTTAGCAGTGGCTCAAGCTTTTGCCCTGTCTTGTCTTTTCAAATACTGGATTTAAAAAAATTAATCAAATAAAATTACAACAAGTTTTCATCAGTAGCTGAAAATTCCTTTCCAGCTTGCTCTTGCTTGCAACTCTTTGTGTTGTGTCTTTGGCTTTGATGACATTTGTTATTTTAAGTAAGACCTTGTAAGTAGATAGGAGAAGGGGCCCATGTAAAGGGCCAAGAACTTGCCTTGTGGAGCACTGCCACATAAACCTGGAGCAAGGCTTAAAACTCAGAATTCTGGCCTTGTTATTTTAGTGCATGATAATTTGATAAAATTTCAAGTCTTCTCATTGACTGCAATTATACAGCCTACATATCCACTGCACATTATATTACTACACAAACATTGTAGATTTTCCCTTCCCTGTTCCTACTCTTCCCCTCCTTCTCTGAAAGCACCAAATGCTTGAGGGATGTGTTCCAACAGGAATTTTATTCATTTGTGGCAAAGTAACATGTAATAGTTACTTTGGTTTGGTAGTTTCTCTGAAAATTGTGTATACTCTTACCATATGACATAGCCCCTATTTTCCTTAGTGTTTATGCAAATTAATTTAAGAAGTACATGTTGCAAAAATTCAATATGGAAATTTACAGAAGCTTTGTTAGAAACTGTCAACACTTGGTTGACAAACAAGGTGTCCTTTAGTAGGTGAATGGCTAAGTAAATGGTAGGTCTGGGGGAGTGTTGTTCATTAAAAAAAAAAGCATCACCAGCCTCTAGAAAAATAGCAGAGTGCTTAGGTATACTTGCTACACAGCCATTCGGACCTCTGTTTGGATCCCATCACCCAGATAACAAACTGGGCTTAGACTCATGTACACTTATCGCACCAGTGCTGTGGAGCCCAAAGACTTGAGGATTTGGAGGAATTGCTGTCTGCCAGCCTAGCTAAAAGTTTGAGCTCCAAAAGAGAACCCCTGCCTCAAATAGTGTAGATCAACAGTCCTCAACCTCTTGACCCCTTTGGGCATTGCATAGTAGATATTCTGCATATCAGATTTTTACATTGTGATTTGTAACACTAGCAACATTTCAGTTATGAAGTTGTCATGCATGTGTTGCTCGAGGGTCACCACAACATGAGAATCTATATTAAAGGGTTGCAGCATTAGGAAAGATAAGAGCCACAACATCTCTGGCCTCTGGGCACATAAACAGCCTCACACATCTATACATACATGTACACATATATGACACATAAGAATGAGAAAAAGAAGGTGGATTGGCAAGATGGCTCAACAAGAAAAGGCACCTATCACGAGCCTGATCACCTCATGACAAGCCTAATCAGATCCTTGGAACCCACACAGCGGAGAGAGGACCAACTCCCTCAATTGTCCTCTGACTCATGTCCTGCATGAGCACTGTGGCATGCTGCTCTCCCCCATACCCCCGTGCAAAAACAATAAAAAATTGTAATAGGATTTAAGAGAAAAGTATTACTCTGGTCATTATTAAAGTCTGTACACTATGTGGTTCCATCTATTTGGCAAACTGGAGCAGGCAGAAGTTTACAATGAAAAGAGGATTGGTAGCCAGGGGTTGTGGGGTGGAAGGGATGAAGAAGTAGAGGATACAGGGTTTTGAGGACAACAAAATTATTATGTACAATGCTTAATGATAGGTCATTTGACCCACATTTGTCAAAGGTCATTAAAGAGTAACAGAGATAGGACCTTAATGTAAACTATGACCTTTGGGTGATGTTAAGTCACAGACACTAATCTACACAGCACTTGGTCCGGTCCAGCATTAACAGTGGTAGAAGCTGTGCATGCATATGGACTGGGCCCTTAATTTTATTATAGATGCAAAACTGCTCTAAAAGGTCTACTAAACCAAAAGGTAGTGCACCCAAGCAAACAGTTAAAAGGGAGTCTTAGACATGTCAGCTATCAAAGTAAAATGGCTGAAGGAAACTATTAACAAAGTGGATCATAGACCTAAATGTAACACATAAAGTCATGAAATACTTAGAGGAAAAACACAGCAGGGAGTGCCCATATGTTTTGTTATTAAGCAGATAGATTTCTTAGATCAATGTCTTAAATATCTTAGCAGGTATATTGAACTTTTCAATAAAATCTTGTCTTGATAGACATTAGAGTAAAAAGGATGAGGTAGAAATTGGAAGAAAATATAAAAGTTCTACTTTCCTCCAAAAGTATATAAAATACAACGTGTGGGTAGATATAAAAGAGGCTGGGTATAGTGGTGCATGCTTTTAATCTCAGCACTTGAAAGGCAGAAGGTAGGTGTCTGTGAGCTTGAGGCCAGCCTTGTCTGTATAGGCCAGCTAGGACCACATGGTGAGACCCTGTCTCAAACCAAACACAACAAAATAAAAAACACACGTGCATGCGGGATCATTTCTCTCAACCAAATAATTGGTTCTGAGGGATACATAGTCTACCAGGAAGCTATCTTGAAGCCTCCAGGGGTTCATTTTGGAGCTGACACCCTGTGAACTTCGAAGCCGCCTGTCCCCATACTCAATGACCCAAAGTAGCCAAGTGCTTATTTTAACCATAAAAAAACTCTTTAAGGAAAGATTCCGTGTTTAGAGCTGGGGAGAGGAAAAGCTCATGATTACCTGAAACATTCTTTTCAGAAAAACAGCACTAGAGGAAACAAACAAACAAAATAGGACATTAAAAAAAAAGAGCAAGAAGTCTAGTCTGGTCCAACAAGAACTGGTAAGGCAGGTAGGGGGAAAGGGCAAGGTTTAACTCAAGCCTGTCTTGGACTCTGGAAGAGCAACTAGAGTATACAGAGAGGATGAATCTCGGTGTGGAGCAAGGAAAGGAAAGCCTGGGACAGGCTCAACTTCAAAGCAAAGGGAACGATCTCACAAAGCTGCCTGCAACACTTAGAATGCTTAGCATCCTAGAAGGCTTTTCCACTGACAACAGCTCAGCAAGCAAATGAGGACAAGATCAAATATCTCACAAAAAAACCAAAGCCGAGCTTCAAACTAGGTACTCCACAGAAATGGAGAAGTTGGGGGAAAAAAAAGTTAAAAAGATACTGCCTCAGCCAATTTTCCTCAAAGAGGCCTGTCTTTGGAGTGTGAAAACTTGGCCAGTGCAGGCTGTTCTATGAAGGCACATTTGCCAACCCTTCTGGGACAATATACTTTTGTTGCCCACATACCCTTTCAAAACCTAAACCTAATGGCAGTAACTGAGCCTACAAGCTGCCCAGAGCAAATTTCCAGTGTGAAGCTGTTCCTTGAAACAAAAAAGTATATGTATGTATGTGTGCGTGTATAGTGTATAATGTATAATTGTATAGAGAGAGTATTCTTTGAGCATCTTATTTAGCATATTTTGATAATATTCCTCCCAACTCTTCTCAAATCCACACCCCTTTTTCTACTCATCCAGCTTTCTGTTCTTTTTCTTTTTAAACCCATCAAGACCAGTTTGTGATGCCCAAATATTCTTGGATATGTGGTCTTCCACTGGACTATGGTTAATTCACTAGGGACTGCACTCTTAGAGAAAACTGACTCTCCCAGCAGCTGTCCGTTGCAGGTAGCTTCTTGGCTAGGATTGGGACTCTGTCTCCAACACCCCTCACTATGCTGGGATTTGGTCTCTCTTGGGCTTGCACGGGTCTTTTGCATGCTGTCATACCTCTGAACTCGTGTACTGGTGTCCTGTGTCTAGAAGACAGTTTCCTGGTAGTCATCCATGGCTTGACGCTTAACTCTTTTTGGTCTCTTCTTCCACAATGACCCCTAACCCCCCTCTCTCTTCTCTCTCTTTCTCTTTCTCTCTCTCTTTCTCTCTCTCTCTCTCTCTCTCTCTCTCTCTCTCTCCTCTGTGTGTGTGTGTGTGTGTATGAGAGAGAGAGAGAGAGAGAGAGAGAGAGAGAGAGGGAGGGAGGGAGAGAGAGAGAGGGAGGGAGAGAGAGAGAGAGAGAGAGAGAGAGAGAGAGAGAGAGAGAGAGAGAGAGAGAGAGAGAAGAGAGAGGAGAGAGAGAGGAAGAGAGGGAGAGAGAGTGTGTATTGTGTTCCACTTAGGGCTGAGCATTCCACAGTCTCATTTCCAGCATTTTTGGCTAGTTCTGAGTGTAGTTCTGAGTGTCCCTGATAACCACCATCTACTACTGTAAATAAAATTTTCTCTGATGAGGGTTAAGAGATGCTATAATATTAATGCTAAGTCATTAGGGCATAGTTTAATACTATGTCCATTTAGTAGAATAATAGTAATAGGTTCTCCTCTAGGGCCTATATCTAGCCATAAGTTTTTGGCCAAATAATAGTGCCAGGTATGGGTTTCATATTGTGAAGCAGGACTTTAACCAGAAAGTTATTACTTACCCCCACGCTGTGCACATGACCAGGAGAGGAGGTAAGTCTTACCAGTCCAGTTATTTTTATTGCTCCCAGGATCCATGGCCAGATAAGACAGATGATGTCTTTTCTCTTCTGGTAGATAGCAACTTCCAGCTCCATGGAAGCTAGCCAGTAGGAATGAAGCTTCCATTCAGTACCAGCTTGGTGCCTCGTGTCCTATAACTCAAAATATGTGATGTCTTCTGCAACAGTCTTACCATCAAGTTCTAAAGGGTAACCAGGAGCATTAGCAGTAGCCTGCAATGTTTAGAGGTCTGTAAGACCCTGTGAGACTTTACAGGTGAGGAATACCAAAAGAAGTAATCTATGCTGGCACTGGGCTTTCTAATAACCTCTGATATCTACTCAATTTTTTTTAGAAAGGATTTATTTATTTATTATATGTAAGTACACTGTAGCTGTTTTCAGACACGCCAGAAGAGGGCATCAGGTCTCATTACAGATGGTTGTGAGCCACCATGTGGTTGCTGGGATTTGAACTCAGGACCTGTGGGGAAGAGCAGTCAGTGCTCTTAACTGCTGAGCCAACTCTCCAGCCCAGGGTAACTCAATTTTAACTTTGTGTGTGTTTGTGTGTGTGTTTTAAGGAAGCTTCTACACTGGTAGATTTCCATATGACCTTGTGAAAGAATGTTAATGCTATAGGCTAGAGAGGTGGTTCAGCGGTTAAGAGCACTGACTGCTCTTCTAAAGGTCCTGAGTTCAAATCCCAGTAACCACATGGTGGCTCACAACCATCTGTATGAGATCTGACACCCTCTTCTGGACTGTCTGAAGACAGCTACAGTGTACTTACATATAATAAATAAATAAATATTAAAAAAAGAATATTAATGCTATTTGTCCCTTCCTGTATTGCCACCTCTGCCCTGTGCCTTCTCTTCTCCAACCCCAATTTAACCCATCCTGTTCCATTGAGTTTTCAAGGGATAGGAATATAACACATTGGTGTAAAAGGTTAAAGGAAAAAATCTATTTGCATCTGTGACATTATTGGACTTTAAGTGGCAACACACGATGAGCTGGGAAAAGCAAGCTTGGAACGTGAGAGCTACTGAAGTAAATGATGCATGCTGGAAGCCAGTCAGTTTGAGATGACATAGAAAGTTGAGAATGGAAAGTTGGGGCTGGGTATGTGTCTCAGCTACTAATAGAGTGCTTGCCAAGAATACACAACACTGGGTTCCATCCCCAGCACTGTGCAAACTGAGTGTGGAGTGCACTCCTGTAGTCCCAGCACAGAGTGTGACAATGCACGCCTGTAGTCTGAGCACTGAGTGTGACAGTGCACGCTTGTAGTCCGAGCACTGAGTGTGACAGTGCATGCCTGTAGTCCCAGCACAGAGTGTGACAGTGTATGCCTGTAGTCCGAGCACTGAGTGTGACAGTGTATGCCTGTAGTCCCAGCACTGAGTGTGATAGTGTATGCCTGTAGTCCCAGCACTGAGTGTGACAGTGTATGCCTGTAGTCCCAGCACTAACCTAGTGTGAAGTGCACACATTGGGATGATGAATGCAAAAGATCAGAAGTGAACAGTCATTTTAGCTACATAATGAATTCAAGTTCAGCTTGGGCTAAATGAGACCCTGTCTCAAAAAGAAAGAGTAATATAGGAATGAAAGGAGGAAAAGAAGAATAAAGTGGGGTGGCATAGAGAAGAACCATCCTCCAAATGAAGTGTCAAATCAAAATTGTGCCTGTAAACTATATATAACACAGTTCAGAATCCACGGGTGAATAAACTTCAGGTGCTCAGCTATATAAGATAAAATAGCAACCCCAAAAGATCAAATACTACAAAAAGCCATGGGAAATGTTTGGATTTTCAGAAAAGGAGAGAAAGAAAGAAAGAAAGAAAGAAAGAAAGAAAGAAAGAAAGAAAGAAAGAAAGAAAAAGAAAGAAAGAAAAGGAAAGAAAAAGAAAGAAAGAAAAAGAAAGGAAGGAAGGAAGAAAAAGGAAAGAAAGACTTTCATTAAATACCAATCTATAATCTTCAAGTTAGCTTGAGGTCTATCACATGGGAACTGTCACAGAACAGCAAGAGCGTTACCATAGATGAACATCCACGAGAGCTCAAATTGTCGAAAGTGGACTAAGTATACCTTTATAACGCTGTGAATTCTAACCTCCGTAAACCAGGAAGTTATCTGCTTGGGATTGATATCTGCTCACCCACTGAATCCCAACCCAAGGAATGACTGCGATTCATTCTGTTTTCTTTTTCATATGGAGCAAAGCCCCTAATCTTGTCACATTTTAGAGGTGTTGTTTACCTTGCAGCTCTTAAGCTAAATCTAAGCAGTTGGACTGACTGACATTCAGATTCAAGTTAAATCTGAGGCACAGCTACCATTCTTCATTTCATTTAGTATGGAACTCAAGAGTCATGCTAAGCGAAGAGCATCCTTAAAGGTCTAAAAAAAGTTTTACTGAAGCTCAGGCCTGCAACTCATGAAGTAGTCCAGGTTGGCCTCAAACGTTCAACTCTCCTGTTTCAGTGTTCCAGGTGCTGGGATTATGGGCATGATCCCCAGCTAACATTTTGCTGTTTTTGTTTTGTTTTGTTTTGTTTGTTTGTTTGTTTGTTTTTGTTGTTGTTTTTTTTAAAAATTGCTGGCCTCAACCTTACTGTGTAGCTGAAGGTGAACTTGAACTTCTAAACGTCTTGTCTCCACCTCCCAAGCACTGGGATTACAGATATGTGCCATAACTTGCAGGTTGTAAACATGCCTTTAACCTAGGTTATATGTGATCAAGTGAGAATACAGCTGCTTAAGTTTTAGATGACAGTGACCCAGTGGCAGAAACTCTCTCTGTTCTTCCTACTCTCTTTACACACAGTTTTGTTTTTTAACACTCAGATATATTTTGTCTTACTCCCTTTTAATCTTTGCTGACCTTTATTCTTTGCATTGTATATAATATTAACCAATGTAAATTGGCAATGTTAACTTCTAGGAACCAAGAGATAGTATTTTATAAGAACATTTGTGAAGAAGATGGGCATAACCTCATCATCAAAAAATACTAGGCAAATATAATATATTTCTTTTTTTTTTGTATTTTAAAGTCTGTGACATCTCAACAGATTTTTCTATATAAATGTTGTATAATAAATGTACACTTGTTCATTCCAAAAATGTATGTTTAACACCATTACTCATTAGGCAAATGCAAAATCAAACTACACTGGGGAACTGTGGGTACCACTCACTGGGGGACTGTGGGTACCACTCACTGGGGAATTATGGGTATCACTCACTAGGGAACTATGGGTACCACTCACTGGGGAACTGTGGGTACCACTCACTGGGGGACTGTGGGTACCACTCACTGGGGGACTGTGGGTACCACTCACTGGGGGACTGTGGGTACCACTCACTGTGGAATTATGGGTATCATTCACTAGGGAATTGTGGGTATCACTCACTGGGGGACTGTGGGTACCACTTTCTGGGGAATTGTGGGTACCATTCACTGGGAGACTGTGGGTACCACTCACCAGTAAAATGCTTGCCATGCATGAGGCCTTGAATCCTATCCCCAGCACCATAAACTATATGAGTTAATTAATTAATTAAAATTAAATTAATTTTAAAAAAAAGTTAAAGGGGCTGGAGAGATGGTTCAGAGGTTAAGAGCACTGACTGCTCTTCCAGAGGTCTTGAGTTCAAATCCCAGCAACCACATGGTGGCTCACAACCATCTATAATGGGAACCAATGCCCTCTTCTGGTGCGTCTGGAGACAGCAACAATGTACTCACATATACATAAAATAAATAAATCTTAAAATCAATGACAACAAAAGTTCAAAACCTTGACTAACTCACTATAGCACGAGCTACATCTATCCATATGTAGTTACTAGCCTGTTAGAGTAGCCAAGGCTAGCCTGACAGCAGCAGGGCTGGCAGCTAGCCTGACAGCAGCAGGGCTGGCAGCTGCAGCTCCGCGCATTCTTGAAGCGAGCATGAAGTGGTACCTCAACCTTAGAAGATAGGGAAGGGTGGAGGATTCTGTCTGGTTGGTTGCTTGGTTGGTTGCTTGGCTGGCTGGTTGCTTGGTTGCTGGTTGGTTGCTGTTTTGTTTTGTGGTATGTGGATCTTTTTGGTGGTGCTGGAGAGGTGGCTCAGCAGTTAAGAGCGCTCACTGCTTCTGCAAGAGGCCCAGGGTTAGTTCTCAGGTCACACATGGCAGTTAAAACCATCTTTAATTCTATTTATTTCCTAGGGGTCCAATGTCACTTCTGATCTTTATGGGCACCAGGCACATTTGCACAAACATGCACACATATACATACCTAAAAATAATTTCCGAAGGAGCTAAATCTGGTGTTTTGAGGCAGCGCGTCACTCTTTAGCCTCTGGAACACTGGGATTTCAGGTGTGGCGTGTGTGAGCCCACCACCTGGCCTTACAGTGTACTCCCAGTAGGACACAATAATCCTGTCCTAGAAGTTCACCTCTAGGACATGGAGCATTTCCACCATTAAAATGTACACACACACATTTATAGCATTTTTATTAATGATCATTCCCCAACTGGAAAGAGGGAATGGATAAGTGGGCAGTGGTACATATGTACGCTAGGAAACATAAAACTGAAAAAAAAGTTTATGTGCACAGTAATACTGGTGAATCTCAAAGCATTACGTGGAAGAAGCTAACTCAAAAGCTCTTCCTAGGTAATACCAAGAATGGCACTCAGAAGGCCAGCAGGTGCCAGGAGGACAGGCGGAGCAAAGGGTAACTTCAAAGGCCATGTGGAATTTGGGATCCAATGGAACTTGTTCTTTAGTTTAAGAAAGTGTCTGTGTGTTTGTGGGCATGTATGTATGTGCTTGCGTCGCGCATGTGGGCACTTTGAAAGTTCCATCAACCTCAGCTATCCTCAGGCTCTACACCCTGGGGTTTATTGTTGTTGTTGTTGTTGTTTTATTAAAAAACAAAAAGCAAAACCACCAAAACACATAAAAATTTTACTGTAGGTCTAACACACCTTAGTTTGCATCACTTTGACATCGCTACTCATTTTGCAGAACACAAAGGTACAGGTTGCTTACAGGGAAATGGTCAATTCCTTCTATAACTGATGTTGCTCACGGTAGAATGTCTCCTGCCTCTACCTCCCTAACTGTGTCTCCATCTTGGAGTTAAGGCCAGTATGTGGTGGAGACCACCTCCTCCCAAAACCACTCATATTGAAGTCTGTGTGGTCCGTGGGGTGCTGTGGTGGCAGAGACACTCCACTGTCATCCAACAGCTGGGATGAATGTCATGGGACTCATAGGATGGAGCAATAAAGGGTACACACAGAGAAAACACAAGGGCCAAAAATCCAGAAGGCAGATTGTTGGCACTGTGACCCCAGTTGAATACTGCACGACTTCCACAAGGATAACTTCAAACAAGGCTGACAAGAACCAGAAGGGAGCCCAGAGAGAAGGATGCATATCCCTGTGTCTGCGCCCTCTTCAAATATTTTGATGTTATAAATAAGCAAACTCATGCAGACAGCATAGGTCAAGGCACGTTCTGCATATCAACCTCCCAATCTGGAAGTCCTTCTCGATGGCATGGAGGTGATCTCAAATGTCTGAGAGGGAGGCAGCAAGAGAGCAGGGACGGCCTGGGACCAGCGGAAGACTTCTACACAGGAGCAGGTGCTGGTAACGAGGCCAGGCCTGGCCTGGAGCCTGAGGACACCCTCTAACTGGGAGGGAGGCAGATGTGTTCTTTGTTTTTAGGACAGCATTTCTAATTGACCTTGAGTTAGCCAGCAAGCCCCAGGCATTTGTCTCCGCTTTGTCAGTGCCACAAGTTTGTGCCACCATGCCTGGCTATTTTTTTGTGAGAACTGGGCATGGAACTCAAGTTCTTAGGTTTGTGTGGCAAGCATTTACAAACTCTCCCTAACACCTGTTAATTATTTTTTAAAAGCCCCCCTATTTTTTTTTTTTTTGCTAAAACACACAGGGCTATACACTGAAAGGGGTGCTTTTTATTATGTGCAAATTACATACAGTAATAAGGGAGAAAAATAAAATTTTAATAGATTTAGGATAAAATATCATTTAAAAAACAAATGAATTCATGATATTCTCACCAGACTAGATATAGATGGGAACCTCCTCAACTTGATAAAGAATACCAGTGAAAAGATTATAGATAGTATCATAACAAATGTAAGATATTGAGCATTTGTTCTACAACATGTTAGTAGCAAAACAAAAATAGCCACCATTTTTAAACAGTCTTCTGTCCAATTAGAGTTCTGTAAGACCCAGCAAATGGAAGAAGACAAGAGAAAGGGGGCTCTAAAGGAGGAATGGTTAACTCTTGTTATACAGATGATGTGACTGTTTATGTAGATAACCCTAAACAAGAAACCTTCAGAACCAATAAGTGAATCACATTAACAAATATGTGTTTACATTTATTTCTGTATACTGGCAAGAAATTCTTGAGGAAAATGGAACTTTCGCTTGAGTAGCAGCTTCTCCTACTGCTAAGCACACAGCACGGTGGAACTTGGCTATCTAAAGCATTCTCCCACAATGGGAGCCAGAGCTCTTTAGAGAGATGGCATATTCCAGAACGGAAGCGGGAATTACCTGAGCTAGAAGCATTTTAGCACTGGGAAGACAAGCGGGCCACACCTACCCTCCTAGCACTGAGGGCGCAGAGCAGAAGGAGCAGGGGCTCCAGGTGACTCTCCCCTTTATTGACACCTACAGGCATAAGCTGGAGTCAGTACAGGAAGACCTGTAAATTCGTCTTAGGTCATAACTTAAATTTTAGAAGCACTGGGAGTCCATACTGGGCTACACAAGTGATTAAATTAATGAGTCCATAAATGGAAGATGAGACAATTCTCCCATGCAGACTTCCAGATAGTTTATGTAGTTATAAAACCCTGAATGATGTGGAACATATAGATTCTTTAAAAAGGTTGTGCATAGTGAATTCTTTCCCAACAATATAGTATGGGACGGGTAGGAAGAAAGTCTCTCTATAGGAAAGCTTTACCAGGTGATCAAAGTCAAAATTAACAGTGATTACTAGTATTGCCCTTACACGCCCTTGATATGATGAAGGGAGCATCTTATCCCACCAAAAACCCTACAGAACTGTGTGAAAAGCATAAGAAGTTTTCACTGAAGGGCATTCTGCCACCATGCCCGCCCCGTGTTGCTCCAGGCTTTTGACGTCATCCAACAGGGCAAGTCAAGAGGCTCTTGAAGAGACATGATGACTAATGAGTCTTAGATGAGATCTCAGGACTTGAGGTCAGTGTTGAGTAAATTCTGGGCTCTAGATGACAGCAGCATGTTAATGTTGGTTCATTCATTTTGACAGGTACAGCATAGGAATCTGAGTTGTTTGTGATGGGGAAACAGTGGAAAAAATGTGGGGACTCCCTGCACTCTCTTAATATTTTATATAAAGGTTTTCAAGAAATTAGGCCAGGGGTGTATCTCAGTTGATAGAGTGCTTGTATAGTATGGGTTTGATCCCCACACTGCGTAAATCAGCTGTGATTCGGAACACCTGCAATTTCAGCACTAGAGACATTGAAGCAGGAGACTTAGAATTCAAGGCTGTCTTCACCCTACATCTCGAGTTTGAAGCCAGCCCGAGATACAAGTGAATGAATAAATAAGAAGCCATTATTTGAGAGAAATTAAAGAAGATATGAATAAATGGATGGGTGGATGAATGGATGGATAGGTAGGTAGATGGACAGATACATAGATATATACACATGCTAATCCCACCATTTTAAAGAAAATATGGATAACATTTGACATTGTTAAATAAAATTCCTAGAAACCTATCAGACTACAAATTCATAAAGTGATTCCAAAGTATTCTCAAAGACTAATGTCTGAAGATGTATACTTCCAGATTTCAAGACATACTAGAAAGCTATACTTAGGAACTGGTATTGTGGGCTGGAGAGATAGCTCAGTGGTTAAGAGCACTGGCTGCTCTTCCAAAGGTCCTGAGTTCAATTTCTAGCAGCCTCATGGTGGCTCACAACCATCTGTAATGCGATCTGATGCCCTCTTCTGGTGTATCTGAAGACAGTGACAGTGTACTCATATACATAAAATACATAAATAAATCTCTAAAAAAATTTTAAAAAGAAACTGTTATTGCATAACTGTAGTTGAGTAGATGAATTGAATAAAACTTCAAATTCAGAATTAATCCATATATGTAATAACTTGGTTTTCAACAAAAGTGCCAGTTTAGTGGGGATATCAGTAGATGGTATTGGAAGGTGGATGTCTTTTTTTTTTTTCTTTTTAGTATACAAAGAAAAGAATGTTTATTTTGTAGAAATCCAACCTGCAGAGGTCTACCATTCATCAAAATGGTGACCCCTGACAAAAGGCACCCAGGCCTTTTTATAGGGAACTAGGGGAATTTTAGCTAGGGTGAAGCAATTTAAGTCTTCATTGGTGGGTGCAGGGGAAGTTACAAGGGTTGGTCAATGATTGGCTCATGCCCAGGTGGTCAGCATATTGCATTTCTGTGTCATGAACGTTTAGCCACAGGATGAGATACCCAAACCATATAAGGCTGCCCGGCACAGATGGCCCATCCTGAGATAAGATATTTTCCCATTCTTATGGTTATCTGTTCTTTTTTTTTTTTTTAACTTTTATTGAATTAGGATGAGAAAAGTTACATGATTTCAATTTATCTGAATTTGTTAACATTTAAAAACATATTTTATTTATTTATTTATTTATTTTAAAGATTTATTTATTTATTATATGTAAGTACACTGTAGTTGTCTTCAGACATACCAGAAGAGGGCATCAGATCTCATTACGGGTAGTTGTGAGCCACCATGTGGTTGCTGGGATTTGAACTCATGACCTTCCGAAGAGCAGTCGGTGCTCTTCCCCGCTGAGCCATCTCACCAGCCCTAAAAACATATTTTAAGTAAATAGAATTAAATCACATTCTTGTTTCTCTTTTGTACCCCAACTCCTCCCAAAGACCCCCTTCAATACCTACAATATCTTTTTTGTCATATTCCTTAAAATTTAAAAATATTATAACAATAGAAATAAGTATTATACAAGTTGTTTGATATGAAACAACAATCAATTTTACAGTCTTATGTAGATGCTCGTCTACAGCAATAGTGAAAATACATTTTTCTCAATATAAATTTTAAGTAATTCCTAACATATTAACTGTATATTTCAAAAATAATACATCACTAATAGTATTTTCTTAAATGAACATAAATATATAAAGTCTTTTTGTTTGTTTGTTTTGTATTTAGTAGAGTTTAAAATCTTGGCTCTTACTATGATACAAGCCCAAAATAAGAACAGTTTTTAATAAGGCTGTACTTCAATGACCCTCACATCACCAAAGGATTTTACCTTCATCGTAGCTAAGCTGAGATTTGACAGTTCTGCTGCACCAAGAAATGAATTGTAGGCTCGATTTTTGGATACAGACTTCCTGCTATGGTCAAAGCTATTTGACTTGAGTGAGTAACTTTATTCTCAGCCCACAGAGAACAGGTTACATTCATTTAAGAAATGGTGTGTGTATTATCCATAAAGTCTATCCATAAAGTCATTCACCAACTGTTTCAATGAACAATGGTTCTGCTTGGAGGGTGGCACAGACATTAAGTGAGGGTAAGAATTTGGTTCATTAGCTGGGACAATTTGGAAAAGCATTCATCTCAGAGAAAGAGTAACTTATAAAATCTTCTTCAAACTTGATACAAGAGTTACAAATGTCAAGCAAAGCATTCAGTTTCACTTTGTTGTTCTCTTACAAGCAACCTCCCTAGTTAATCATCTATGTTTCTTTTGGGCATATAAATACTTTTGAAATATATAAGCTGTTCTGAAAACCATAGTATAGTGTAAAAACATGAAATAAACAATACTACTAATAGAGAGGCTGAGATAGGAGAAGCAAGGTTTCAAGACCCTTATGTTGTACACAACCAGACATTGTCACAAACAAACAAGCTGAAAGTGTATATAGATTGTACAATATTGGACCTATTTCTCCAATTACCAAACTAGAGAGGCCACTGGATGATAACAAATTTCTAATTCCTCATATTTTTGGATTTCAATCGATTAGGATATGTTGGTAATATTAATTTTCATATTAAGATATTAAGAAAAAGTAATTGTCACTTCCTGTTTTTGTTGTAAGAGGTAGAATTAGGTTTGTGTGGATTTGTTGAAAGATTACTTTCTTGCTTCTTCTAGGGTGTAGTTTTGATCCTTATGTTGATGTTTTCCATCTATTATCCTTTGTAGGGCTGAATTTGTGGAAAGATATTGTGTAAATTTTGTTTTGTCATGGAATATCTTGTTTTCTCCACCTATGGTAACTGAGAGTTTTGCTGGGTATAGTAGCCTGGGCTGGCATTTGTTTTCTTGTAGGGTCTGTATGACATCTGTCCAGGATCTTCTAGCTTTCATAGTCTCAGGTGAGAAAGAAGTCTGGTGTAATTCTGATAGGCCTGCCTTTATATGTTACTTGACATTTTTCCCTAATTGCTTTTAAAATTCTTTCTTTGTTTAGTGCATTTGGTGTTTTTATTATTATGTGATGGGAGAAATTTCTTTTCTGGTACAGCCTATTTGGAGTTCTGTAGGTTTCTTGTATGTTCATGGGCATCTCTTTCTTTAGGTTAGGGAAGTTTTCTTCTATAATTTTGTTAAAGATATTTACTGACCCATTACATTGGGAGTCTTCACTCTCTTCTATACCTATTATCCTTAGGTTTGGTCTTGTCATTGTATCCTGAATTTCTTGGATGTTTTGGGTTAGGAGCTTTTTGCTTTTTGCATTTTCTTTGACTGTTGTGT
>NW_022196895.1:72981809-73046940 GCF_008632895.1 Mastomys coucha
TTGTTAGATCACCTGGGAGTGGAGCTTCCTCTGGGTGTTGTGGGACTGGCTGCGGAGCTTGCGCCCAAAGTCTGCTCAGGACACCAGCCCAGAGAGACCAGAAGCAACCCAAGCCACCGGACTGGTGGAGTTCCTGTGTGCCTGGTCCTGCTGGTCCCAGTTACTCCGAAGGTGGATGTTCTTAAGGGAGAGAAGTGAGATCCAACCTCTGCCTCACACCACACATCATTTATCTGCAAAAGTTAAGTATGTAAAGCTTCTCAAAGAAAATACCAGAGATGTGTTTGCAATAATTTAGGAGATTTCTTAGGACACAAAAGTCCCAAGGAATAATAATAATAATAATAAAAAAAAACTGACTTGACTTTTTCAAAATGAAAATTTTCTTATAATTGAAAGCAGCATTGAAAATTAAATGATGCACCATATTCTGGGAGGAAATTTTACAAGTCACATATATTTGATAAAGTGCCCTGATCACCAATCAGCTATCAGCAATCTATATATCATCTGCCATCTGTCTTTTTATCCCCTGTCATCTATCTACAACTACAAATCAATAATAAAAGGAAATTAGTGGCACTGTGAGGTGGAAAAAGTACTCAAACAGACGTCTCGTAAGGGGAAACACAAGAATGCCTGGTGAGTAGGTGCCTGCAGTCTTCCCTTCCCCACAGGTCCTCAGCCACTGGATCCCATAAATGAGGAAGTTGAATTACTCAGTGTATTAGGGTTCTCAGAAACAGAATGAATAGGTGTGTAGGGGTGTGTGTGTGTATGTGTCTGTGTGTGTGCTTATGTAGCTGCAGTGACTGGGAGATCTAGAGGAGTCCTTGGATCCCTTGCATCTGGAGTTAATGAGGTTCTGAGTTGCTAGAGCGGGCGCTGGCATCGGAACTGGAGTTCTTTGCAAGAGCAGCGCCCATGCTGATTCATCTCTCCAGTTTCACAATGAAGGATTTAAGGGCATGAGATTGGCATTCAGGAGAGCTTGAGGTCAAGTGGAGAATGTACTTCAGGGCAGGTATTGGCCCTAGAGGCTGGAAGAGGCCCAGAGTTCTTAGATAAGGCCACACATCAGGCCAACAGGCAGCTAAGTCAAGGGCAGGCCAAGTTAACCTGCTGTGGGAGGAGACAAAGGAAACTGATGTAAGATAGTCATGAATGTGGAAGAGCCTCAGCCATGGAGCCAGCACTGGAAAGGCCCTCAAATACCCTACTTTACAGATACGGGATCTGAGGTTCAGAGAGGGAAAGCAACTTGCCCGCGCCACATAGCATGCTGACAACTTGTCCAACAGAATGTAGGTGCTGTCTCTGGCCAGGGGGTCTCTCCATGCATTTGCTCTTGTACTCATAGCTCAGCTTGTCCCCAGGAAGGTCCAGTATCCCCCAGGTGGGATTCCCCAGATCTCTTCACTCAGCATTATCTCAGACTGCTTGAGGGTGGGCAGGGCATGATGAGCCAAGCTGGATCCTTTGTCTGTGTCTCAGCCCCAGTCCTGGCGCAGGTACCCTCTTCACGTGGATGCGAGGCTGACCCTGAGAAGCGGTTATTTTAATCAAGCGCATTGGAGGAAGTGGCTGCAAACGTGAGCGTAGCTGTTAGAAGATGTGTGTGCTAAATGCGATGGAGTAAAAGACAAGTGAAGAGTCACATTTGTTACTTCTGCTTCTTTTTATAGCAACCTTCAAGTCTGACTTTTCACACAAAGGCTCCTAGTGGTTCCCTGGTCCACAGCCTCATTAGATTCAGTGGGAACCAGGGGACAGAGAGAATGCTAAGCCTGGGGGCCAAGGTGGGCAGCCTCCAGGTAGGCAGTGCCAGAGACTGTACAGAGGCCTGGGTGGACTTCAAATGGCCACACTCCTCTCCCCTCCTCTCTACTTACTAATCAGTCCATACCTCAGTCAGGTGCCTCTAGGTCTAGGCAACAGCCAGGAATGCTGGGGGCATCCGGTAAGAAAGTAGACACTCCCCGCTCAGCTCAAGAAGTCCCGACATTCTCCACAGAGTGGTTTGCCGTTCTTGGAGGTGAACTGTGTTCCTCCTGCAAGCCTGGGGACTAAACATGGTGACTGACCTGCCACCCAAGGGGGGCAAGCTGATGGGATGCTGAGCTTGCTTCAGGGAAAACTCTTTGTTCAGTCACCCATCTGAGGAAAGGTGTGGAGCTGATGGAGAACAGGGGTGTCTTCTTGCCTGGGGCCTGAGTTCCCTCTAGAGAAGGCTCTGGGTTAGAATCGTGCTTTTCATGAGAACGTATGAAGCTGTTATGTCTTAGCTCTCAGGTCCTTTTTGCTGCTCGCATGGAGGCTCTGTGCTGGTGTGGAAGCAGCCTGCCTTTGCTCACCCGAGCAGGGATGGAGCTTTGATGGATGAAAGGGAAGTCTAAGGCTGGAAGCAGGGAGGGAAAGAGACAAGACTCCTGGCGTTCCCTGAACTACAGTGCAGGAAAACAATGGGATGCCTGGATGGACGGCCATGTTGCATGCGAAAGAGTTATGAGGGCTTGGGTCAGGAATGTCAGAGAGCTGCGGAGTTGTCTGCCTCTAGCCAGGAGCAACACAGGAGCAGCACTCACGGTGAAGTCATCGTGGATGCAGACCAGCCATGCCAGTTCAATGCTTAGTGCAGCCTCTGCTTTTCTTTCTTTAATATGGGCCAGCAAGTGAGCAAAAGCATGGTGGCCATGTGTCTGAGCTCTGGAGTGAGATGAGAGAGGACGACACTGGGTTGACTGAACAGGAGGGGGAGCTGGCAGAAGGAGCTCCCCTGGGTGCTATCTTTCCTCGGTTGTGTAGTTGTTACTGAGTCCTAGGCTATAGGTGACCCTGGAGTCTTCATGTGTCAGATATAGTCACAGCTTTGTGTTCATGAGATTATCACGACTAAATGGATTAGCCCAGGGAACACTCAGCCATTCCCTCGAAGATTCCAGGGCAGCTGGTGAGGTGCCTCGTGGACTAGCACCTCCCTTCGCTTAGCCAGTCTTCCATAAAGAGAGCAAGGGACCTTCTGCTCTGCATGCATTCCTATGGTCTCCCTGCCCAGAGTTAAGAAATTGTTGGTTTGCTTTTCTAACACAAGCAGAGACCATCTAAACAAATATCCGACCACCTCTGTAAGGGGTGAGGAGCTTTCGTCTGAACCCTCGAAATACACCTGTGTGTCCCTGTTCCCTTAGTCGCTGCCCTGTATGTTTAAAATGTGACAGCATGTTCTTCCCTGGCTGATGCAGCTAGGATGGGGCTGAGTGGTTTCTGGCCCTCCACTGCCTACAGATGCTGCTTTCAGCCCCAGGCCAGACTGGCCCCTGCCCTCACTGCTGATGCTGCCATTGGCTCTGGCTGCTCTACATTCTCTTGTCTCTGAGTGTCCCACATATTCCCTGCATGGCCAGCTCAGCACCCGTCTGCCTCTGCAGCTATTATTAGGCACCACTGCAACCCAACCAAGCCAAAGGATTTGGTTTTTATTAGCAAGTGTCATAAGGCTGGCATTTCTACGTCTGTTTAGGAAACATCCCGGCAAGGCTGAGGTAAATATTAATGAAGAGAATCTCTTAAAAGGACCAGCACTCTGGCCTAAACTTGCATCCAGATATCCACGGGACTGTGGGTTAATTCTGAATCCCTTCCTTGGCCTCATCCCTTCCTTGTTACTCTCAACAGCACCAGAGCCGCAAACCAGCTTCCAATCTGTCATGACTAGAGTTTGAGACCAGACTAGTCATCCCTCCCCTTTGAGAATCACAGACAACCAAACTCAGTGACTTCCCACTCAGGGAATTAGAGGTCCTCAGAGCACAAATGGGAAACCTCAGCGGCTGCATGTGAATCCCCAGCCTTACTCCCTGTCCCATGGGAAGCGGACAGCATAGCACTTCCCCGAAGTCTGCTGGGAGACCACTAGGGAGATAGTCCATCTCATCAGACCTTCAAAACTAGTGGTAGAGTCGAGAGAGACTTGGAGGTAGGCTCCAAAGTGCATGCTCTTTCCACTGTGTGTTTCCTGAGGTGGCCCAGGGTGCACCACAGAAGAAATCAGGCGCTGGAAGAGTGGCCGAGATGAAAGAGTTCAATATGGCCCCTGAGCCTGAAGGAAGACGAGGAGGGGTCTCAGGTGCTGGCAGTTTCTCTCCTCCATTTTTTTTTCACATGGCCATGATCATGTTGTGGTTATTCACAGAGAGCTGCAGATCATGGTTGATGTGCTCTTTGGAGCCTATGTTCTACTTTTTACAAAGGTTACAAAGAAAAGAATCACTGAGCCCTATTGTAATTTTGAGCAAGGCTTTGGTGGAAGAAAAACAGCCATGGTTCGGCCTGGCCTGAGAACACTGAAGACAGAGATCGGAGGGCTTGAATGTGAAGCTGGCAGGGACAGGGAAGAGCAATAGACACCTGGCCGATGTATTCCTGCACCACAGTTCTCCATGCCTCCCAGGTTCTGGGGCACCCCCAGCCACTTCCTTCAGCCTTGTCACAGCCTTTGGAGTCAAACATCAAGGCATTCAGTCAACAAAGAATTTGCTTCTACCCTAGCCAAGGAGACGGTCTTGGCTTATTACCTCACCGTGAGCTTGATGATTCTAACCACACATGCAAAAGTCTCTCAGTCTCTTTCAGCACCTCCTCAATTGACTTCCCAGAATCACAAGTGTATTCCACACCTAATGTGCTAATTAATTTCTCTGTGGCTCCTGCTCTGCTGCTTGACACTGGCCTTCCAGCCGCAAGAATCTATTGTCTCCAAGGAGGAAGGCGGAGTCAAAGCAAACAACCAAAGGAATACTTGCTCTCTGACTCATGGTGACCAGAGACAAGTATTATGAGACTGTAGGTCACAGTCAGAGGGTCATTTATGCATATAAATGTCACACCGTGAGCTCTGGGTTCAACACAAGGGTAAATAGATCTGATGGGTTGGTAGTGGATACTAGGTTCATAGGATTTGTCAAGCCTTCGTGGAGACAACATATAAGCCAAGGGAAAGCCTTTTGTATTGTCCAGGCTAGGACTGTGCACAGGTTCTGTATATCCCACGGTGGAGTGAGGCCAGCAGCACAGCCCTTGGGTCAGTTCCATTTGGGGGTTGGCCATGATTCCACATTGTAGCCACGTAGTGGAACACTGGCTATAGAAACCATGTTTCATGAAATGTATGGCACGTACAACCTGGCCTTTCTGAGATCTTGCTGATTCCTGTTATTTTTCACTGTTCATCTGGCTTGTGAGAATGAGTCAGGCTAGACTCATATCATAGCTGGACTGTCAAACTGATGAGCACACGTGTCACGGACAGGGGCCTCTGCTCAGGTTCTCAGGCAGAGCACATCAGCCTTGAGTATTGGCTCGTAAGAGGCAAGAAACTTTCTGAACAACAAATTCTATTCCCATTCCCGTTAGTTCTGTTACAAAACCAAGTATATGTTCCATAGGAAAGCCAGCCTCAGTAGACTGGGTTGGAAATGTCTGAGGCCATGATGAGGATGTCAGTTGTGTGTATATTCCTCTACAGCGCTGGGAACACAATTCGAATGGGATACGACGTTGACTACATTGTCAGATGATGCTCCAGCTTCAGTCTCTCCATCAAGGCATTAGATGAAACTTCTCAGAGTCTCTCCTAAGAGGAGAGATTGGAAAAGCAGAGAAGAGCATGGACTTGTACCAGCGTCCCAGAAGGCAAGGACCGCACCCAGCATACACACGCTCTGGCAATGGCATAATTCTTTGGAGGCCCATCCCTAGCCGTGCCTAACCTACTGCCATGAATCTCAAATGAACTGAATGATTAGACACTTAATATGGTGGCGGCTTTTATAAAACAGTGACCATATTTCACTACTCTTCTCCTGCTTCCCTGGAAGAAGGCAAAGGACAGAGTCTTAGGTTGCTCAGTGCTGCCTGCTGATAGGGCAAGGGACTGAATGGCAGGAGTGGGGCCCAATGCCTGCAGGGACTAGAAGGCTGAGAGCCTTCCATGTCTTAGACATGGTTCCATCAGCTCGAAGCATGGATAGCTAAGATGCAGTTTTACAGTAGTCCGTGGATGGAGTCCCAGCTCCCAAGGCTCTGCCTCTGGCCCACCCACCAACCTCGTCTCTAAGGTGCATGGAGCCAGCAATGCCGCAGCTCCTGCTGTAGCCTCTGCTCACCTCATGCTCTCACCTAGAGTATCTAGGCCCATTGTCTGCACCCGACTGAGCATCCTTCCCCATCCCATGCAGGCCCCCGTCCACGTCCTCCAGCCGCCTTCTTCGCAGTCCATCCCACCACTCCTCTCAGCCACTCCCACTGGTTTATACTCTAAGGCTTGTCCACCGACTTCCTCACTGGACGCTAATCTCTTGTGAAGGCACAAACTAATGCCACCTTCCCTTCCTAGGACCCAGTCTTTAGGAAGAGTGAAGGAGGTTTCAATCTAGCTCCCATGGCATCTAAGCGGGACCCAAATGACCTTATACCACAGCGAGCCTGTGCCTGGCTAGCCACGGGAATGTGGCAAACTTGAGGTGGGCCAGAACTTCTGCACTCCGTGTTGATTGACTGCTGGAAGGTGGGAAGGAGAAGCTCCTGGGGTTGGGGGTGGCACAGTAGAAAGGTTCAGGGTTAGAAATGATGTTTACGTACTTCTTAGGGACAACGAACAAGGGGTAGAAATTGGAGCTCCACTACGAAACGCTAAGTGATTAAATATCAGGATGGACGATGTAAAACCCAACACCTGCAGTGAGCTTAGGTTGTTAGCCCAGCTCTGTAGAGTATGAGGCTGTAACTGGAGCATTCGTGTTCACATGGCAACAGATGCTTTCGTCACCAACCCTGTCCCAAAGCCAAGAGCGGCCCGCAAAGGCCTAACTCGTTAACACAAATGTAAAGAGGCACATGAGCGGCACACACTTATCACACATGCGTTGAGAACATGCGTGGAATGTCGCTTACATAAGCTGGCAGGCTGTGGTTGGGCCGCAGGAAATAAAAGCCAGCTTCGAGAAGCCCACGGAAACTGCTAAACTCCTTCCTCCTTTCAAGCTGTTCAATTTTATACTGGAGACAATGCTCGCGGCATGACTAATTCCCATCAGTTATCAGTAATTTAGCAGATTGTGCCAATGTTGACATTTGTTCCTGGCTTAATTGTGCATGAGTGTGTGTTTTAAACAATGATGCAGCTGTCCCCATTCCTGGCAATTACAATATAAAATGGTGTTCGCCGAATCTGGCATTGTGATCACTTGGCCACGTGTTTACTCTTTTGTTTGTTAAGCCCTTCCAACTGTTTGCTGCAGGTCTACGACCAGAGCTTTGTTGGCCTAGGGTATCATTCATCTCCACACTGCTTAGTAGCATCGACAATTTCAAACTTGTCCATTTCATGACCTTAGGTCTCTGATTCCACTAGACAAGTCTAGTGGGTTAAATATAACTCTTTGATTTGATCTGAAGAAATCGGATTTCAAATGCCATTGGCCTAGAGGAGCGGTGTCAGCAGACATGGACCAGATTATTTCTGGCCTTTCGCAGAGTATCAAGTGATGGAGACCCACTGCTTACATGTTGTCACAAAGCCCCAACTGTGCCCATCACCTGCACCACTCTTATTTCCTGCAGATCCATGCAAGTGACAGAGAGTGAGGACCTCGGAGCTGCTGCTGTCTCTCAATAATCCCAGTGCTCTTCCTTCCCCTGTTATGTTAGAAGGTTGATGCTTGTGTCACCTCAGTTGGTAATGACAAGACAAAATGAGTGTCTATTTAAAAAGATGTCCCTTTCAGAAAACCATTTGGCAGTAGTCACTAAAGCTTAACATACATACACTGTCCGAGTGAACAATTTCTCTTCCAAATGCAGATGCCCAATTGACACGCATGCACGCATCCATCAAAGAGAAGGCTTGGAGTGGATCATGGTAGCAGCTGCCAGATGTCCATCAACAGTAGAAATGATAGCGTTGGCCATGTAGTGGTGTTAGCGTTGGCCATGTAGTGGTGTTAGCGTTGGCCATATAGTGGTGATAGCGCTGGCCATGTAGTGGTATGGTAGTATAATGCTTGCCTAACAGGCATACTGGGTCCTATTGAGATCCTAAAAGCAAAAAAAGCAAAAAAGTATGCTACAGCACTACACATCAGAAAGATTGCACAAACTCTAACTTTACACTGTGTACTGGTTTTGTTTTGTTGCGAAAGGACTACACCTTTAGTATCATGAAGAGCACACATAGAGCTTCAAGCTGTGTAGCTGGGGTCTCTTCCTCTCTCTCTTTTTTAATTTTATGCTTTTTAAAAAATGATTTGTTTTCATGAGCATTGGTGTTTTGACTGCAGGCATATCTGAGTGGGAGTGTTGGATCCCCTGGAATTGGAGTTACAGTTGTGGGCTGCCATGTGGGTGCTGGGAATTGAACCCATGTCCTCTGGAAGAGCAGTCAGTGTTCTGAACCACTGAGCCATCTCTCCAGCCCCATGGAGTCTCTCTGTGTCTCTGTGTCTCTGTGTCTCTGTCTCTTTCTCTCTCTCTCTCTCTCTCTCTCTCTCTCTCTCTCTCTCTCTCTCTCTCTCTCTCTTTCTCAAAGACTGGAATCGAGGTCAGGGCAGCTGGAGCTCAGGACCCTCTTTGAAGCTTCTTGAGGTTGCTTTGAGAATTCATTCTTTATGTGTGGTTGTCGGCTCTTGGCCAGGAGCCGGTCTCTGCTCTGAGAAGACATCCTTGTCCTTTGCCAAGAGCTTCCCTCTACCTTCAAAGCCACTGGCAAGTAAGCGCTCTCTTGAATCAATCCCTTTAATGATTCAAATCACCTCCAAGGCAGAGCCCAGTTCTCTTCAAGGACCGGTGATCAGGGCCATAGAGAACAACTTACTGATCTGAGAGAGCCAGCTGATTTCAGGCTGATCACGTACAGAAACCCTTATGCACAGCAGCGCCTGTGCTAACACTCAAGCTGAGTGACTGGGGTAAGGTGTGTGTGCGAGAGCGTGAGCCCCCCTGCCAGAAACAGTGACACAGACGGACTTCACAGCTGACCGTGAGCAAGGGGAACCAGACACGTTTACACTTACAGGAAGTGCACAAATAGCAAATGCGTTCATTTGGTATTGGAAGTCAGAGGAGGCTCTGTGAGGGGACTTAGTGGGTAAAAGCCCAGGCAGTGCAAAACCGATGCCCAGAGAGTGTGACCCTCAGACATCCTGGGTGTGCCGAGGCCCTGGCAGTGCAAAACCAATGCCCAGAGAGTGTGACCCTCAGACCCTCTGGGTATGCCGAGGCCATGAAGAAGCACGGGGTGATCCAAGTGGGTGATGAAGACTTCTGGGCCATAAAGGAAACAAGGTGACAGTGCTGGAGGGAGGGGTTAGCATCGCTTAGCCACCCTGTTTTTTTAAAAGCTCCTCCATATGGTTGAACAGTGACAGATCGGAAAGCCAATTTAGTTTCCTAGAACTAAAGTGTAACCCGATTCTCTGAGTGTTTCCATCCTACCAAACTGACCCCAAGAATGTGCCTGAAGAGATGTTTATCTATCACCTGACATTTTTTTTTTAAAAAATTCCTTTTTACTTATTCCTTTCACATCCCACTCACTGCCCCCCTCCCAGTCACCTCCTCTCACAACCTGACACTCTTGAATGCACCTCACCCTGGTTCTGCATACACAGGGCCAGCCGTGGGCCAATGATGTTAACTTTTTAACCCTTCTTTCTCTTCCCCTTTTTGCTCTCTAACTGCCTCCAGTTTAGAAGCAGACAGTGGGCTCTGGTTTCTAGAGTAGAGACGCTCTCCACAGCTGACTAAAGAGTTTGTAAAGTCATTGAGGGGCTCCCTCTTGGGTCTGTCTGTCCTCTCTAACCTTACACGAGGAAGGCACAAGGAGCCAGCTTGACAGTCGGAACTAACTAGGTGAGAATTCCCGCTCTATCAACTTGGAACTTGGGTGTGAGACCTGCTATGTAAGGCGTGGAGGACCAGTGGAAAGCCGCGTGCAGGGACCCCTGTTAAAAAATTGCAAGACAGCTGAGCATGGTATGGTGGCACACACCTTTAACCACGGAGGCTGAGGCAGGAGGATAATCACAGGTTGGAGGCCAACCTGAGCTACAGAGCAAGACCCTGTGGCGAAAAACAAACAAACAAACAAACAAACCCCCAGGGATTGAAGAAATTGAGAGGGACATAGTGAACCAGTGTTGTTGGGATCTGCGGACAGGCTCTCATTCCCGCGGAGTGCAGAACCTCTCTCAAGTTCAAGCACTTGTTGCCAGGTGAAGCCCTTTCAGCAGCTTGCCCACTGCAGAGCCGCCTTAGAAGATAGGAGGTGAACGTTCATTAGCATAGGTGACAAACGCCAGTGTCTCTGGATTATCCCACTATCTGGCTAAAAAGCCTGCTCACAGGCACACTGGCGTCACAGACTCTTCAAAGATGGCACTTAGTACTTCAGCCCCGTGAATGTCCACAAAATGCAATTATTGCTGGCTCCCTAATTGTAGAAATTGCTAAATGCCAAGGCTGAAGGGGTTGGAGTGTAGGCATTTCCCACAAAAATTCTTTTTCTTGTTAAGATTCGAGCTTTGTCAAGTTGGAAGTACGACGCAGCTCTGACTCTGGAACCTCTGGAGTGTTCCAGGAGACCCTGGGAAGGGCGCCCCAGTAGTGGATCGCACGTGACCGTGACCGACTCCCAAACCCGGTAGGGGTGGCATTCTTCAGGCAAGGATCTCTGTGATAGCACGGCTTCCCGTTGCATCTCTGGGGACGTTTTCCCCATCTTACACTGAAGCACAGAGTGCTCACTGCTGGACCCAGTGACTTCTTACAGCTTTGGGCAACCGTAGTATCCGAAGGCGACCTGATGTTGACCTACGATCTATGAATAGTTCCAAGGATGAGACAAAGTCCCAGTGTCTGGGTGACAACAGGGTTATTGACAAAAGGCCGCGAGCTGCAGATGTTGGGATGGTGAGAGGGTAGAGGCGGGGGCGTTGCGCGGTGGGGTGGGGGAACGGGACGGCGGACCCTGAATTTCGGCTCAGCCTGAGTTGGGAGTCAAAGCCCCAGGGACAGCCCCTCAGTCCATTAGCATGCAGGGACCGCGCGCGCCGTCCTTGAAGGGCTGCCCGGCTGACCTTGCTCCGCTTTCACGGAGGATTCTCCAGCAGCGCACGAGGACGCGGCTGCCGCGGTGACTCAGTGACCTGCGCACCGCCTGCAAGTGCTCGTCTCGACGAGGTTGCCTCTGCGGTCTGCGCGCCTCCGAACCCACGATTCCACCCCGGTCCTTTACGCTTGCTCCCCTCCCCCTCCCACCGCCCCGCGTCCTGAGGTCGCGTCGCCCACCTCGCCTCCGCAGCATCGAAGGCCAACCTTCGCACTCCCGGGCTGCGGGCGCGGGGACCAGACGCGCTGTCCCCCGGTCAGCCCCACGCGCCCGGAGCCCCGAATCCCGAGCCAGCCTAGAGTGGGCGGCGCGTCGGGCTGAGTCTCGGCCCAGCCTCGCCGGCCCGGATCCCTATTGGTCGTCACCTCGGCGGGAGGGCGGTCCAGTCCCGCACCTGCCGTCGCCCCTCCACGGGCAGATCGGCGGCTGCGGGACACCGGCGTCCAGAAGCCGCAGCACCAGAAGGCAGGCCTGGGGCTCAGCCGATCTCCACGCGGCTGGCCCTGTCCTTGTGCTGCCGCGGCCGCCACTGCGCCCGCGGGAAACTTTGCCCCGCCAAGTCCCCTGCTCTCCTGACCACGCAGTTCGCCCAACGGCCCCTGGGGCCCCCGCACAGCGCGCGTGATTGCCGCTCCGCCCCGCACAGTGCGTCCGCGGCGCCGGGCCGCCAGGATGCGCTACGCAGACCCCTCCGCCAACAGGGATTTGTTGGGGAATCGAACTTTGCTCTTCATCTTCATCTGCGCCTTTGCCTTGGTGACCTTGCTTCAGCAGATCCTGTACAGCAAGAGCTACATCAAGAGGTAAGAAAGTCTGAGGGCTGGGATACACCGAGTCCGGCGGGTAGGGTAGCCTTCCTGAGGTCTGCCCTTAGCAGGGACACCTCCGTGGTGTGTCCTATGGCATCTCCGCTGCCAGCCAGAGGACAGCGCCAGCTGCGTTGTCTGTCCTGGTGCAGTTATGGAGACGTGAGTGTGTGTGTGAGTGCTTGCGTGCGTGCGTGTGTGTGTGTGTGTGTGTGTGTGTGTGTGTGCTCGTGAACGTGGGCAGCAGCTTGGAATGCCAAGCAGCAAAGCTGACCATAAATACATGTGTATGCCCAAAGCTGTGCTGTCCCCAAACCTATATTTCCGTGGCCATTTGCAGCAGACAGAAGGAAAAGAGAGTTTTTCCTTTTCTTCTTCTTCTTCTTCTTCTTCTTCTTCTTCTTCTTCTTCTTCTTCTTCTTCTTCTTCTTCTTCTTCTTCTTCTTCTTCTTCTTCTTCTTCTTCTTCCTTCTCCTCCTCTTCCCTTTCCCCCTCTCCTCCTTTTTTTCCTTCTCCTTCTCCTTCTCCTCCTTCTCCTTCTTCGTTAGGCAAGGTCTAAATTTTGGTAGGGGACCTTGGAGGTATAGGCTTTTTCTCCCCAGGAACTCCCAACTAGGTGGGGTGATAGTGGTCTGGCCACGCACAGGTACACTGAATTCTACAGATCCATGAGACAACCTGACCGCCTCCGAAGCAGATGGTTCTTTGGTATCCTTAGCATCAAAGGCAGCAGCGTTGGGCTCTCTCACCCCTTCACCACCCACAGCCAAACTCCTTGAAGAGAAAGGGTAGTTCATGCCGCTCAAAATTCAGGCACGGCCTCCATCTCTGTGTGAGCAACGTACAGGGATATGCCAGGCTCTGGGGGCTCTGCTGCCTGGTGGAGCTGTGGGTAGCTACCTGCCTCACTGGAGGTAGGAGTTCTGTTCTGGATGCTCCCGTGCTAGAGTCTCTGGTAGGAAGAGCCCCTCTCCTCTCTGCTGGAGGCCCCTCCTTCACCACCATAACCCATCTAGCCTTCCTCTCAAATGCATAGAAATGAAATTTTCTTTTCAGAACTGTTCCAGTAACAAAATGCTGCCCTTTCCCTTCTCAGCTTTGGGGGGTCTACATCCATCACATATGCTCCCATTCTAGGCTGTGTGTGTGTGTGTGTGTGTGTGTGTGTGTGTGTGTGTGTGTGGTGGGGTGAGGTGAGGATTGCTGCTGCTGATTTGCTCCCAACAGGAAAGCTAAGCAGTCTGCCTGTTCCTTCCCCCTGACTCCCCAGAACTGAGGACCTGTGGCCCCTCTGCCACATACATTCATTTCCAGCCACACACTGCTCTCGACTTCCCCAGACATCTTTCTTCCTTAGTTGGCATCTGCTCATGTGCTCTGTGTGGCACTGCTGGCTTTAAAAACACTCTCCAGTGTCCCGACCTGCTGGAATTAATCAGACCCTCTGAGATGTTCCTTGCAGCCTTGATGGATCTTGGGAACTTGCTTCTTGGTAGGGCAGCTCTCGGTTTCTGCCCCCTGCTGGTAATTCCCCAAAACTGCCTGGGCTCCTAGAATTGGTGGGACTGAAAGAAGAGAGGCATCAGGGCCACAGTAGGTGCCAACCACACTACTGCCTGGGTTTGGATGGATGGGCTAGTTGCCCAGAGCCCAGCCAGGGAATTGGTTGCTTCCCATTCTCTATTTCTCAGAGTCCCTGACCCCTAAACAGTAGATAAAACCCTGCAGGTCTCACTCCAGGAATCCTGTTAATAGCAACCAAACAGTCAAGACTAGTGTATGTTCCATTCGGAAGGGAGCCAAGGAGGGTGCTATAAAAAAGCCAATGATGGAGTCCTGGTGCTCAGTGGGATTAAAATCTCTCTGGGGAGACAAATGGCCACCAGTGAGAGAAGTACACGGTTGAGAGGAGTGATGGGTGGGGGCGGCTAGGGAGACTCCCTGGGGGAGGTGGAGCTCTTGTGAGCCCCGAAGACAGGTAAGAACTGGATGGGACAGGGACATGCACACCTGTAGCCGAAGGAAGGAAGCAGCAGCAACCCCGAGACAGGATACAGGCATGGCCTCGTCCTCTCCCTTCTCTCTGGCACCTGACCCCTCCTGCACTGCCATGCTTGCCTCCATATCTGGTCTGTCACCAGGCTTCCCTGGTCCTGTGTCTTGTGGCTGACTGATTTGCTTCTGTGTCCTGTTTCCTCTCGCATCATGGGTGCTCTGAGTTGGCTCCAGGGGAGTGCTTGCTTTGTGTCTATCTGGAAACAGCAAAGATCTGCACTGGAGTTCCCTGGGACGGGCCTGGGATGCAGACTCCTGGGCCCTTGGGTTGAACTCCCTTCCAGGATCAAACAGCTTCTAGGTTGTCAACTGGAAAGCTGCTTCTCTGGGCAGGTCCCCTGAGGCACCAGTAGCAAGCTCCACCTGATGCCATAGGTCAGTGGATCTCCACCTGATGCCATAGGTCAGTGGATCTCCACCTGATGCCATAGGTCAGTGGATCTCCACCTGATGCCATAGGTCAGTGGATCTCCACCTGATGCCATAGGTCAGTGGATCTCCACCTGATGCCATAGGTCAGTGGATCTCCACCTGATGCCATAGGTCAGTGGATCTCCACCTGATGCCATAGGTCAGTGGATCTCCGGCAGGCCAGTCTTCCCTTAGACATGAGAATAGCCAAGTCTTTGGTTGCCGCATGAGGAGAGGATATGTTACTGACATCCAGGAGGGAGTGGGCTGGGATGCCCCAAATTGCCTGCACAATGAAGATATTTCAGCCCCAAATGTCAGTGGTGCTGAGGTTGGAAACTGCCCTAGGTCGGAAGCTGTGAGGAGAGAGTATGGTTTGCCTGAGGCAGCCTGTGTCACACATGAGTTTGACAAAAAGAAATCGTTAATAAATATGGATAACAAACAAATGATTGAAGGTTGGAGCATGTGTGTGTATGAGAGAGAGAGAGAGAGAGAGAGAGAGAGAGAGAGAGAGAGAGAGAGAGAGAATACATACATGGCTTTATACTTAAGTATAGTCATTGGAAGGGATATAATGAAAAGATGGATCCCATGGTGTAAAGGGGGATAGGAATGTATCATACAGCAGTGCTTAGTGGCTTCACTGAAGTGCCCCAAAGGTTGAGGACAGAGTGAGGTTGGTTCATAGGTCATGGGGAGCCACACATGGTCACTTGATAGAGGCACTTGGAAGGGAAGGCTATCCGCGTATTGTACAGGAAGGTTCAGGGAGGAAGAGACACTGGGGGTTTGCCTACAGCCTCTCAGAAGTGGGAGTGTGGCTCAGGGGATTCTGAAGCCCATGGTAGAGGCACAAGGACGGTAAGCTTGTCTAGTGATACTAGGTGAACTTGCTACAGCAGGAAGCAGGCAATATGAGTTGATGTGCATTCATCTATCCATGTATCTGTCTGTCTGTCTAATCTACCTACCTACCTACCTACCTACCTACCTACCTACCTACCTACCTATCTATCTATCTATCTATCTATCTATCCATCCATCCATCCATCTATCTATCTATCTTGAACTGTTTGGCTTTCCTTGGGATGTGCAATGGGCACATTTGACAAGGATCATCATAAGCCACTAAAATCATAGGGACGTACCTCGTTAGGAAACAAAGGGTGTGGTGGCCTAGTGGGCGCCATCTCTCTGCAGCAGAAGCCCATACACTGTGGCTTAGGAGGAAAGAAGTAAGAAGGAGTGAAGCTGTGATGGGTTTGGCTCCCCATGTCTGCTTCAGACTTACTGTACACTAAGTATGTCCTATACTCTGAGTACTTGCTGTATACTGAGTACTATTTATACACTGGATACTGTCTCTACACTGAGTATTCTCCATATACTGAGTACTTGTTATGCCCTGAGTACTTGTTATACACCGAGAACTTGCTGTACACTGAGTATGTTCTTACTGTAAGTAGTTGTTGCACGTTGAGTACTTATTCCACCCGGAGCACCACTGGGACATTCTGTGGGTCACATGTGCAGAGGAAGGGAGCTTGTGGGCTTCAAAGAAGACAGAGGGCACACATGGAGGCACAGACCAGGGGCCCTGAAGGTTAGGAGGGAGCTGCTTTAGGAAAGGGTTTGTTTGGCTTACAGAGGACGTCTCAAGAGGTCTTAAAGAAAGGGCAGTGATCTTTAGGCACAGGTCGGGGTGGGAGGGAGGCTCAGAAGCCCAGCATGTGCAAGGAATGAAGAGCAGGGTGGATAGAGCCATCCACAGAGAGCAGGACTGGAGCTGCATTGCCCAGCCAGATGAGACGGGCACAGAGCGAGGACAAGGATGGACTGTGTGTGAGGAGCGTGTTGGGGGATGGAGAGGCATGAGTTTGAGCCTGTATTTGCTTGGTTGTGGAAGGCAGTCTGTCTGGAGCAAGCCAGCAAACTCATTGTAAAGACCCTCTGAAATGACATGGGGTGGGGGGAAGGACCAGGCTGGCAGAGGACCAGGCTGGCGGTAAAGACAATCTGAAATGACACGCGGGGAAGGACCAGGCTGGCAGTGAGGGAAACACCTACCTCAAATCAGTGTGTTCTGAACGTTATGACTGTCCTGTGCAGCGAAGAAACGAAATCTTCTTGGTGATAGCAAACACTTTGTGAAGTAATATTTGGCTTCACTATGAGAAATGTGCTCTGATATTTTCTTCAGTTGCATTAAAACACAACTTCGTAGGGGAGCCGGAGAGATGGCCTCAAGAGCAGCTTACAGACATCTGGGTTTGGTTCCCGGCACCAATGTGATAGCTCACAGCCACCTGGAGTTCTAGTTCTGGAGGGTCTACCTCACTCTTCCAGCCGCTGTGGGCAACGCACAAACGTGGTACACTTTCCACACATGGGGGGGGGCAAATGCTCATACACATAAAATAAAAATAATAAACAAAACCTTTAGAAGAACTTTCTAGGGCTGGGGATATAACTAATGTCAATGGTGTACTGCTTAGCATTCAGAAGGCCCTGGATTCAGTCTCCAGCACAGGAACAATAATCAACACCCATTTTTCTATTTCATAAAAAATAACAATGGAAACAGTGGTGATATATGCCTTTAATCCCAGCACTTGGGAGGCAGAGGTAGGGGGATCTCTGTGAGTTCAAGCTAGACTGTTTACAGAGTGAGTTCTAGGTTAGCTGGGGTTATAGTCTCTTTATATCTGTATCTATCTATCTATCTATCTATCTATCTATCTATCTATCTATCTATCTATCTATCTATCTATCATTCAGTCTTAAGAAGAAGAAGGTTTTAACACAGAGCTATAACATGGATGAACCTTGGAGCTATCATGCTAACTGAAATGAGGCAGACAAAAGGGCCAGGCATTGGATGGCTCCGCCTTCATGAGGCATTTAGAGTTGTCGAAGGCAGAAACAGATAGTAGGCAGGTGATTGTTGGAGGCCTTGGGAGGGATGGGATATTAGTCATCACTTAATGGGTAAAAAGTTAAGGATGCAAGAGCAAAATGGATGAGCTTATTACTGCTAGTCACAACTAGGTAAAATGGCCACACTCAGACTATGTAATTTTTTATTGTTATTGATTTCTTGCATGTGCAGACATTTATTATATGTGTGCAGGTGACGGGGCACGCGTGTGTGGGTTAGAGGGGAACTTGATGGGAGCTGATTCTCTCCTTCCACTCTGTGGCTCCTGGAGAACAAAGTCCAGTTTTCAGGCAGCAGGGACTTTCATATTCTGAACCATCTTGCTGGCCCCAGGCTGTGCATTTTACCATGGTAAAATGCTTTTTAAAATGTGGGAACGATCCGTTAAATCGACTTTATAGCCTACTGTTGGGAATATGCCCTTAGTTAGAAAAGTTCTGGTCTTTAGGACTAGAGGTGTAGCTGAGGGGTAGAGTATTTGCCTGGTGTGTGCAGGGTTCTGGGTTCAACTTCATCCCTGAGCCGGGCAGTGGTGGCACACACCTTTAATCCCAGCACTTGGGAGGCAGAGGCAGGTGAATTTCTGAGTTCAGGGCCAGCCTGGTCTATGGAGTGAGTTCCAGGACAGCCAGGGCTACACAGAGAAACCCTGTCTTGAAACAACCAAAGAAAAAAAAATCAACCTCATCCCTAGTTTGTGTGCAGGTTTTCCTGGGGCGGTATTTTCATCTTTCTAGAGTTTGGATCTGTGAGTGGAATTGCTGATCCTATGGTAGTCATGGTACCCCAGAAAATGTTGCAGATGTTTTCCAAAGTGGCTGTACCATTCCACTCCCAGCAGTGTGAGAGGCTCCTGGCTTCTCATCTGTGGCAAGCTCATCCGACCATTCTTTTTGATCACAGCCATCTTCATGGTTTCAAAGAAGTATCTCACTGGGGCCTGACTCCACCTTTCCTAGATGACCAGTGGAGTGGAACACATTTTTTATATGCTTGTTGGCTGTGTGAATCTCTTCTTTGGAAAGATGTCTATTCAGGTTTTTCATCTATTTTAAAATTGGAGTATTTGCTTTTTAAAAAAAATTAAACTGTAATTTATATATTCCAAATGCAAGTTACTTACCATGTATTATTGATGAACATTTTTCTCATTCTATGAATTATATTTTCCATTTTATTTATTACATTTCAAAATTTTATTAATTCATTTATTGTCGTGTACATGGGCGTTTTGCCTGCATGTATGCCTGTGCACCAGATATGCGCCTAGTATCCTCAGAGACCAGAACAGGGAGTCAGATCCCCTGAAGCTGGAATTACAAATGGTTGTGAACAGCTGGTAATCAGTGTAAGCCCTCTGGAAGAGCAGTCAGTGCTCTTAACTGCTGAGCCATCTCTCCAGCTCCAAGATTCACTTACTTATCTTTATGTTATGTGTATGAGTTTACCTCATGTGCACCACATGTATGTGATACCCACAAAGCTCAGAAGAGGGACCAGCTCACCTGGATCTGGAGACACAGAGGGTCATAAGCCACTGTGTGGGCGCTGGGAACAGAACCTGGATTTTGACAAAAGCAGTAGATGATAGCTGAGCCACCTCCCTTGTCCCTCCTCTATTCTTAAAATAAAACCCCTGTGGCCCTGTGGACCAAATCAGGACCTGGATCACGTCAGGCTAGTCAGCAAGCACTCAGCTGTACGCCAGCCTCATCTTCTCAGTCGCTTTCTGGTGTTGTCTGAAGCACGGAAGTTTAAAGTTTTGGGTGAGGCCCAAGCCATCAATTTGTTACTGCTGTTGGTTGCTGGTCCTTCACTGTTAGTTTATAGATGAGGTTTATAGGTTTATAGGTCTATAGATCATCACCTACAACATGACCACAAAGGCTGACACACCCGCCTTCTTCCAAGTGTTTTTGTGGCCTCTGCTCTCACACTGAGGTTTTAAAGCAATGTTGAGTTAATGTTTGTGCACCACATCGTACATCCTGATTATAAAAATGACCATAAGAAAGACCGTCAAGAGCGCCTCGTCCCTGGGACTGTTGGCTTAAGCTTTTAAGTATTTTTGGTAGACATCTTCAAGCGGTTAAGAAAGTTTCATGCACTCGTCAACTATGTTACACAGTTGTGTTTTCAAAGATATTATGCATTTCTTACCCTTTAACGCGGTAAATCACATTCATAGAGCTGGCCCCAGTACTGGACACCTGTGATCTCAGCACTCAGGAAGCTAAGACAAAGGATTTTGGGTTTGAAGCAAGCTCAAGCCATATGAAAACACCCAGTCTCATAAAAGTGCTCCCCAAGAGATTATACGAAAAGATGCTCAGTGCATAGTTTTAGATGCAAGCCTAGCTCTTCATGTGTTATGCAATGTGAGATTTTGTTGACTATTATTTTTAGTTAGGATGATCTTGGCATGCAGTATCTTTCCCATACTGTCTTTGCCTTAAAAAAAAAAAAAAAGAATCTTGTGGGGATGAATTCGGAATCATCCTTTTGAAACTGTTCTTCGTGGGCTGAAGAGATGGCTCAGGGTCGTGAGCATCAGCTGCTCTTCCAGAGGGCTTGGGTTCGATTCCCAGCATCTTCATGGTGGTCTGCATTGGTAACTCCAGTCCTCGGGAATCTCAAGCCTGCTTCTGGCCTCTGCAGATGCTAGGTGCACACGTGGTATCCAGACACACACGAGCGCAAAACACCCCCACAGAAAATAAGTCAATTGCAAAAACCCAAACTTGCTGTTTATGCAAGTTTTTGAGACTACCCTGTCAAAGTTAAGTGGTGCTAGCCTTTACAGCTATTCATGACCAAGTTTTTTTTTTTTCCTCTTGGAAATACTTTATTATTTCCTTTAGTGAGTGGAGACTACTTAGGTTTTCTATCCCTTTAAACGTTGGTTAAGATTTTTCTAGAAATTGAAAAATTTAATGACATGAAGTGTATGAATTTTGATTATATCTTTGTTATATCTGCATTTTTGTCTTCCTTAAAATCCCTTAAAATTTAGCATTTGTTTACTTATTTATTTATATATACTTTAAATACTTATTTAAAAATTTCACATATTATATGAGTGTTTTGGATGCATGTGTGAATGTATACTATGTGCATGCTTGATGCCCATAGAGGCCAGACGAGGTATCAGATACCGGCAACTGGAGTTACAGATGATTGTGAGCCACTGGGTGGATGCTGAGAAGTTACCCAAGGTCCTCTAAGCAGCTGGGCCATCTGTCCAGCCTCGGTTTTATTTGTCATTATGTACATGGGTGTGTGTGCATTTGAGTCCAAGGGGGCCAGCAGAGTTCTATGGATTCTTGGGAGTTAGAGCAACAGGCCTAGTGTGGGTGCCGGGAACTGGACCCTCTGAGGAGCAGTGTGTCCTCTTAGCTGCTGAGCCATCTTTCTGTCTGCTTTCTATGTGGTTTTGGTAATCTTTGTCATGATGGGATTTTCCTGGGTTGGTCTTCTCTTGCGCATTACTGTTTCATTTGTGCTTTTGCTCTGGTTGTCCTCTGTCATGAATTTTTCTAATGTCCTATGATGGATGCTTGCCTCTGTGATACTCGTCATATACTGTCTATGTCAGCCGGTAAGGGAGGAGAGCACTGCTTCAGCAACACCCTCTTCAGCAGAGGGCTGATGGCCACACCGACTTCCAGTTACCAGCTACCAAGCAGTAGTCCATATACCTTAGATGGTAATGCACTTATGTTTAAAGACATAGCACCTACCACTGGTATTTTTTCACCTATAAATTTAGAAATGTTTAAAAAATCCTATGTTTTCTTTCTTGTGTGTCTTCCTTCCTTCTTTCCTTCCTTTCTTTCTTCCTTCCTCTCTCTTTTCTTCCTTCCTTTTTTCTTCCTTCCTTCCTTCCTTCCTTCCTTCCTTCCTTCCTTCCTTCCTTTCTTTCTTTCTTTCTTTCTTTCTTTCTTTCTTTCTTTCTTTCTTTCTTTCTTTTGACAAGGTCTCCCTACATATCCCAGGCTGTCCTGGAGCTCACTATGTAGACTAGGCTGGCTTTGAACTCACAGAGATCTGCCTGCCTCTGCCTCCTGAGTCCTGGGAGTAAAGGCGTGCACCACCATGCCCAGCTTCTTTTACCTTTTTGAAAAACATTTTAATAAAAAATATTATAAAAGCCTTGCAAGTAAATGAAAACACCACATACAAAAATGAACCAGTCTCAAAGTATATACAACTCAATGAATTAAAAAAAAAAAAATTGAATTGGCCCAAAGTGTGTAGTGAGAGAAGGGGACGTTTATGGTGCTGATCCCCAACACACACACACACACACACACACACACACACACACACACACACACACACATATACACACTTCAACATTTGCATGCCTTTTATTTTATTCCCATTGCAACAGAGTACATTCACAATTTATATATCCACTGTCATGTTTGGCTTTTCCTTAGATAGCATAATACATTTGTATTTGTTGTGATGACTGACAACTAAGGGTTAATTCCCACCATCTTGTTCTGTGTGTTTTACACATCCTGCCTCTCCCAACCCTGCTCCTGCCCTTTTGAGTAGGGTTTTTGGCTTTAGGCAGAAGTTTATAGAGTGACCCTTCAACTTAGGTAGGCCACTTGGGCTCTTGAGTGGGTAACGCAAACCCCCGGGATTGGCTGAGGTCCCTCCCGCCCCCGGGTAGCTCTGGTTTCAGACTCATCGTACACTTCTTTCTTTGACACTGTCACGCATTTAAGAAGACACTTAGGGATGTATTCATCTTGGTCTATTTGTGTGGGAAGGTGTTGATGGGGCTGGGCTCCCTGCAAAGCAGGCTCTGGGCCAGAGATGAGAGTGCAGGAAGTCTATGAAGGCAGCTTTAGGGATCAAGACCAAAGGAAGGAGAAAGAGGGAGAAGCAGAGGTAGCCCCTGCTGAACACAGGCAGCTCCCAACAGGGGTGTCCCTTGAGATTTTCCCAGGTTTGGGGTGAGAAGCTAGGTCTTTGTGGCTCTGTGTGATCAGCTATTGGATCGGAGCTGTTCGTGGAAGGGCTCATACCTCATGGAAGGAAGCTCTCCTGGCTGAAAGCTGGTTCTGTCAGCGTATGGTGTGCCCCCCCACAGATGGGGAAGGCGCCTTAGTTCCTGAGAGCTGTGAAGGCTCCCCACGGCACTGCCAGGCCGCAAGTCTGCTGTTTGTTGGCGATTGAACTCCTTGAATGGCTTTGTTTCCCACCTCACAGAGCCATATGGCAGTCTACCTCCTAATGGTCAGCGTGTGCTGCAAGTCTACCCTGAAGCCCAGTGTCTCGTTTCTCAGCCAAGAGTCTTTCACGTGTGTGACCTCTGCCCTAACTTGTGCTTCTGGCCATCCTGTGCCTAAGCCTCCTGTTGTGCCCCTAACTGAATGCCTGGCCATCTAAGTCCTCCCACTCCTTCCATTCCCAGCCCACAGTGTCCCTTTGTCCCCTGAATTCCTAAGCACCCATGCTTGCTGCACTCTGATGCTGTGTGCGGCACCGTGCTGCACACAGCTTTCTTGTTTGTACCCTGGATGGACCTGAGGTCTCTTCTTCTTGCGCAAGTCTACAGGATTCATATGTTCAGCCCAGCCTCCTTTTCCTGGTGCCTCCAGGGTACGAATCTAGGCTGCACAATGTGGCTGGGGCACACCTGAGACTTGAGGCTCCGAAATTGGGTCAAGGTAAAGGACAGTCTGCCTCTGTGCCACCTCCACATGCATTCTGAGGCTGTCATCACGGAGCAGCACCCCAACCCGCCCCAGGGACAAAGCTCGCTGTTCTAGTCCCCAGAGAAGCAGGTGCAGCATGAGAGGCTGGGGCGGTGGCAGGTGGGTCTATCTATCCAGAGTGTGGCACATGCTGGGTGGGGTATCTTAGAAAGGAGAAAGGAGCAGACTGTGGTCTGCCCCAGGGCAGGAGCTATGCCGTGGGCAGGATAGCTTTACAGCTTGGCTCCAAGCTAGCTGCTTCTGAGCACCGGCTGAGGGCTGAGAGCAAGGCTAAAGGGGAGCCGGGAGCAAAGTGAGTTGAGACCCTGCTGTCTGCATTGGGCCTGTGCCGGGTGAGCCGGGTGAGCCTGAGTGGAGAGTTTCCCCTGCTATGTGCCCTGCATGAGGAGAGGCATTGGAGTTCCTATCCTTCCCCAGTGTCCTTCAGGGACACAGTGATCCCCTATGCACCCTTGTATCCCATCTCTTCTTTCCTCCCTATCTCTCGCCAGTCCTTTTTGAACCACTTTCTTTGAGGGAAAGTTAGTCTTGTATTGGGTTTAGCTTCTCCCCTTTATTATTTTTTTTAAGATTTATTTATTTATTATATGTAAGTACACACCCCAGAAGGGGCATTAGATCTCATTACAGATGGTTGTGAGCCATCATGTGGTTGCTGGGATTTGAACTCATGACCTTCGGAAGAGCAGTCGGTGCTCTTAACTGCTGAGCCATCTCTCCAGCCTGCTTCTCCCCTTTATTAAGTTCATTTACCTCTCACCTAAGAAAAATGTCCCCACTTTGTTCTTAACCCTAACGATGATTCTGTGGACCCTCCTCCTCAGTGGGAGAAGGGCTTATTATTGTTGTTATAGTAATATTATTAAGTGATATTTATTACCCTAAATATTGAAGAGTCACGAGCCAGGCTCTAACTCCAAAGGGAGGATACACTATTAATCCCACACCGTTCAATAGCTGGTCTTCTCTGTTTCATCCTGTGCACGGATGGTAAGCATGCTGTTCAGCGGCCATGGGGACAGTGGTCCAGAGAGTGCCAGTTTGCAGAAGGGAAGGTTTGTCTGGACTTGCGGATTTGGAGGTTCAGTGCACGGCTGCTTGTGTTGTTGCTTTGATCTGGGGTGAGGTTATAAGTCATGGTGGGAACTTGGTCAGGGACGAGGCTGCTCACCTCATGGTAACCAAGGAGCAATAGAGAGAGGAATGGTTGGAGCCCAGCATATCCTTCTCAGATAATAGCACCCCTGATTACTATCTTCCTCTAGACCCCACCCGTGGTGGTTTGAACGACAGTGGCTCATATATTTGCACGATTAGTCCCCAGTGGGCAATCTGTTTAGGAAAGGTTAGGAGTGGCCTTGTTGGGGGAGGTGTGTCCCTGGGGATAGGCTTTGAGGTTTCCAAGGCTCAGCCCAGGTCCAGGTCCACCTGATTGGGATGTAGCTCTTAGCCCCATGTCTGCTGTGTGCCACCGTGCTTCCTCCTGCCATGATGATAATGGACTGATTCTCTGAAACTCTAAGCCAGCCACAACAGAACAGGGACTAAGACCCACCCCTTAGCGATTCTACCACATCTCCACAGCACCACAGGCTGGTGACCAAGCCTTCAAAGAGTGGGTCTCCGTGGGGCATTGAGGACCCAATCTACAACACAGAGGGACCCGTGTAAAGCCCCCAGCCTGCAAGGTTCGGGCAAGAGGTGCTTCTTTCAGCTCATCTCTCAGGACCCTGCCCAGAGGCTCCTATGATGTAGGGGTGTGACCAGTTGGAGAGGATGTGGCAGCATTAGGTGGTCCAAGAGTCCTCTGTGCTTGTGCCACCTGGAAGTGGGCTGGGCTGGGAGGGATCGAGGTGCTCAGTATAAGCTCAGAGTCTCAGCCAAGTGTTAAGAATAACAGTGGCCGCCGGCCTGGAGGCAGCCTCAATTCACTGCGATGCTGGGGTGGCACTGGGGATCTTGCACCCTTCCAAGGCTTCCGCGGAGCTACAGGGCTTTAGACTCTCCCTGGCTCAGCTCTTCCTAGGAGGGACTCAACAAACCACTCCTTGTCCACTCAGAGCCCTCCTATGCTCCGCTCCACCACCAGTTTGCCAATCTCCTACTTCCCTATTTGAGAGTGGGAGAGTTGGGTGGGGGTCCAGCCCAACAGTCGTGCGCAGTGGACCAACCACGAGAAAATAAGCACCTCCCCTCACTCCCCACCCCACTCACAGTTTTCTAGTAATGTTACTGTGGCGCTTTGAGAGAAAATCACGAGTCAGTCAGTCATGAGAGGGAGGGCAGCCACAGAGAGGAGCGTTTCGATTATACTATTAATTCCCCAGAAACACTGGGGCTTTTCCGAAATTGGGCCACCTCCCTGGAGGACGAAGCTTCAAGGGAGACAGGTGGCATCACTTCCATGAACTGAGGCTTCGCCAGCTGCCACCCTGCGCCTGGCTTCCCCATGCCCATATGCTTCAGGTCTCTGCTGCCCATCCTTGCTAGGCATTCTTTCCCAGAAGTCCCTGCTCACCAAGAGAGCTCTCCTACTCTTGTCTTGAAAGGCCACACTCCAAGCCCTATGGCTCTCCTTCTACCAGTTACTGTTACCCATCATGCCTTTCACCCTCTGGCACACGCTTCTGTTAGCAGTTTATTTATTGTCTTGGTGTCCATCTCCTAGAGCAGTGGTTCCCAACCTTCCCAATGCTGCGACCTTTTAATACAGCTCCTCACGTTGTGGTGACCCCTCAAACATACAATTATTTTATTGTTACTTCATAACTGTCATTTTGCTATTGTTATGGATCGTAGTGTAAATCTCTGTGTTTTCTGATGGTCTTAGGCCAGCGCTGTGAAAGGATCGTTCAACCATCAAGGGGGTCGTGACCCACAGGTTGAGAAACATTGCTTTCCTTGGAATTCTGCACTTAGGTCAGCTAGTGAACCTTGGCATGCAGCCTATGGCTGCGTGATGAGTATAGAATGATATGATATGATATAATATAATATAATATAATATAATATAATATAATGTCACATACTGTAATAAAAATAGAATGAATGCATAAAAGGCACATATGATCAGTCAGCTCTGATGTACCATGCGTGACATTTGATAACTATTAACTGAAGATGGGTATAGCTTTTATTTCACAAGCTGGGCTTGGAAGAGAGAAATGTATCATTTCAAATTATTTAATTAAAATGGGAATCAATCAATTGATTAATTAATTATTTTTGAGACAAGATTTTAATCTCGAAATCTTTCTGCTTTAGTCTCCCAAGTGCCTAGATTCCAGGTTCGGGGAACCACAACCAGCTGGAAAAAAGAGGAGCCCTCTCTCTACCCATAATGCTATATGAAGAGCTTGGCCCTCTCTCTACCCATAATGCCATGTGAAGAGCTTGATCCTCTCTCTACCCATAATGCCGTATGAAGAGCTTGGCCCTCTCTCTACCCATAGTGCCATGTGAAGAGCTTGACCCTCTCTCTACCAATAGTGCCATGTGAAGAGCTTGGCCCTCTCTCTACCCATAGTGCCATGTGAAGAGCTTGGCCCTCTCTCTACCCATAATGCCATGTGAAGAGCTTGGCCCTCTCTCTACCCATAGTGCTATATGAAGAGCTTGGAGGTCTTGTGTGGATCGAGGCCTTTGGAGGACTCTCTGAACCACAGTGCACTCAGCTGATCTGCCTCTTGGTTTCTGGAAATTTCTGGAGCCCAGGTCCAGCTGACCCAAACACTGCTTTGTCTGGGGCTTTCTGCCTCCCTTCCCTTCCATTCCCCTTCCCCTCCCCTCCTCTTGTTCTTTCTATTTTTCCTTTATTGAAAATAGATTTTTTTCAAACACTATATTCTGATGTGTATATTTTCCCCTTCAAGGTCCTCCACACCTCCCCTTACACCTGGTCCACCCACTTTCTGTCTCTCGTTAGACAATAAATACCTAAAGGATAACAATACAACAAAATAAAATGAGATAAAAACAGACGAACAAGTCAGAGTTGGATAGAACCAAAGAAAAAGCCAAAGGAGAAGAGCATGAGACACACAGATGCAGAGACACATTTGCATGCACAGGAATCCCATTATACCACAGGACTGCAAGCCATAGCATATATATATGGACCCTGTCATATATATATACATATATATGTGTGTGTATATATATATATATATATGTATATGCACACACACATACACACACACACATATATATACACACACAAAGGACCTGTAAGGTATTAAATTAATTAATTAGTTAATTAAACATTCTTTTAAATGCTCTGGCAAAATTAGACAAGGACCCTCCAAAGATGTCACTGAGTCCATTTTGCTCTGACCATCTACCACCTGCCTCTAAGAGTAGATTGTATACCCAGTGAGACTTGTTAGGGAAAATAAGTCTTTTTCCAGTTGCAAATGGTTATCAACTGCAGACAGGTTCTGAGTTAAGGGTGGGGGTTTGTGTCTCCTTCGCCCCTCAATGGTGGTGTCCTTTCTAAGGGATTCACTCAGCAGAACGTCATGGCAGTGGGAAGTGTGGCAAAGGGCAAAGCTCACTTCGTGTGGAGTCGGAAACAGAAAAGGAGACAACACACGGCTTTTTTCAGATCCACTAGTAAATTTTAAATAAGATAATGCCTTACAGTTTCTGGAGAGTATTGTTAGTGGAGGTAATTAAACTTCATTGGGCTCTTCCTCCCGTGTTAAATTCTCTGAGATGTGACCCCCCCTCCCCAACACACAAAGTTTCCTTGGTAGCCACCTTGGGCAACCTAGGCAGGTCCCCAGTCCTTAATCTAATTTGATATCTGAAGGTCATGTACTGGCATCCTAGCTGAGGTTGGCCTATGTCATTAGCAACCACCACAAAAGTAGGAGGCTGAGCTGAGCCCTGGTGGATCTGTCTTTCATAGCCAGGAAATCAGGACCCAAGCTGTTTTGTGAGGCATGTGTCTGAGAAGCTGTGGACAGTTAAGGGGCACTGTAAGCTTATCAGTGCTTGAAGCCACTAAATATTGATTGCCTAAGTCTTCAATATATTAGCTGAGATAATTCTTCCTGTGCTGTTTGCTTTGTGTGTGTGTGTGTGTGTGTGTGTGTGTGTGTGTGTGTGTGTGTGTGTGTAGGGGAGAAGGCTGGGGAGATAGCTTAGTCAGCACAAGTAAAAAGACTTGGATGTGATCCTTAGACGCCCCCGCCCCATGTGAAAAAGTAGGGTTTGGTGGCAAACACCTGTAATCCTGGTATTGGGGCAGCAGGGTATTCCTAGGGCCTGCTGGCCAGCCGGCGAGCTTTGGATTCAGTGGGAGACTCTGTCTCAAAAAATAAGGTAGAAGACAGTAGAGGAAGACTCCAAGTGTTGACTTCTAACATCATGTGTAAGCACACATGTGCACGCACATGTACCTACACATAGCATATGTAATGTAAATTTCTAATTTAAAAATGAGCTGCTTGAGATAAACGCATGATCACTAACAGGATCTTAAAATAAAGGTCATCCCTGCAGCATTTTACACTATGAAGTCTTGCCTATGGCTGAAGGGTAGTGTGTGAGTGTGTGTGTGCATGCGTGTGTGCGCACGCACAACCATGATGTAGAGGTCAGAGGTAAACTTTTGAAGTCAGTCCTCTCTTTCTATAACATGGATCCCAGGGATGGCACTCAGGTCATCAGGTTTGGTGATCATGGACCTGATGGGCCATCCTGCAGGCCCAAGAACATGGTGAACTATGTAGTAAGAAGTATTCACAAAGACAGGACAGAGAATCAACAATGTTGACATTCTGCCACATTCATTTCATTTTTCCCCCTATAAAAAAATAAATAGAACCCAACAAAATAGCTCCAGCTCCCTCGCCCATCACACTTGCCTGCGTAGAGTCTCACTTAGCTCCTTCGGTGCTTGATTTTGCCCATCACACTTGCCTGCGTAGAGTCTCACTTAGTTGGGTGCTGGTATTTCCATACTAGCCTCGTCCTCATGGGCTTTATTTTCTGCTTGTTGAGATCTTCACGTGGGTTAGCTTTGCCACCTCACCTTTCCGGCAAGGATTCCAAACACAAGAACGTGCTCCCCGTTAGTCATCCCAGGGGCTAGGGTTTCTAGATCGCAGTGGAGACTCCAGAAATGTTTGCTACTCTCAGGGAAGAGTGAAGGAGCCTCCTCTCCCCGGGTTGTCCTTTCTTGTTATGGTCGAATTGGGTAACAATGGACAGTTCCTTATGCTTAGCCCAGAAATGCAATTTAAATTATATGATACTTGGTTTTGGAAACAGTATAATCCATTTTTAGCTAAACCAGAAAAAAATTGCTAGCCTAAAAGAATGAACTTTATTGCCATATACAACGATAACCAGCTTTATGGTAAAAACAAAAGCAAAAACAAAAACAAAACAAAACCTTATAAACTAGGATGTGATGCAGCTTCTTTGGCAGCCTGCTTTTGCCTATTTAAGTTATAGCGAGCACCTCACCTGATGCTCAGGCCTTGCATATATTAATCTTTGCATAGCTCTTAGGAGAGACTGCCTTTGTGGGTGGGAAGGTGACAATGTGGCTAGATGACCTTTTGAATAGTCCATGGGTAAGTTTTTCTCACCAGGCTGTTTAAATTTACTTGTAAACTACTGTCCTTGTTTGCGTTCTAATGTTATAATAAAGACCATGACCAAAAGAAACGGAGGAGGGGTGTTTAATTTGGTCTACATTTCCACATCACAGTCTATCATAGAGAGAAGTCAGGATAGGAACTCAAATAGAAATCTAGAGGCAGGAACAGAAGCAGAGGCCCTGGAGGAACACTTTTTGTTAGCCTGCTGTCCTGGCAAGTTTGATGTCAACTTGACATAAAATTTGACACACGCTAGAATCATCTGAGAGAAGAGAACTCCAGCTGAGGAAATGCTAACATAGGATCTAGATGTAGCGCATTTTCTCAGTTAGTGATCAATGGGTGAGGATACAGGCCACCTCTGGCGGTGCCATTCCCTGGGCTGGTGGGTGGTCCCAGGTGCTATAAGAAAGCAGGCTGAGCAAGGCATGAGGAGTAAGCCAGTAAGTAGCATCCTTCCATGGCCTCTGCATCAGCTCCTGCCTCTAGGTTCCTGCCCTGTTTGAGTTCCTTCAATGATGGACTACAACGTGGAAGTGTAAGCCACATAAATCCTTTCCTCTACAGCTTGCTTTTAGTCATGGTATTTTATCACAGCAAGAGAAACCCTATCTAAGACAGAAATTGATACAAGGAGCATTGGGTATTGCTGTGACAAACCTGATCATATTGTTTTGGGGAGGGTTGTGGAAGGACTTTGGAATTTTGGGATTGGAAAAGCCATTCAGTGTAAAAAGCTTGGTGAGCTGTTCTGTAGTAGCTTGGAAGAGAAGAATATTGAGACCATTGAGATGATGGTGGCCTAGCTTGTGAAGTTTCAGAGGGAAGCTAAGACTCTACCTGGCCTTTTGTGTGAAGACTCTTTGTAGTGTCTGGTCAGTTGGAGCTGAAGAATCAGCTATGATCAACAAGAGGCCAGAACCACTAAAGTAAAAACCTTTATCTTCCTGGGATGCTGGATGCTGGTCCTGAGTGAAGAAATTAGAGGCAGTTAAGAAGAGAGCAGCATCACTGAGGTGAAATCCTCTGGGGAGTGTTTCCTCAGAGTCAGCTCGCAGAGCTGCCAAAGTTGGTAACATGTGGGGGTCACCCAGGTGGTACTGGTTTTGAAGGTAGGAAGGGGTCATGAAAAGCCGCTGAGGTTTGGTGCTGGAGAGAGGCCATGGGAGAAGGTGCAGCCTCAACAGCAGTTGAAATTTCAGGATTGAAGAAGTCATGGAGAGAAGTTGAGGCTTGGCACCACAAAGAGCGCTCAAGAGAAAGTAGAGCCTCGTTGTAGCAAAGACCCCGGCATTTTGGAGATGTTGGTACAATGCAACGACCACCAAGAACAGCAGCCGTGGTGTAGTGGAACCCTGGAGCACAAGCTGTGTACACTGCAGAGGGCAGAGCTGGAGCCGTGACCCAAGCCCCTTGGAAGAGTCCAGAAGACCATGAGTGGATGATTGGACATTTAGCTATTTATACATTTGTAGTTTGGTTTTCCTTTTTTTTTTCAGGTTGTGACTGTATTCTGGTTCTTCCCTCTTGAAGCAAGAAAGTACTTAACTTATTTTTTATTTTACAGGAGTCCCCAATTGAGGGACTGAATTTTGAAGTAGATTTTAGGTTTAAAAGAGACTTCAATTTTTTTTAAATAGACTGAATTTTAAAGTGTTTGAATTTGTAGAGACTGTGGAACTTTATAAGTTTGTAAAATGTTTTATATTGTGTTGTTAACTTTAATGTGTGATCTTGGGAGAGGAACAAGAAAGGAAAGGTTAAGGCTTAAAAGTGATATGTTTGTGCATCAAATTGGCAAGGGAATCAACTATCCTGGCTAGTTTTATGTTAACTTAATACAAGCTAGAGTCATTTGAAAGGAGGGAATTTCAATTGAGAAAATGCCAACGTAAGATCCAGCTGTGGGCATTTTCTTAATTAGTGATTGATGGGGGAGAGTCTAGCCCATAGTAGGTAGTGCTGTCCTTGGGCTGGAGGTCCTGCGTTCTATAAGAAAGCAGGCTGAGCAATCCATGAGGAGCAAGCCAGTAAGCAGCACCCATCCATGGCCCCCACATCAGATCCTGCCTCAAGATTCTTTTCCTGTTTGAGTTCCGGTCCAGACTTCCTTCAGTGATAGACTACAATGTGGACGTGTAAGAGGAATAAACCATTTCTTCCCCAACTCACCTTCAGTTCTTATACTTCATCACAGCAATGGCAGTCATGACTAAAGACACCTGCTGTCTGGCTTGTACAGACTACTTTCTTATATAACCCAAGACCACCTTTCTAGAAATGACAATGCTCACAGTGGGCTAGACCCTTCCCCATCAATCCGCTGCTCAAGAAAAGGCCCCACAGACTCTGGGACAGGGAAGTGTACTGGAGGTATTTTCTCAGCTGAGCCCCCCTCTTCCCAAATGACCCTAGCTTCTGTCAAGTTGACAGAACAACCTAACCAGCACAACCAGCCAAATGGCAAAACCTCGGGTGGGAATGTCTTCTTTGACTGCATGCAAGTTAGTTAAGGACTTTTAGAAATGAGAGCTTTTAAAGTCAACCCAGGGCAGAAGTCTTGCCCACTTTTAAGCCTCTGGATCTTGGGCATATGCCTAAACTCTGGAATTCTTGTTTTTCATTTGCAACTAAAGCCAATGAGACCTTCTGCATTCATAGTGCCTGTTGCTGATGAGTGCTCACTCAACAAACACCACTCTTCCAAGTAAACCACACCTATAAGCTGATGGATACTTCACTGATTTCTTAAAAAGCAACACACAGTCACATCAACAAAAACATTGATGTACCGTGTCGAGCTGGACCACAGTGGATTGCTGCTCTTTTCTGAGTAGCCTGGCATCCTTCCGCCTCGGTGTTGTGTGCCGCCATCTGTATTTGTTCCCCTTTTGGGTTAAGCTCTCTCTGCTGTGGAGACTGGAGCGGGGAATGAAAAGCAACAGCAGCCATTCACTCCATGAGCAGAGTGCCTCGCATATGTAGCTACCGTAAGTAAGACCCTAGGAGGACTCACACCAGGACTGGCTAGAAGCTGGGTCAGCATGCTCGTGGGCGGTGAGCAGGAGTCCCAAGGAGGGAGATGGAAGGCCTTGGAGTAAGCAGATCAACGGGGCCCAGCTCTCCCTAAGGATTTATAGCTGTGTGCTCAGCATTGCTACCCTGAAAAGAATATGCATTTCCTAGGTCTTTATTGTGAGTGAGCTTTAATTTTTTTTTTCCCCTTGAGAATGAGCAAAACTGTGGGAAGTCAGTCATTTCTCCCTCCTTGGTTGACAGTTGACGGACGCTACCTTCATGCTCTGTCATCTTGAGCAGGGAGCTGCCAGCTAAGCAGGTGACTGACTGGGTTGTCCTATGGCAGCCTGGTGGCTTTGAATACTGTATGGACACCTTGAAAAAAAAAAAAAAAAACCACGCTCCTGCTACAAGCAACACCCATAACCATGGCTGGCAGCCACAGGAGTTACAACTGCTCCAGTGTGCCAGCGCTGGCAAACGTCACTCTGGCTGTTCCAGGCCTCGGTGATTTCCAGATGACCAAGCATGAAGCTGCTCCAGAAAGCCCAGTCGTCGACTGCAGCTGCAGTCTACCCTCAACAGGTAGAGGAAGAGTCCTGGCTTAGCGACCCAGCAAAAAGCTTGTGGTTGGCAGAGACTAATTCTTATGAAGGATTGTGCTTGCTCCGGGGGAAACGGGAAGGCGTGTTGTTATTGGTGCAGAGTACAATTCCATACTTACACGCCATACCCCCTCTGAGTGCGGCAACACCACGAGGCTGTTCCCTGTATAGCTTTCGAGTCAGCGACGGCGTCTTCTGGGTTCTGCCCGCTTGTGTTGTATTATTAGTTCCAATAAGAGACATCTCCTAAGTGACCCTTTCTTGCTTCCCTGTGGTCGTCGTCCCGGGTAGGACGGGCTGAAGTGCTAACACGAGGAGTGGGTGGCAGTAGCCATGACTTATGGCGATGATGACGGTTGTAGCAGCAGCTTTGGCAGTGGAAAGACAAGCAAGAAGACTAGCTGAAGAGCTCAGGGAGAGAGTGGAAGCGGGTCCTGCAGGGAGCAGAGGTCGTGACGGGTGGTGAAGGTTTGGAGACTGGGGAGATGGAGGAGCAAGCCGAAGACTATGAAGACTTTGAAACAGACTTGGGGCTCCAGTTACTGGAAGACTCCAGAGAACTTCCAAGGGGCTTGACCCACAAGGCTTGAGAACTTTAAAGTTGCTGTTGAGGGCGGGGGCCAAGGGTTCCAGCACCCTTGGGAACTGTGGTGTAGGCCAATGCTGAGTGCTAGTACAGCTGCTACTGATGGAGAAGCTGCTCCTTGGCAAGCACGGAGAGCAGTAAGCCCAGAGGGGTACCTAAAACTGTAAGTGTCTGTCTTCTACAACCCGGAATCGCAAACCTCTAGTTCTAAGGGTTTAAGAGCCATACGCATCTGAATTTGTCAGCTGGAGGATGCTCAAGGGCCCAGGCCTGCCAGTTCTGGAAAGCCATTCTCTGTCCTTTGGTGATTTCCATCTGACAGGAGCAAAATGACCTCAGCGAGCTGACCGGCAGCAAGAGCAGCTCATCTCTCTGATAATCTCACCCAAGGACTCCAGAGACATCCTAGACTGTTTATCCATTGGATTATGAAAACAGAGACCACAAGATGTGCAGAGAGTTGACTGAGGGCACCAGCTAATTAGAAGGGTGTGGCTGGAATGGCTCCAAAGCCCATTTGCAGTTCTGATTCCCTCGGCTAAGAGGCTATTTATTAACAATTTTATTAACTATTTTCATCTGTCTCCTCTCCACCACCACCACCCTCCCCCCCTGCCTAGAACTCCCCTTTTCCTTCCTTTTTAGTTCTATTCTGACTTTGAAGTTCAATAGGTTTTTCACTGGAAGTGGCAGCATTAGGAGTGTCCTCATATCTAAGGGCCAGGCAGATGTAAGTGGGTTTTGGAAATTCTAGGCATTGCTTATATGACAATGATTCCTAGTAGGGGTGATTTTACCCCTAGAAGCCATTTGCACCTGGAGAGATTCTGATAATCCTAACAGGAGATGTGGAGGCCAAATGCAGCTGACAGAGTCTTGGGGGACATCACTTAACATCTTATACAACACAGGACAGTCCCCCAGCAAAGGGCTCTCCAGCCCCAGGTGAACACAGTGCTAGTGTCCCAAGGTACTTAGGAGGGCACCCCTTTTATCCTTAGTCATTTAGAAAAGCTGCTCGGTTTCCTCTCTTGAAAGGCACAGTCCTCACCTGGCCAGAGGTTCAGGCTGCATAGTGCTGCACCATGGTTCTAGAGCACCAGTCAAGCCCTTCAGGGTACCGGCAGCTCTGGGTGCAGAATCCCCTTCCATGAGCCAGCTTCCCCAAGGGCAAGCCTACTGCTCTCCCTGGAGTGTGTGCAGCTTCGTGTGCCTAACTGCTTCTTATATATGCTCAACCCAGTCCTCCTGCTTTGGGTACCATCTCGCATCCCCATCCCTGTCTATTCCTGATCCTTCTGTAGTTCTGTCCAGAGACTGGATCTATCTTCAGGATGCTGCTTTCTCTGGCCTGGGTTGTCGGTTACCCACCTGCTTGCCGTCTCTCAGGACTGTTTCTGGTCCCTTCTGTTACCTCCTCTCTGTGCTCACATTCTCACTCATTACTTTGCCACCATTATCGTAGGGCTGGGGAGAGAGTTAGATACACATGTGCTCAGTCCGTCATCTTAAACCAGAAGGGGGAATCCTCACATGGTGGATTAAATTCCTCCAAGCTGTGTCTGGCACAGCACTGGTGATAGGATTCTTTTCACTTCACTCTCTAGAAACAGGAACTGAGGGACGGCACCGGACAGGAGGTAGAAGAGCCCTGCAACTTTAGTCTTAGTGAGCCTCTGTTTCCCTGCTTGTAAAATGTGTGCTTCACCCCGTGGGAAGGATGAAGGATGGGAGTGAGGGAAGGATGCACGAGCGTGAAGATAGCATGGTGCCTTACCACCGTCACCCACATGGTTGGAATTATCACCATTGTCACCCTCTAGTGTATAATGACCAAGTTTTGTCTCATGGGTACAGCACAGAATGTGACTCTTAGACAGGTCTAACCCAACATACCAGTGTGTATATCGCTTGCCTCGTTTTCTTGCCAGAGGCTTCCAGTTTGGTTGGCAGAGGGGCGACCAACAGGCCAATTGGACTGGGCTCTTTAATGACAGCGGCAGCCCAACAGAGCAGAACATCAGTGGCTCCAGCTCCAGGTACAGACCCCAGTGAATGGCGGGGGAAGGGGAAGCCCAACCACAGGGGACTCTGAAGTCCCTAGCCCATTGCTTGTTCCTAGAGCTGCCCTCAGGGGAGGGGTGCCTTGGTCTTCACTTTCACAGATCACCACATTTGGGGTCCTCCTTGCATCCTTTGAGGGGTAAGTGGATCTGGTAGATAGGACCCTACCCTAACCCTGTGGGGACACTGGCCTTTTGGGTAAGGTGGAATGAGAGCTCTGGTGCCTGAGCCCCCATTAGTATGTGGGAACAAGAGCCGTGTCTATATAGCGGAGATTTCAGAACTTGAGTTGGCAAATGCTTGTGTGTGAGGGAGGGTGTGGTGGCATCATGGAGTGAAGATTGGACAGGTTCTCTGCTTCTTTGAAGTTCACTGCCCGGACACAGGTCTCCCCGTGGCCAGGGCAGAGTGGTCTCTTTCAAGACAATATTGTGCTGTAACATTCATACCATCTTCTCCTGTTTTTACTTCTTGATTTATTGCAACATTTAAAGCTAAAGTCAGGAACTAAGGGCCCTTCTGCTGACACAGGGAGGAGCTCGACAGCATTTGTTGAGTGGATAGAAGCAGAATATTCTTAGATGAACACATTTTTGCAAAGAGGAATTATGTGGCCAAGACAGGATGCTTTCTCTGGAGCTTGTGTGTGGCAGGAGCCTGCCAGGAAACAGTTTCCAGGGCCTGATTAAGCCGTTTTGTCCTTTGATCCCTCTCCCGACCCAGGATGAACTGTCAGATCTGCTTCCCTGAGAAAAAGGCCTGAGATTTCTTTGCAGTTAGTCTTGACCCTAATCATGGAATCAACCTTCGAGATAAGTGGTGATTATGCATTGCAGGGTCCCAAACAAGCCTGCTTTTGTCAAAACTTTGGAAAAGTAAAATGTGGCTGCAGTGTCAGAAAGCAAGTGGGCATATGTCCACAGAGCAACCCGGGTGTGCTAGGTGGGCACAGATCAGACTTGGAGAATCTGATGCTTACCTGTTGGGACCAGAGTTCTTCCTTCCTATGGGCAGTGGGAGCATGGGCAGCTGAGCAGGGTCCTGGGATGTCCCGGGACGGGACAGTGAGTGTATCAAAGCTGTCTTTCAGGTGGTTAGCAGTTTGTCATGTCCTGCCCAATTAGATATGAGGAGGCTTAGGTAAATGAGCAGGTGCCCATCTCTCTGGGGAGCTTCTTGGGAGAGATAGATAGTTGAAAGACCTGGGACAGAGAAAGACCTGGGACAGAGAGAGACCTGGGACAGAGAAAGAAAGACCTGGGACAGAGAAAGACCTGGGACAGAGAAAGACCTGGGACAGAGAAAGGCCTGGGACGGAGAAAGACCTGGGACGGAGAAAGACCTGGGACGGAGAAAGACCTGGGACAGAGAATACTGGAGTGAGCAAGATGGACAAGCCCAAGGAGGCTATTTCTGGACAGATGTTCTCAGTCAATGGCTGGAGCCTTTGGATATTGCATAAATTTGATCATCACAGTGACCAATACTTGATAGAAATAATTTAAAGGAGAAAAGATTCACTCACTCTTCACTCACTCACTCACTCACTCACTCACTCACTCACTCACTCATTTATTCATTCAGAAGCTAGAGGACATATCCGTAGTGGGATATTCCTCTGAGCAGGCCCCACCTTCCACAGTTCTACCACCTAACCAATCTCCCATTCAAAAGTTGGATCCAGGGTCAGATGAAACCACTCATGAGCTCAGAGCCCTCAAGATCTTATCTCTGGAAAGGCCTCACAGACACACCCAGAGGTGTGTATTCTCATGCATGCTTCTCAACCCAATAAAGTTGGCAACCAAGATTAGCCATTCATGAAAATGTGCACACAATACTGTTGATGCTGTAAAATCTGCCTGAGAACCCGTGGTTGGGAGCTTATAGGTGCTAGGGATGAACCTACTATTGTTTTCTTTTTCTTTCTTCCTTCCTTCCTTCCTTCCTTCCTTCCTTCCTTCCTTCCTTCCTTTCTTTCTTTTTTCTTTTTTCTTTTTTGTTTTTTCGAGGCAGGGTTTCTCAGTGTAGCCCTGGGGCTGTCCTGGAACTCACTCTGTAGACCAGGCTGGCCTGGAACTCAGAAATCCACCTGCCTCTGCCTCCCAAGTGCTGGGATTAAAGGCGTGAGCCACCACTGCCCGGCCTATTGTTATTTTCTAAACAAAGATAACATAAACTGCCATCTAGCAATGTGTATATCCAGAGTAGCTCTGCTCTCTGCTTCTCCTCCTTCGGAGAAGCTTCTCTGTATCATGAAGGGTGTGGTTAGTGTGGAAACTCAATAACCATTCAAAGTGCAGAGAGGATCAGCCACAGGTGAGCTATCACACACTCACCCCTGGGATTGTAAGAGCAGAGGTCAGGGGAGACCAGGATGAAACTGCATCTCTTGAACACTACAGGGACTGTTGTGCCTGAGAGCTCACAGCAGTCATGGTTGCTGTACAAGGAGACCTGGACAAAGTCAAGCCAGCCAACATGCCAATGTGGAAGGGGAGGGCTCTAGCTGAAGAGCTGCTGTTGGCAGCTGATGCCTTCTCTGGGAGAGAGTCAGTTTCCTTTTTTCTCTTCTCTTCTCTTCTCTTCTCTTCTCTTCTCTTCTCTTCTCTTCTCTTCTCTTCTCTTCTCTTCTCTTCTCTTCCTTCCTTCCTTCCTTCCTTCCTTCCTTCCTTCCTTCCTTCCTTCCTTCCTTCCTTTCTTTCTTCTCTCTCTCTCTCTCTCTCTCTCTCTCTCTCTCTCTCTCTTTCTTTCTTTCTTTCTTTCTTTTTTTGGTTTTTAGAGACAGGGTTTCTCTGTAGCCCCGGCTGTCCTGGAGCTCACTCTGTAGACCAGGCTGGCCTCGAACTCAGAAATCCGCCTGCCTCTGCCTCCCAAGTGCTGGGATTAAAGGCGTGTGCCACCACTCTGAGCTGGTGTGCTCCCCTCTTCATCAGAGTTTCCAGGAGTCCCAAGGAGGAGAAGATGCCAGTCTGAAAAGTTCTAAGCAGAACCACAAAGAAAATCCTGGCTGATAGTGCTCATGGGGGCTGCAGTCAGGTCTAGGGAGACACACCAGGGGAACTCGGACTGAGCTCTAAAGTCTCTGTCACACAATATACATTGGCATACAGCTTTATGAAGTTCAACTCAGGTCTATGAAACATTGCCCAATTAAAAAAATCCCTTGGCCAGGTGGTGGTGGCGCACGTCTTTAATCCCAGCACTTGGGAGGAAGAGGCAGGTGGATTTCTGAGTTCGAGGCCAGCTTGGTCTACAAAGTGAGTTCCAGGACAGCCAGGGCAACACAGAGAAAACCTGTCTCGAAAAAACAAAACAAAATGAAACATTGCCCAGTAAGCATCCCCTAGGGGGAACTGCCTTAGTGTGCAGAATGGAGTGGCTGTTAACCAGCAAATGTTAAGCGAGTGTTTAGCCTAAGCTGAGGAGTCTTTGAAAATGGTTCCTGTTCAGATTGGGAGCGTGTGTCACTCTTCAGCTAGGAATGGTGAGCCCTCTTATTGTTCCCAGCACATGGGTGGTACCTGCTGTAGCAGATGATCAATAGATGGCGGCAGCACAGGGAGACGGAGATAAGGGGAAATAGAAGTTAATGGTAAGACAGCAAATGCCAGCTCCTCCGTTTGCAGACCTGCCCTCTGGATTCCGCTTTGTCATTGTCTCTCGATGCTGTCTTTAAAAGTTATTCCTTCACAGGCTGGAACTATCAAAGATCATCTCTTGGGGAGAGAAGATGAATAGATGCCCTGAGAGTTCTGGGATCCTGGATAGAAAGGGGGAAACTGAAAGCCAGGGAGGGGTGTATAAGAAGCAGAGAAGAGTCCGTGAAGGTGAACTATAGATATGCTTGTGCTAACTGACTGAGAAACCCTTCCAAATACTCCCATGCCTGTCACCAGGCACAGTAATTCTGGGAGGTGGGACAGAGTCTTTTTTGTTGTTGTTGTTCCTCTAGCCTACCTATGTGTCTGACCCCAGCTGCTCTGGGGAGGTAGCTGTCTCCTTGGTGGTTGCCCACTCTGCCTTGTAGGGTGGGCAACACTGGGCCCAATTCTTCATACCATCTCATGTAAAGTCTCCACTCCAATTCCCAGTCACACTGGTGCTGAGGGCAGCTAAGGCAGGAGGCCCTTCTGCCTCCAGGAGCTGTCCATCACCCATGGCTGACATCATGGTCTAGAGTGCCAGCCCAGGGGCCTCCCTCAGTGTTGTGGCCGTACTCTATTCTACACTATGGTGCTGTCTGCCTGCCAGTATCTGCCTGTGCCATCTCTTCCTTGGGCCTCTCTGATAGCCCAGCACACTTGACTTCCTTTCAATTCTGCCATCTGTAATATACGCCTAGAGGCAGTCTCTACCATCATGCACATGGAATTCCCTGAATACTGAACACCTATGCTTCTGAGTTTTCTCACCACCCCCCAATCCTTAAGGGTTTTCACCATGGAGACTCGGGCTGGTATCTTGGGAATGCGTCTTGGGAAACCTCTGGACCCTTGAGCCCTGGGTGCAGCCTGGTCTCATTGGTGCCTCTTGGCTTCTACACCAACCTTGGCCTTCCATTCTAACAGGATGGCCAGAGGAAGAAATGAGAGGTGACCCAAGAAACACTGCCTGAGGCCTAGAGCCCAGCTGGTCCGACTGATGCCGCCATGCTGCCTGTGGATAGACACTGTTCTCTCTGGCTTAGTAGTTTCTAGACTGTGGAGGACTGAGGATGACCTCCACCTTGGCCAACAAGAGAAGCCTAAATCAAAGGTCCAAGAGAACCAGTTGGATGTCACGGGTCAAGGTTGAGATCAGCCACGTGTGTGTCTAGCAAGTCCAGTAGAGCATAGGGGAGGAATTGTCATGTTTTATGGCTGGAAAGTACTTGACTGAATTCAGTTCTGTACTTCATTATGTGGCTTGTTCCCTAATTGTTCTGAGACAGTGTGTAATTAGGCATTAAACTTTGGGATACTGGTGTGTTTAGCGTGAAAGTCAGAGGCACTGCCCAGAGTGGGTGAGACTTGGCTTGGAGCTGGAGGACCCCACCTATAGCTCGCTGTCACTGGGGTGTAGCTTTATGTCAGACATTAATTTGCTGAGCACATCCTGTGACTTACTGCTGGGTTAAGTCTCACCCTTTCAGCTTTGTGTTGGGCACTATTACAATGTCATGTTACAGGTGAGAGGACTGAGTCAACTCCAGGTGGTATGTGGTGGGGGGGCAGTTCGCCTGGGTAATTCTGACTCTGAAACCCCAGCTCTGGTGGGAGGTGTGGGAGGGATCCTTCATCTGGGCTGTGGGCTGGTCACCCATGATGGTAAATGCTACTTATGTGTCCATCTGTACATCTCTTCTGGCTCTTGACTGTTGGGCTAAAATAAAAAGAACATATGGGTTTAAGTAAACTGCCTCTCTGCATGCTTCCCAAGGAGGATACATATAGAGAGGCAGTCTACTTCAACCCAAAATATGGGAAAACTCACTTACTTTAGGTTCATTTACTCCCTCCCCCATCTCTTTCCCACTTCATTTTGAAGGTGGGTACAGTGAATTTTATTCATGGTATTGAAAAGAGTAGGGCTCCCTAGGCCCCTCCTGTTGTTTTGTGGGTCTGGGATGGAAACTGTGAGGGAGATGCTCAGTGTTGAGGGCTGAGTTGGGATAGGGACTCCTCAGTGGCCTATGGCCTCTCTTCCTCTCATATTCTTGCTGGGGTGGGTGGTCAAGGGCTTCTTAGTCCTTGAAGGCCATGTAGACCATGAGGCCCACCACCCTGTTGCTATAGCCATAGTCATACCAGCAAATGAGCTTTACAAAGTTGTCACTGAGAGCAATGCCAGCCCCAGCATCAAAGGTGGAGGAGTGGGAGATACTCTTGAAGTCTTCAGCATAGCCAAGGGTGCCCTTTAGTGGGTCCTCGAATGCCTGCTTCACCACCTTATTGATGTCATCATATGTGACAGCTTTCTGCAGGTGGCATATCCATTCCATGACAGACACATTTGGGTAGGAACATGGAAGGTCATGCCAGTGAGCTTCCCGTTCAGCTCTGGGATGACCTTGCCTACAGCTTTGGTAGCACCTGTGGATGCAGAGATGATGTTCTGGGCAGCCCCACGGCCATCATGCCACAGCTTTCCAGAGGGGCCCACCCACAGTCTTCTGAGTGGCAGTGTTGGCATGGACTGTGGTCATGGGTCTTCCCATGATGTCAGAGTTGTCACGGATGGCTTTAGCCAGGGGGTTAAATAGTTGGTGGTGCAGGAAGCACTGCTGACAATCTTGAGCGCGTTGTCACACATCTCACGGTTCACGCCCATCCCAAACACTGGGGCATCGGCATTATGGATGGAGATGATAACCTTTTCGGCCCCACCCTTCAAGTGGCTCCATGATGGTAGACTCCACACACACTCAGCACCAGCATCACCCTATTTGATGTTAGCAGGATATCCTTCCTGGAAGACGGGTATGGTCTTCCCGTTGATGACATTTTCAGCCTTGACTGTGCTGTTGAACTTGCCATGGTAGAGTCATACTGGAACATGTAGACCATTTAGACCATGTAGTTGAGGTCATAGGTGGAGTCATATTCATTTTGCCATATAAGAAGGCGGCCCTGGTTACCCAGTGCCTGATATGGCCACATCCATTCACTCCGACCTTTACCATTGTGTCTAAGGGCCAAGGCTGTCAATGCACAAGAAGATGTGGCTGTCTCTGGAAGAGGAAAAAGCAGAGAGCCTCTTTCCTGCTGTTGTCTTCTGTTCTCCCCTCCCTTTTCAGGAGGGGGATTTTCTTCTTCTTCTGATATTCTGACCTCTAGGAGAGTTAGTATTTTCCCAATTGTTATGGAAGATCCCCATCTTAGTCTGCACCTGGGGGTTCCGAATTTCAGAATAATCCCACATCCAAGGTAGAGCTTCAGGTGTAGCAGTGGGTTTGAACACTGCGCAGCAGCAGTCCTCCCTGGCCCACATGACTGCCCTCCCATGTTGCCTCCTGTAAGAGTGCCTGTTCCTTAGGGTAGTTTGAGATGCAGGCTGGCTTAGTGCGAATCTTTCTGATGAATTTTCACTTCTTTGGAAGAATAAAGTGGGCACAAAAGAGAGACAGATCTCTTGGGTTGCATCCAAATGAGAAGAATTTGGAGGCTCTGGCAGAACGCGCCTGGCTGGGTGCAGGGCAAACACACAGCAACGCAAATATGGTGTCTTCCCCCTTTCATCCTGCGAACCTCATGGAGGCCTCCCACGGCCAGGCAGCATCAGGCTTCAGGCAGATGCGGTTGGTGGTGGAAGTGGAGGTTATGCCAGGGGGCTCTTGAGAGAGTGTTGCTGTATGAGCTTCCAGCCTCTGAGATTTGGGGACTGTGACTCGTCTCAGCAGAGTCTCCTAGGCTTATGGGGCTTCTACACTCACGAGTCCACTCTCGTGAAGTTTCTATGCCTTTGTTTCTGCTCCTGTAAGTTGGCATTGATTCAACTTTTCAGCAGACAGGAAGGAGGCCAGTCACGCGCTTGGAGTGTGCAAAGAACCCCCAAAGGTTAAAATAACCCCTCGCAGGTCAGCTGAGATCTTGCAGGCATTGCTGAGATCTTCTGAGGAGGCATTCCCAACTGGGCCGTGTCTGCTTAAAACTGAAGGGAAAGCCTGAGTGAACTTTCTAGCTTCCCTAGTTTGGATTGACTACATTTGGAGGTTGTGGAGCCAAGCATTCCCAGTCTCCCACTGGCTTTGCTGAGGCCTCTGTATTCCAGCCTTACTGGGACTGGTTGTCTCTGTTTTCCAGCCTTACTGGGACTGGTTGTCTAGGTTACCTCTCAGGGACTCGAAGACTGCTTTTGCCAAAGCCACCAGCTCACTCCCGATGCCCATACAGGTACCCAGTGGGTCATCTCTTGGTGTCAGAAAGCCAAAACTCCACCCACAGATTGTGGCAAGCCACTATTTGTTAAGCATCCCCCCACCATGAGGGGCCATGAAGCTGGATCACACATGAGCAGACCATGGCTCATTTCACCCAGTCACCTCTCCCCTGACCTTAGCCTCAGCCTGCTCCTTTCTCCCACAAGTACCCCCAAACCCTACCCTTGGGGAGGCAAGCTGTACACCTGTTCCCCATCTTCACCATTTCCCTCCCATAACCCACCTTGTGAACCCACCTTGTGAATATGCTTTCCATTACAAAACTCACGGTTTCAGTGACTATCCCACTCCGGAGCAGGAGAAACAGGGCTGGCTCAGTAACAACCCCTCTGATGAAGCAGCTCCCACAACGGCAGCCAGCTCCCAGGCATCCTGTCCTGTCATCTCCCCCAACCCCACCTTCTCTCCTCCCTGTAGTTCTGCACACCTTGCCTGCTCCACTGTCTCTGAGAACTTCACACCGGGACTTGGCAAAGGCAGGAGGACAGAGAGAAATGGAGAAAGGAAGGAAGAGAAGGCACTTCTAGTGCCCCCCCCCCCAAATTAAAAGCTACACATTCACCTAGAAGCTCCATGCACTCTCCTAGACTGGTGGTCACCAAGATTGTCACGAGGGGCTCACAGAGCTGGCTGGAGGCCATCCTCCATCGAGGGCTTCCGTGTTAGAAGTCTTCCTTCCTCATACTGAGTGTGAGCTCCTTCCTTATGCTCAGCTGGGCTCTTCAGTTTGCTTCTTATTGCTTCACAGAACACTAATGTCTATCCATGCCCCTGATGTGTTGGAAAGCATAGCATTTCCTCTTCTTCCCTGCCCTGGAACCCAGTCTCCAACATCCCCTCCCCCAGTTCTACTTTCCCTCAACACTTCAGGGTCGACATTGCCTGCCCTACCATAGTCTTTTTGGGATTTTTTTGTTTTTGTTTTTTTTAAAAGATTTATTTATTTATTTTATGTATATGAGCACATTGTAGCTGTCTTCAGACACACCAGAAAAAGGCGTCAGATCATATTACAGATGGTTGTGAGCCACCATGTGGTTGCTGGGAATTGAACTCAGGACCTTTGGAAGAGCAGTCAGTGTTCTTAACCCCTGAGCCATCTCTCCAGCCCTGCCCACCTCGGTCTTACCTTAATTGACACGTGCCCACGAAGCATTATCTACTATTGTCAAGGTCACTGAGACCTCTAAGTGGTCAGATTAGTGGCACCTTCCCTTCTTCCTTGTCCCCATCAACACTGGGTGCAGCTATCCCTTGTGTCCTGTAAAGGCTCTTGGTCCCTGGGCTCCACGTCCTGTTTTTTTTTTTTCTCTCTCTTTCTTGCATACCTTTCTTCTCAGTCTAACCTTGGGCCTGTCTTTCCCCCTCCCCACCTCTAAGCGCTCATGGGGTCTCCCTGTCCATCTGCTCTGGAGCATGTGTCTACCCTCTGCTCTGCGCATCCGATTTGCACCCGACTCTTCCCTGTTGCCTCTTACCCTTGGATGCCCGAAGGTCACAGCAAACACTCCTTGGCCATTCACTTTACCATTCAAACCCAAACCTGTTCTCCCGTGTCATTGCATGGCTCCATGACACCACTTTGTGTAGACAAGGAAGGCCCAGAAGTTGCTGTAGATTTTGTTCTTCCAAGTACTGAGTCTTAGCATGTCCTTCAGGGTTCATCTGTGCGTGATTGCTTGGCTTCGTCTCTCCTACCCCTCGCTTATAGCCTCTTGGTGCCATGCACTTTCTCCACACTCCACTGAGTCCCTTCTCCTCTCTAAACCTCCTTGGTGGCCAGTGTGAACTTTTAAGTCAAATTATGTTGCCTTCTGCCTAAATGCTTCTCGAGCTCCTGTCTAGCCTTTCTGATGCCACCACCCTGTCCTAGGCACCCGCTGCTGCTATACCTGCAGTTGGCCAACTCTTGCTGTATATACTGGTTGCACATCTGCCTAGGCCTGCAGCCCTCTCCCCTGTCCACTGTCTGGAGAAGCCTTCACCGACCCGGACCCATTAGTCTCAGATTTCCTCCAGTCTCTTACCTGCTTTTGTGTGGAGCAGGCATCCTTAATGGATCCTATGTTGAGAAGCATCTCAAGAGAGGAGACTTACCTGGCTAGTTGATCACTGGTAGGGGCGAAATATCCCGGCACCCATGAAGGCTCAACAAGCCTCCAGGGAGTGGAAGAGATAAGCCTTCCTGACCCCTGAGGGGTACAGGCAGGCCATGAGGAGTCATGTTTAAGTCATTTCTAGGGGAGGGGGAGATGTGCCCGGGGGATGTTGGCACAGAGAAGGGAGGGGAGGAAGGTGCCCTGGAGATGCTGAGCAGGTGTGCCTCTGATGGAAGTAAATAGGAAGCCATCCCAGGCCCAGAGTCAGACACCAGCGAAACAGGCAGAAGGATTCATAGCCTGTGCTGGGGTGGAGACGGGGGGCGGGGGCACTACAGAGGCAAAGATCTGGGGGGGAGATAAAGGAGGTGATGGCCCGGGTGTAGCCTTGGGCTTAGCACTAAGAGATGGTGACCAAAGCCCAGTAAGGTCAGTGAGACCCCAGCCACTGGACACGCTGAGCGGTCAGGGCTAAGCTGGACCTCAGCAGGGGTACTTTCAGGGTCTCCTGGACTGGCTTAGAAAAGGTCACCTTACTGTGACTGTGCTGGCTGCCAGGTCAAGGGCTACATCTGGGAAAGGGGACATGTGGTCTCTGAATTTGTTATTGCTCCTTACCTACCCAGACCCCAGCAATGGCAGGAATGACAGTCCAGACTTTGCACAGTGGTGTGGTAGAACGGACTGACCATGGGAATATCCAGAGCTATTTCCAAAACAGCAAAATGTAAACTTTTATTTAGTTTACTAGCTTATTATTTTGCAGTATTAGGGGTTGAATGTAGGACTTTGTACATGCTAAGCAGCTATTCAACCATCAAACTATACTCACAGCCTTCTTTTACCTTAATAATAATAAAAAACTCAAGATAGAGTCTATCTGAGTTTCCCCAGCTGACCTTAAAGTGACTCTGTAGCCCATGTAGGCCTTGAACTTGTGATGCTCCTGTTTCAGCCTCTCTCAGAGAAGAGCTGGGTTTATAAGTCTTTTGCCACCAGGTCCACATCACTAAGCCTGCTGCTTTTTAGCCTTTAGACCTTTTAGCTCCCGTGATTGCTGGCATAGGGAAATCACACCCCAGAGAGAACAGGGTAAGTCAGAGATTGTTGGACAGACACGGAGGACCCCAGTAATGCCCCCTCCCGGTAGTCAGTCGCAGCCTTTGGCTGCTGGTAGGGAGCCCCGAGCTCCTCCACACCTATCCGGGGACACTTACAGCCCTGGTACTTGTCAGTCTCCAACTGCTTTCTGCTGATGGGGCGGGTGCTCGCTCCAGACAGCAGCTGTTCTTGTGCTGGAAATAGCACGGATCTTGCTGAAGGGCTGTCGCCTTTGGGAGAGAAGGGGGCTGCTTGCTGTCAGAGCCCCCAGGGAGCCGTTGCTGTCAGAGTGGGAGAGGAGGGGAAGGGATGTGCTGAAGTGATGGAGACCCTGGGGTTCTGGGTGATTGGAAGCCTGAGGTTTCCTCCCTGTTGTAATTTCCTAGTTGGATGACCTTGGACAAGAGGCCTTGCTGACTGCAGCCTGAATTTCAAGCAAGTCTCATTGGGCTGCTAAGAGAATTAAGACAGCTTAAGGGTCTAGGGGGAGGCTGCCTCACACAGCAGGGTAGGATGGGAATCAGGGGAGGTTGAAACCCTGTCCACCCTCACCCCAATAGGCCATGTTGCTGGTACGTGGGTGGCTTCATTAATAGAGTTGGAGGATTTGCTAATATTTCGCATGGAGGTGCACATGGCTAGTGGTGTTTCTACTAGAGTTCAGTCACTCTACAGTTTTCTTCGGATGCCCTAGGCAGGACAGACTGGTAGGCAGTCTGTGGCAGCTCCCCTTCCTCCTGCTCCTGGCAGCTGTGACGTCTACCAACTCTGTCCTTATTACACAGCACAGGGGGACCTCCCCAGGGCTTCTGGGTTCTTAGATACCACTAGTGTCTGCAACTGGTGGGATGTGCTTAGAAAGAAAAGGCAGTGGCCCCATCTCACACCAATCAGTGGTTTACCCAGGGCCTGGAGTTACGTGACCGCCCCTACCACCCTGGGAAGAAGAGGCCACCCTGGACAGACTGCATGAATAGGGGGAAGCTCTGTGTGTGAATTTGTAAGGAAAGGGATGGTTGGAACAGATTAGCCAGCCAGCTCCAACCTGCTCAGAGGGGCCTCATCTCACAATGCTGGAGCCTTCATGTGGGAGGGAAGGAAAGCCACACCCACCCACCCAGGGCCTCCAGGCTTTCTTCAATTGTCTTCTAGTGGGGTTGCCGCCTGCTGACCGGGCAGTTGGAGCTGGCCAGCCCAGCCCCACAGGGTCCCCGAGGGCACAGGGACAGAGACGGGATGGATGCCGCCTAGAGCCCGCTTCAGGAAGTCAACTGGTGTTGGAGAGGCTGTCAGGCTATTTATACCTGTAGATGCCGATCCCCGTGCCAGGTCTCCTCTCCTCTGAGCCGAGTAGAGATAGTCTTTCCGGAATGGAAAGAAGAGCTGGTGACTCACTTGCTTACAAAGCCTGGGGAGTCTGAGAAGGCGGAGGGATGCTTTGGTGAGATTCCTCATGCACAAGCGAAGCTGGAGCTGTTTATCGGGCAGGAGCGGGAGGGAGGGGGTGTCTGTAACTTAAAAGCAAAGAACGTTTATCAGCAATTTTCAATAGTGAAAGAATCATAATGCCACTGCAGGAAACAACACAGAAAAGGCATTTTAAAAGCTATCTCTATGCCAGAACTCTGAGAGGTCCCAGTAACATCTCACGGCAAGCCATCCCTTCCCCAGGTGCTGTCTCACGTAATTCTCTCTGCAGGTCACAGTCGGGTCCTTACATGTTTTGCCTCTCACTCTCATGTGGGCTTCTTCCCTAACACACAACTATGTGAGCATCCCTTCTGTGGATTCAGAGTGTTCCCAGTTTGCACATCTTCCTCTAGACATGCCCACCAGGCTTCCTGTCACAGGCAGAATCTTGGGGGTGGGGTTGGGGTAGGGTGAGCCCCAGTATGGCAGTGCTTCTTAGAATTATGTGTCATCAGTACATCATTAGTAGAGACCAGGCTGGAACAGCACACCCCCAAAATCAGATCTCCTCAAGGGTAGGAGACAGAAGCAAGAATTGTTAATTTCCTTTTTCCTGATGGCAAAACAGATTTCAGATATAATCATGGGGTGGCTTGGATGACGTGGCCAGCGGTATTTCAGGGGCCTAGGAACTGTGTTATGTGGGAGAGGGAGAATCTGAGAATGGCTCTGCTTTGATTGTATGGCATGACAGAGGCATTCCTAGGCTAGTCTGTCATGGTCTCTAGGAACCCTGAGAGGGACAGTTCCCTGTATGGTGGGCAGGGCCAGGGGTCAAGGTTTCACAAACACTTTTCTTGGGCCTCACCATGTACCCTGGCTGGGCCGGAACTCACAGAGATCCCTCCGCCTCCCATGTGCTAGGATCAAAGTGTGTGCAACCACACCCAGCAATAACACAGTCTTTATACCCGTGGTGCTTAGCAGGGACAGGGCGACCGAGGACATCCGATGCCCAGGCAGAACTTGGCATGGGCCGTAGCCGTCAGGAGGCGGAAGGAGGTTTAGTAAGCTCAGCAGAAGGCAGTGTCACCAGAGCAGATGGTAGAGGAACTTCTGTGTTATTCATCCCTGACTCAGCTCTGCTATCAACCAGCTGAGCGGAGAAAAGAGAGTGTGGCACTCCCTGGGTCTCCCTGTGGTATCTGCTGGCAGCTTCCGTGGCAGGGCAGGGGTGGGGTGAGCACTTCTTACACTCCCTGTGTGTTAAGCTTTCCTGGAAGCGTCAACAGTGTCATGTCAACTGTACAGACTGGATGCTGAGGCTAGAAATGACACAGCTAAAATGGCCATCGTGGTTCATTCATGCCACTGCTATAGAACACACAGACTGTGGTGCTTTTAAGCAATGGAAATTTATTTCTGTTTATTCCCAAATTTACTTCTAGAGTCCAAATTTCAAGGGCGCTCTGCCTCCTGGTTCATAGACAATGTCTTCTTCCCATATCCTCATGTAGTTGAGGGGACAAAGTGTCTCAGTCCCATTTTATTAGGATATTTTATAAAGGCTCGATCTTATAAATATAGGGTGGAAACAACAAAGGACTTACTTCCCAATTCTACCACTTCAGGGCTTGGGATTTTGATTATGGATGCTAGAGGGCCATAGACACCCAAGCTATAGGAGTGGCTAATAAGGAATGTGAGCCCAGTTCTGAAAACCTCCCAGCCTAAGGACCTCTAGACACATGGTACAAGACCGTTCAGAATCGTTCAGTTGCCTATCTGAGTGATGTTGGGGATTCAGGAGAAGGCCAAATAAAGGCTGGCGGGAAAGGGGATGATGGTTGGAGGGAGGAGGGGGGAGGCTGGCTGGTCATCTGGAAGATAGTGTCTTGGTTGAAAGTAAGAGAAAAGAGACATAGAGAGGGGAAGTAACCCTGACAGCTTGTAGACTCTGGAGGTATGTGTACAACTCTCTAGCTCCCTACAGACTCTGAAGCAGTGTTCTCAACCTTCCTAATGCTGCGACCCCTTAATAAAGTTCCTTATGTTATGGTGACCCCTAACCATAAAATTATTTCATTGCTACTTCATAACTCTAACTTTGCTACTGTTACAAATCATAATGTAAATATCTGATCTACAGTATATCCAGAATGTGATCCTGCAAAGGGGTTGAGACCCACAGGTTGAATCTGCTGCTCTAGACTTCTAGTTGTCATTACAACATTTGCGTTTAGAGCTTTTCTTAGCAGTCTAGGTTCATGACTTCACTCAACCTGTGGTTCCAAAGGCTTCAGTGACACCTGCGAGGTCTGGTTGCAAATAAGGTTGCTTGTGGCAAGACATTAGACATTACTTTCCACCATGTGACTGGAAAATCACACGAATCTGAGCCAAGGTCATGGGCTTCTGTGATGGCCCCAAGCTGACCCCTTGTTCTTAGTTGGAGGCAACAGAATGCTTATCAGCTAGTTAAAGGAGACAGGGATTTATCAAGGGCATTCCTAGCTCAGAATCTTTAAGAAAAAATGAAGAAGTGACTGAGCGTATTACTCAGGGTTCTCTAGTGGAACCATGAAATCTAAAATGAATATAGTGAAAGAGTGAATATATAGATAATAAAGAAGGGGATTTATTAGAACATCTTACAAGCTGTGATCCAGCTTGTCCAACAATGGACAGTCCAAGAAACTAGCAGTTGTTCAGTCCTCAAGGCTGGGTGTCTCAGCTGGTCTTCAGTATACATTGGAATCATGAAGCAGACCCTAATGCCAGTGAAGGAACTGACTGCCCGTGAAAGCTAGGGCAAGCAGGCACAGATCTAAAGTTTTCTTCTTCCACACTGTTTACATATGTTGTGTCCTAGTTACGGTTACTATTGCTACGATGAGACACCATGGCCAAAAAGGAAAGGCTTACAGTTCCACAACATAGGCTATCACTGAAGGCAATCAGGACAGGAATTCAAGTAGGGCTGGACCTGGTGGCAAAGAGCTGACAAAGAGGCCGTGGACGAGTGATTACTAAGAACCACACCACACAGTCAATACAATACAAGGCTGCCTTGAAATCTCTTCTGCTGCTTTCATTAATCACAAACTCTTTTTTCTTTCTTTTTTTTTTTTTTTGAGACAGGGTTTCTCTGTATAGCCCTGGCTGTCCTGGAACTCACTCTGTAGACCAGGCTGGTCTCAGAGATCCGCCTGCTTCTGCCTCCCAAGTGCTGGGATTAAAGGTGTGTGCCACCACTGTCTAAATTTAGCTTCAGATGGATATTTTTGGACAAGGGTAGAAAGAAGTCACATTCTTCTCTAAAATATCACAAGAACGGTTTCAGGACACTTAGTAATGTTCTTCTTCTCCAAAGACTCTTGAGCCAGCCATCATAATCTGCATCATTCTCAGAAGCATTGTCTCCCATACTCCTACTGCGATGACCCCATAAGCCCCACTCAAAGCGGTCAACTGCTTTTCTAGTTCAAAGTCTCCAAATATTCCATGGTACCACCACAAACAGTATGGGCATGCTTGTCAGAGCAATACCCCACTCCTGGTATCAACTTCTGTCTTAGTCACTGTTCTATTGCTGTGAAGAAACTCCATGATCAGGGCAGGTCTTATAAAAGAAAGCATTTAATTGGGTTTAATCCATTATCATCATGGAGGAGAGCCTGGTGTGGCATATAGGCAGGTACTGGAACAGTAACGGAACTACATCTTGATACACACACACACATACACGCGCACACACACACACACTCAGAGAGAGAGAGAGAGAGAGAGAGAGAGAGAGAGAGAGAGAGAAGACAGACAGACAGACAGACAGACAGACAGACAGACAGACAGACGTTGGGCTTGTCATGGGCTTTTCAAACCTCAAAGCCCATCTCCAGTAACACACTTCCTCCAACCAGGCTTCATCTCCCAATCCTTCCCATCCTTTCAAATAATACGACTCCTTGGTGACTAAGCATTCAAATATATGGGCCTGTGGAGGCCATTCTTATTCAAATAGCCACATTTCACTCCCTGGACCCCGTAGGCTTGTATCCTTATCATACCTCAAAGTATGCATTCAGTCCAATTTCAAAAGTCCCCATAGTTTTCCACAGCCTGAACATAGTTTAAAAATTCAAAGTTCAAAGTCTCTTTGCATACTCAAGGCAAACTATCACCCCTTATAAAATAGCAATAATAATAATAATAATAATAATAATAATAATAATAATAATAATAATAATAAAATAGCAGATCACATACTTTCATCACAAAATGGCACAGGATATGTATATCACCATTACAAAAAGGGGGAAAGGAGCTCAGTGAGGGAATATTGGAGCAAAGCAAGACTTAAAACCAGCAGGCAAACTCCAAACTCTGCATCTCCATGTCTGACGTCATAGTGCTCTTCAGATCTCCAACTCCACTGCCCCTTCTTGGGCTGGTTTCACACCCTCTCGGCAGCTCTCCTTGGTAGGTACCCCACAACTCTGGAATCTCCAGCATCTTGAGGTCTCCAAGTTAATCCAGGCTTCACCTTCACAGTGTCACACAATGGCCTCTCCAGGCCTCCCTGCCGGGACACCCCTGACACATGCCTGGCCTCAGCAGGTTTCCTTAGCTATGGCCTCTCCAGGCTTCCCTGCCGGGACACCCCTGACACAAGCCTGGCCTCAGCAGGTTTCCTTAGCTATGGAGGGAGGTTTCACAAGCCCCTTTTATATATCCTTGACTCTAAAGCCAGAGCCACATGCCTGGAGCTGCCGCGTTCTACAGCTTAATGGGGCTGGAACTTGGCAACTTCCTTCAGTTACATTCACATCAGATTTCTGATATTGGTCGCTTCCTCCCTGTCAAGCTTGTCTTTCCTTTCCACAAGCTGGAAGTTTAGCTGGTGAGGTCTTTCTTTGAGGTCACCACTCCCTTTGTTCCATTTAGCATCAGGCTTTTCTTTAAACCTGTACTGAGCTCCATTACACTTCTAGATGCTCCTTTACTCCTCAAACTGTACATTTTATATTAGAGTGAAATGTGGCTCATATATTTGAATGCTTAGTCACCAGGGAGTGGTATTATTTGAAAGGATTAGAAGGATTGGGAGATGAAGCCTGGTTGGAGGAAGTGTGTTACAGGAGATGAGCTTTAAGGTATCGAAAGCCCATGACAAGCCCAAAGTGTTCTCTCTCTCTCTCTCTCTCTCTCTCTCTCTCTGTGTTTGTGTGTGTGTGTGTGTGTGTGTGTTGGTGCTCCAGTACCTGCCTGTATGCCACCGGACTCTCCACCATGATGATAATGGATTAAATCTCTAGAACTGTTAACAAGTCCCCAATTAAATGCAATCTTTTATAAGAGCCACCTTGATCATGGTGCCTCTTCATAGCAGTAGAGTAGTGATAAAGACAGACTAGAAGGTGTAGTCCAGATTAAAGGTGGCTCTTCCTACCTCAAAAGATCCAGATTAAAAGTGGGTCCTCTGATATCAAATGATCTAATAAAGAAAAAACCTCTCACAGGTATACCCAGCTACTTGGATTTTATTTAATTCCAGATATAGTCAGGTTGACAACCAAGACTAGCCATTGCACTGAATACTGGCGTGGTGAAATGGGGCCATGATGTAAGCTGCTGTCTGTGATGTAATCACAAAGTTGTTGCCATGATTGTTGTTACTGAGAACCATGCCACCACCATCGGCCCCACTTCCCTTTTTATGCTTCTCAAAGAGTAACTTGGAATCAGTCTCTTGAGAATGTTTCTGATTGGTTGGACCTAAATTGTTTCCAGGGCCTTAACCTCAAAGGAGTCTGGGAAATGTAGTCTTTAGTATGCCGTTTTAGCAGTGTAGATGAGAAAGAATTAACAAGGACATAGTCTCTCCATTTGAGATGCTCACCATTTGGAAGGGCCATAGGTACAGTGACAGATTATGATGTGATATCTTATTTGTTCTAATTAAGACATAGTGTATAGAGCCCAGGGAGAGGAACCACATGAGAGCTCCCGAAGGCATAGGCCTTTGACCTAGGTTCTGAAGTTGAGTTTGCAAGTGAGAGAGGCAGAGAAGGCTTCAGAAACAAGAGGGAAACATAGAGGGAGGGTGAGTTTGATATTACAGAGATCCTCAATTCTCAGTTCTTATGAATTCTCACCTAATTCTTTTAGGATAAAGATGCAGAGCTGGTTGATCTTGGAAATAGGTGACAACTCATTGTACAGAACGTATTTTGGCCTCATTTTAGTGGGCAAGCATCTAACCACTGAGCTACTCCTCCAGCCCATGTTTTACAATCTTTCCATCAGTGTATGCATGTCGATGGCATCAGATTGGTACTGTGGTGACTGCCACCGTGGTTGGGAAGGTCCTAGGACATGCTTCAAGGATGCCTGCGTTCCCAGTTCCGCCTCCATGATGGCCCTAGGTGCCTCTCCCACTCTGGTTCTTGAGGGTTACTTGTCAAGAGACCACTGAGCCCCACAGTTAGCATGTCAGGCTCTGAGGCTGTCTTGCGATCCAACAGTCAGTCCTGGCTGAAGAACCACGTGGGAGTGGAAGAGGCCATGAGGAAAGGAGCACCCGGCTTCTGCCCAGGGAGAGAACTCCTGACTCCAGGGCTGTGGGTACCCCAGCTGTTCTGGTAGGCAGATGGGGCACATCACAGACAGCACTGAGCGAACATGAGCAGTAAGGGAACAGATGGAGGACGGAAATGTTTTGTCAATGGAAAAAAAAAGATCGGTGGCAGCCTGAACTTTGCCTGTGGCTGTGTCACAGGACATTGTCCTAGGAAGGCAAAAAGGGCAAGAAAGGATGAGACAACCCTCTGCCTGCCTCCCAGACTGGCTGCCAGGCAGTGCTGATCTCCATCTCTGCCTGCTCGGAGCTCAGAGAGGCTGCCTTGTCTCCCCCTTTACACCCACTCACTGGCAATGAACCCCGTGCCTGCCCTTCAGTGGTGGCCAAAGTGGTCTTTGTTCCTCTACATGCGTATAGTGTAGTGGGGTTGCCCTGCCTAGAGCCAGCCCCCATCTGGGTTCTGCCATAGGGTGGGTTAGTTTGTTTTCTTTGTTGGACTCGGGCCCTTGGCTGGTCCTAGAAAACCTGGTCTGTTTTCTCTGTGTCACCTCTGTCCCTGTCGCTTCTCAGGTACTTCGAGTTTTACAAGGAGCCTTTAGAATTTAACTCCACGAGATGCCTGGAACTGAGGCAGGAGATCCTGGAGGTGAAGGTGCTATCCATGTGAGTGAGGCTGGGCTGGGTGTGGGTGGAGGCTGCATGTGGAGGTGGGGTGGGGCGGGCAGACCCCAGAACCGAAGGAAATAAGACACACAAGGCAGACTTCATAGACTGAAAGTGAACTCTTCCATGGGCGCTAGAAAGGCCTGGGAGATGTTTTAGAACAAAGGCCACTTCTGCTGGCTGAGCCTTGAAGTCCCCAGCTCAGTTACCAGCCTCCTTGATTATCATCACTGGGCTTCTTTTGTTCAGGAGAAACTCAAGAATCCAGGATGTGCCCACTTGAAATTCAGTCTCTTGTCCTGTAGGGCTAAGCCTTGCCCACTTGATGTCTTTTACAATTTTAATTTCTTCGTTGTTTTGTTAATTAAGTGATAACAAAACCCAAGTGTTGAAAAATGGACTATGGCAAAGTGGCCTCGCCTCTCAGACGCCAGGCAGGCACTCCTGAGGGGCCAGTGTGTCCGTCCATTGTGTCCATGCACACACAACAGCTGTGTGTGGAGATTCCTTAAATACATTTTCATGTGAGTGGCCAAGAAGCATCCCTTACTCCATCCCACCCCACAGCCCATCCCCGCAGTGCTCCCAGAGCCAGTGGAGGAGGACCCAAGCCTCTTACTGGGTGCTCCCTTGAGTCTTTCCTCCCTTGTTATGACATTCACGAACCCAGCAGGCCAGCCTAGAGAGGTCCGGATTATATTATATAATTGTTTCAGGCGCTGGTTCTGTTTAGAAACAGCTACATCTGGACATGGACAAAATAAAATGTATACAGAGGTAATGTTGGGTGGCTTAGATGGACTCATGACCCCCCAACATAATCTCAAAGACTCTTCCCATGGCTGGTAGCCAGAAGCCAGGTAGTGTGTGTCAGGCAGTGTGAGCCAGGCAGTGTGAGTCAGGCAGTGTGTGTCAGGTAGTGTGAGCCAGGTAGTGTGAGTCAGGCAGGTGAGCCAGGCAGTGTGAGCCAGGCAGTGTGAGTCAGGTAGTGTGAGTCAGGTAGTGTGAGTCAGGCAGTGTGAGTCAGGTAGTGTGAGTCAGGTAGTGTGAGTCAGGCAGTGTGAGTCAGGCAGTGAGAGTCTGGCAGTGTGAGTCAGGCAGTGTGAGTCAGGCAGTGTGAGTCAGGCAGTGTGAGTCAGGCAGTGTGAGTCAGGCAGTGGTGTGTCATGAGGGAGGTATAGGCTTTGTGTTCAGGCAGATCAGGGACCAAAAGTTGATTCTGGGCCCTGCTAGTAATTATCGGGCAAATGACTTAATTTCTCTGAGCCTCCCCTAACTTATAAAATGGAGATGGCGTTACCCACCTCTTAGGTGTTGCTGCCAACTAGTGGAAATAGTTTGTACAATGGAGAGCAGGCATTGCCTAGGGTGGGAGTGGTGCACATCAACACTCCGTAGGTATGGATATTCCACTCTCTTTTCTCTCATTTCTTTCTTCTATAAAGTCAGCAACAGTGGTTTCTCTGAGTTATACACATAATCTGCCAGTGAACCTACCATCACTATAATGAATATATAATAAGATAATAACCCAGAAGTGAGCAGTCCCACTGTCTTGGGGGTTGTGTTGAGATAGCATGCCATGACAAAGCAACATGAGGTAGGCAGAGCAAAGCCGATGTCTTCATGACCAAGCAGGAAGAGAGAGAGACCAGGTTCCCACCAGCACTGTCAAAGGCCAGTCCCAATGACCCTGAGACCTCCCGCATGGCCTTACCTCTTAAAGGACCCACAACCTCCCACTAGCATCACACTGAGAATCAGCCTTCATCGCACGGGCCTTTGGGTGTATAGACTCCACATGCGTATGCACTGCTGCTGCTGCAAGTCCCATGAGTAAGGCCTTGGGAGAGTTCAGTGGATTGTCTGTCACGGTCATGTCCCTCTAATGATCAGCAATCTGAGTGCCTTTCTAGAGATGAATAAAGCCTGCCTCCTGTGAAGTCTACTTTGCACTGAGATGAGCATACAGCTCTGTGGTCCCAGCTCTCGGGGAGTCCATAGCCCAGCGGGGAAACAGACAGGACTAACTTCGGAGACTAATTCTTTGGGTGATAGGGAACTTGACCTAGGGTGGGTGAAGTCAGGCAAGGGCTTGCTGATGAAGGGCAGATAAGGCTCTTGTCTGTGGGGGTGATAGTAATTAGGTCAAGAAGATTCTAAATGGGACAGTTGGTGTGAGCCCTTGAGACAGGAAGGTCCCTGCTGTGTCCTGGCTCTGAAGGTCCAGAGCAGCTTGCAGGTCAGCATGTGAGGGGGAAAATGGAAGCTATGGTACCAGAGGATCCATGATGCACCCATGTCTTTTTCTGGGGACTGTGGAACCCTGTGGACAGGATTTGGGGCAGTACACAGGAGTGTGGTTTAATAGATGTTGTGGAATTATATGACAGGAGTTATGTGACAGAGCCTACTCAGACCTCAGCTGGGAGCTGAAGGTTCCTGTTTATCATCTCTCAGAATGAAGGCCCTCACATGTTTGACTGGGATCCCTAGGGAACCCCTGTTGGCATTGTTCCTCAGACAAGAACAATGAATGTTCAAAAGAAAAGCAGTTAAGCTTTAAATTAGAAAACATAATTTCTTCATGGATACTTCAGGGTCCGGACCGAAGTGCAGAGTAAGCACATACACTGGCTGTCTTCTGTATGTTGTTGGTGATCTCTCCATCACGGAAGCATTATCAAGCCACTTCATTTTTTTCTATTTTTTGGGTGTGTGTGTGTGTGTATGTGTGTACACATGCATGCGTGCATGTTTTCGGGGGGAGGGCGAGGGCGGGCGAGGCTAATGCACCTGCATGTGTAGGCGAAATGTTGATGTTAAGGCTCATCCCCCATCACTCCTCCATCTTATTCATTGAGACAGGCTCTCTCAGTCAAACCCAGAGCTCACTGATATGGCTGGTCTTGCTAGCCAACTTGCTATAGAGTCTTAGCTTTCTGGGGCTGGAATTATAGGCAAGCCACCTGTCTACCTGCACTTTGAGTGAGCTCTGGGGATCCGAAACCCAGTCCTCATGCTTGCATGCCAAGTGCTTATACCACCAGGCCATCTCCTTGGCTCCAGGTGAGTCTTTTATTTCCTCCATGTTCTGGAGGCAGGATGATCAAGAGGTGTCATGGGCCTCTCTTCCTGGCTTGCTCACAACCGTCCTCTCACCACGTCCTCACACAGCTGCCCCTTGGTTTACATCTGTGTCTTACTCTCTTCTTATAAGAGCACCTGCCATGGCCTAGGGCCCACCCTAGTGGCTTCATTTTCTCCTGGCTTTTTGTTTATTTTGTTTTGTTTTAAAGACCACTTCTCCAAATACTGTCACACTGAGGTTAGGAATCCCACATATGAATTCTGGGGAGACACAATTCAGCCAATAAGAGTTGCCGTTACAGCCGATATTTAGAGACCAGCTGAGAAATTACCAAGACATTTAGATTTGAAGCCATAGACAAATACTGCAGGGTGCGAAGAGCCATCTCAGACTTCCCAATAGCTGCGACCATGCTAGCCCCTGGTTGCGGACTCATTTTGGTGGGGTTTGGATCTTTCCACAGGTTGCCATGGGTTCTTCTCTCTGTCTTCAGAATACCTTGTCTCGTTCCTCAGGATGGACTCCTGGGATGACCGGCAGTTCTAGCGGTTGGCCTCAGGCCCAATCAGTCTTCCATAGACTGTTTCTTCCATGGCAGCTGTTCTGTCCGGGGACTTGAGTTGTGGAAGTATAGCAGAGTCAAGGCAAATCACAAGTGAAGGCAAGACTGGGCCATTCACAGGGAATGGGCTGTGTCAGTCTGTGGGGAAACAGGGAATAGCAAGCCTGGTGCCTCCCTCCCTGAATTTCCAAGCTGAGGGGCTGTGGGTCCTCCATGGGAGATATTGGAGAGTCAGAGGCCGGCTGATGTCTGGGTCATCTGGGTACTCTCAGTCTTTGCTCTGCTCCAGCCTAGTCCCGTGACCTGGATCACTGCAGGACTGACCTAAGTAACAGGGAAGAGGTCACATTCCATCTGTGGATGGATGCACATACTGTCCCTTTTGGGCACACAGAGTGTCAGCTGGTATTTTGTCTGAGGACACAGGGAGATGTGTGATCCCCGAGGGAGTAATTTTGATCCAAAATTTCTCAAATCAATGGTAAAAATCAGTCAGCCAGAAAACGCCCACACGGAAAGCACCCTGCTTCCTGACAGCTTCAGAGGCACCAGGGATCCGATTCTTCTGTGGTTATTTGCCGTGACAATGTCTGTTGCTGATTCTTGTCCGCATTATTTATGTTTGATCCTAGTCCTCTGAGTGTCTGTTTTTGTTTTTTTTTTTTTAAGTAAACTGCTGCTTCATGTTCACACCCACACGTGGTTCACGGCCTCACCTCTCTGGCTTCGTTTCCTATCCATGTGTTGCTGAGCTTAGTGCAGAGTCCAGCCATGAGGCTAAAAAGAGCAGCCCGGAGCCAGGGCCACCAGCAAATGCCCCACTCTGGGCTGGGAGGTCCTTCATGTCCCTCAAAGCTCAGATCCAGAATGGTTTTTCAAAAGGCTGTGTCCTCTGCCAGGTGGGGGGATCCGTGAAGTCAAGCCCTGAGCCCAGGTATCTCCGGGATTAGACACTGCATGGGCTCAGGATGTAGGGTACAGGGAACACATGAGTGGTGAAAGAGGAGGAGATTGGGGTGCAGACATCATAGGCCCTGGAAGACACGGGACAACAAGGGAGGGCAGCGAGGCTCTCTGTGTGATGATGTAAATCCCAAAAGCGTATAGCACCAACAATCCAGAGCTTGCCCCAGCCTTCTCAGCCTAGCTCCTTTGGACTCTCAGCTATTTCTCATGGCTGGCATGCTATCCTTCTGAGGGATGCTCGAATGCGGCTGGCGAGTTGCTCACTTCCCCCCTCCTTCATAGATCTTCTGCTTTGACAGGTAAGGATTCTACCTTTCTCCTTCCGGCCCAACTCCCTCCTCACCTTGTCCCAGCTTAAGGACACCGTGGTTTGGCTGTGGTTTAGTCCCAGGAGTTCATGTGCTGGGTCATCTGGGTACTTTGAGAGATGGTGGGACTTTGAGAAGTGGGGCCTAGAGGGAGGCAGCTAGATCCTTAGGGGTAATGTAGCCCCAGAGCTAGAGGGGCGGGGCAGGAAGGTCTCTGGATCTCCTCTGGCTGGAGAGTCTAGCTGAAATGGTGAGCTCCAGGTCCAGTGATAGCCCCTGTCCCCATAAACTAAGGTAGAATGTCACTGAGGAAGATACCTGACAATGACTTCTGATCTCCACACAAATGCACACACGTATGCCTGTGCATCTGAATGTGTGTGTGCAGGTACACAGGATCACTACACTACAGTACACTACACACACACACACACACACACACACACACACACACACACACACTCCAGCATGCACGCTCCAATATACTATGCTATATACACACATACACACACACACACACACACACACACACACACGAGCACACACACTGTTTCATGTGTGCACATGCACATACATGCACATGCATGGACACACACATAGGGTCTGGGGTTGCTATACAAGATTAATCCTGACTCCGAACTATCTTCAGCTCGCTGCCATGCCCCTCGGCAGTTCTGACGCCCTCGCCAGAAAGCGAAGCAGTGGTGCCATCTGATCTTAGAACTCTCAGTTTCTAAACTCTGAACTAAACAGACGTTTCCTTTGTAAGTGCCCAGCTTCAGGAGTTTTGTCTTAACACTAGAAAACAAACGGCTCTAAGATATATTGCTTAGTTCTAGCTCTTCTATGGATGCGTTACCTTAGTAAGCTGGGTTTTTTTCTTCTATCAACTACAGTGTCTCTAGACTCTGCCACAAAAGACAAGGCTGTTGGCATTATCCCTGCTCTTCAAGGTTAGAACCACTTCTGGTTAGAGTCCAGAGCTGATTTGTGTTTCTCCTTACTTCTGTCTGTTCTCGAGTCAAGTCCCAGGAAGCAGTGGATGAGAGAGAAGGGCTTGAGTCCCTTCATGCTTACCTGATCTCTCGTCCCCTTTCTTCCCCCTCCCTCTCCCTTTCTCCCTTTCTCTCCCCTCCCCTCCTCCCCCGCTCTCTCTGAGGGTGGTTGTAGATGTCCGGTGTCTTCTTTGATTGCCTCCCCACCTATGTCTTTTGGAGATAGGGTCTGGGCATCTTTTAATTCTGCCATTTTTCTTTTGCCCCTTTGCTTCTCCATCCTGATACAATTCCTCAGTGTCGTCTTCCAGCTCTTCTAGTGCACTCTCTCCAGAGCTTTGCCCTTACAGCGTCCTTGTCTATGGCAGTGGTATTGTACTGGACATCTCTGGGACATCGCGGATGTCTGCTTTACAGTAGTTTTCTCTGTGGTCATTTAATCTGGTAGTTTATCTTGTTCTGTCCCCTCCAGGGATATTCAGTTACCCTTGGTTGTTCACATTAGAAGCTGCTAGTTCCATGTCGGAAGATCTTTGAAATGAATGAGCAAAATGCTCCTGTCTTTAACAGGGAACGCCGTGGACTTTAGAAAGGAACGGATGGTTTGATTTCTCCACTTCATTGGACATCAAACATCGGGTTGGGGAAGTTTCAGGGCATGAGTTGGACTGAATGGCTTCATTTCTTTGCTTTCTCTTCAGTCCCGGGGAGCAGGGAAGGGTTCACCCCAAGACCTCATGCAGGACAGGTATGTTCTCTAACACCAAGCTCTGGTCCCAGCTCTGATGGCTCACAGCCATTTACTGATTTTCATTTTTAGGGCCATGCCTCTGTCCACTGCTCCTCGTTTTAGAATTTTGGGAAGGGGGTGCTTTGTAACCCTTGACTCACTCACTTCTCATTCTGTGGGCCTGTTGAGAGTGTTCTTCCACAGAGACAGCCGTCCCTGTCACATTTTTATTTTTTTTTTTATTTTTTTTTTATCCTGGCAGGTTTGAACAATTTGTTTTTCTTCTGGGATGTTGGCCATGAGAGAAAGGGGAGATGATCTGGGTCAGCCCTTCATCTTTAAGGTGAAAGTGTTCTGCATCTGTATAGATAGTGGATTTTTATGCACGTGACTCCATTTGCTCTCCCCAGCAACCTCAGAGGGGAGCAGGGCTGAGCATGGGAGAGCCATCTCCAAGGCAGAGCCACTGAGTGTCCTGAGAGATTCAGTGACTTACCCGGGTCACATTGTGAGTTGGGGAGGGAGCCAGGATTCAAGGCTTGGTGTCTAGCCTTGGCTTTGGCCCAGGATGTGACAAGGGTAAGGGAAACACCCAGAGTAAGGTCTGGATCTTGGGTAAGGTCAAGCTTTGGGCCCCTGGCCCGGAGCATTGGCAGTGCTGCATTTCTCTGACGTGTTTGATTCAGTTGCCAATCCTGTTCTAGGAGGCTGTGAAGTGCAGGGAGGTAAGGGGAGAGGAACAGTGGGTGAACCAGGGTGCTGCTGTGTGATGCATCTACTTTCTGATATCCTGTGGGCCGAGGGGTGCCAGGCTGCTGCCGGAGATTTGGGAAAGCTGCAAGAAAGGCTTGCTTTAGGCAGGAAGAGGGGGCTCCTTTAACTACAGGCATGCTCCTGCGGAAGGGCCTTTGTTCTCAGTCTAACTGAACTACACCCCCCGCCCCCCATAGCAGTGTGGCTCACGTACACATTATTTCAAGATTCTGTACAAGACTTCTCTTTTCAAGAAACTTACGGCCAACCACATGGCGGCGGTCACTTCCCTAGTTCTTGGCTCTGCTTTTCTTCCTCTTCCAGACAAGGCAGTCTGTGCTTCTTTGAACCGTGTCTTCCGTGTTGTCCTGGGATCTCCATGCAAGCAGGGAGATGCTGGGTCTACTCCTGTATTTTCACACCTGGCCAAGTAGAGGCGTTCAATAAGTAGACTTGATCTGAGCTCTGGTTCACCAACGAACTCATCCTTCAGGTGTGATACTCAACAAGTCCCTTCCAGACGCTTGTTGGGCACCTCAGGACTGAGTGAGCGAGGAGCTCAGGCTGATGTAACGGTGAAGTTATAATTGGTAAGGTTATCATCCTTTGTGGGCTTCAGTGTAAGGGAGAGTCGCCTCTTAAGACACTGTCCCCTTTCCTGAGGGTGCTTGGGAGCATACTGGTGCAGAGATGTTTAAAGCCAGCATCATAAGGCCTGGAGCTGTTCAGAAGAGAGCCTCAGTCTCTCTCCTCTTCCTGACCTCCTTGGGGAGGGAACTCCATGGTTGCGAGCCCAGTGCTCTGTGCAGCACAGGGCTGGGCGGGCATTTCGATGTGGATGTGGGCTTGTTTCCTTTACAGACTGGTTCCTGAGAGAACGGTGAGCCTTTGAGGGAAAGCACGACTTGCTTGAGCTGAAAGTGGTTAAGACGTGCAGATACGGACTGAAGGTGGATTTTCAGGGACTGTGTGGGTGCAGCCTGACCTTCTCCTCTGTCCTGTTTACTGCTCCCACAGGGTGAAGCAGTCCGAGCTGTTTGAAAGGTGGAAGAGCCTCCAGATATGCAAGTGGGCCATGGACACTGCAGAAGCCAACCTCTTCAAGTATGTCTCATCATTGTCATCTGCCCTCCCTCCTTGTGGTGCGGGTCCCCCACTGCCACCTCTTCAGGTGCCCATTATCCTGTTACACCTAGTTCTCAGTGGGCATCTGCCTGGAGCTGGACCCTAGGGGCTTAGGGATGTGAGCAGTGGCCGAGTCGGCACGTGGCCAGCTAGTGTCCACCATTCTTGGCGGTGGCCCTGTGGCCCTTGCTGCTGCCGTGCCTGGTTGGGCCATAACCTCCATCTCAGGCTGATATAGACCAAGTGAGGCCCTTGCCTAAGGCCCCGCCATAGCTAGCCCTTACAATCTCTTTGTCCCGACCTCCCTGTCCTGGGACAGTGACTTTACCCACCTTGGAGTCCCGTGTTTCTGCCTGATGTCTGGGCCTGGCCGTTGATGTTTCTTAATTACTCTCTAACCACAATTAACAGGCAGCAAGAGGGGCAGTAACTGAGTTTTCCAGGCCCTTTTGTGGAAGCCAAACAGACGGGAGGCATCCAAAAATGCTTGTTTGTTAACGATGGGCTTTGGGGTTTTCTCCGTTGCTAGTCTCCTGCCAGCTTGTGGTATCACTCCAGGGCAGGTAGACCTTACACTAAGAAATTGATGTGGTCCTGGCAACTTGTGTCTAAACTGGGCTTCAGCCATTCAGGGTCAAGTTTAAACGAACTGGGGAGTTGTTGACACGAAGGGATCTTGCACTGTAGGCTGTAGAAAGTAGGTGTCACTAAGCATTTCTATTTCCCTTATCAATACCTTCAGTTTGTGGTAATTCCAGACCAGGAAGTCTCCTCTCCCCTTCTCCCCTTTTCCTTCCCCTCCCCTCTCTTCTCCTTCCCCCTCCTTTCTCC
>NW_022196895.1:73047110-73048789 GCF_008632895.1 Mastomys coucha
CTCTCCTCCTCTCCCCTCCCCTCATCTGTCCTTCCTCTTCTTCTCTTTTTCTCTCTCTGGACAGGGTCTAACTATGTCCAGGCTGGCTTCAAACTCACAACCCTACCTCTAACTCCCAAGTGCTGAGGTTACAGGTGTGTGGGGGTAGTAGTATGAACTGGCACATCTTTAGAAACATAATTCTTTGAGAGAATGAAGCCCCAGCGAGCAGGTGCCATAAGCCTCATTGAGGCTGCAGAATCCTAGTTAGAGGTCCTGGTTAGAGGAGACCCACCTGCCTTGAAAGCTCTAGCGGGCCTGGGCAGAGTGCCAGAGCCTGAGCTTGGGCCCCCTGGAGCAGGACCGTGTGTTCTTTCCTCTGGACATCCCTGGGGCAGGGGCGGCTCGGACACATGGAAGCAGATAACCAGTATGAACGGGGCAGGGAGGCGTGCAAGGGACAGAGAGCCCGTCTAAGGCCATGCTGACACGAGAGGAGAGGATATAGTAAGAGGAACACAGAACTCCATGTGGGAGGGGCGGGGAGGGGCGGGGAGCCTGTGGGGTGAGGCTGTGGGGAGAAGAGAGCCTCTGGGGTTGAGGGAGGTAGAGTGGGTTTAGGAGTTGGGAAAGGAGGTGACATCCAGCCCTGCCATGTTCTGAACAGAAAGGCCCCAGGGCCATCAGCTACCTCCCATGGCTCTTACTTCAAGCTTCTGGAAAAATGGAGAGCCCCTCCATCCAGGTTGGAGAGAGCTTGGCAAAGCACCGGAGCGAGGCATTGGCATTTCTGTCACAGGAGAGGACCCTGTATCAGCAGCCGTTCCCATTCTGGCTTATACATTAGTTACATGCCAGCCTGTGTCATGTGGGGACATCCTCTAGTTGGTAGATGTCTTTTTTTTTTTTTAAAGATTTATTTATTTTATGTGTATGAGTACACTGCAGCTGTACAGATGGCAGTGAGCTCTCATGTGTGTGGCTGTTGGGAATTGAACTCAGGACCTCGGCTCGCTCAGGTGTAATTCACTGTAGTTGTCTTCAGACGCACAAGAAGAGGGTATCAGATCTCATCACGGATGGTTGTGAGCCACCATGTGGTTGCTGGGATCCGAACTCAGGACCTTCGGAAGAGCAGTCAGTGCTCTTACCCGCTGAGCCATCTCGCCAGCCCGGTAGATGTCTTAACTGGGGCTGCCGTACAGTTTCAGAGGTTCGATCCATTATCACACTGGTGGGAAGCATGACAGCGTCCAGGCAGACGCGATGATGGAGGAGTTGAGAGTTGTACATATGGATCCAAAGGTTTCCAGCGGGAGACTCCCTTTCCACCCTGGGCAGAGCTTGAGCATGGAGACCTCAGAGCCCGCCCCCACAGTGACACACTTCCTCCAACAAGGCCACACCCACTCCAACAAAGCCACACCCCCTAATAGTGCCGCTCCCCAGGAGCCAAGCATTCAAACATATGAGTCTATGGGGGCCAGATCTACTTAAACCACCACAGCAGACGAGACTGCTTTTGAACCAGCAAAGCTCAAAGATCCAGATGCTGTTTCCTAGCGCTGACCTCAGTTGGCAGGCCTCCCCCTTTCCTTGGAAGACTTAGTCACATTCTAAAATCCAGCCCTCCACAGAAAGACTACACTATGACTAGCAGCCAGCTGGTTTTCCAGGGAAGATTTCTCAGCAGGATGTAG
>NW_022196895.1:73048799-73049886 GCF_008632895.1 Mastomys coucha
AAAGAAAAGAAAAAAATTACATTTAACCTTTTGGCTCTGACAAGCTGGAGTCACAAAATTTATATAGAGGGTCGGAAACAGAAGTGGTAACCCAGCCTTTTATACATGAGGAAACTGGGGCCCAGAGTGGAAAGACACCTGCCTGGGGCCCAATCTTGTGGGCCACAGAGTAGAAAACAGAGTCCTGGCCTCTGGATATTAAGCACCAACTCATATTTCCTCCCTGGAGCTCATGAGAACACTCCAGACCTTCAGGGCCTACCAGTGCTCATCGCAGGGCTCTACGAAGCTCTATGGGCTGCCTGGACCCTAAGGGCACTGAGTCTGGAGGTATGTGTAGTCCAGATCTCCTCCTGAGCCTGCCTAGGGTGGAGGAGAGAGGTCATCACAGAGTGCTGTGGAGAAGTGGTTCATCTCTCTTGGACTGCCTGGACCCTCAAGGAGACCAAGCCTAGAGCTGTGTGTACTCCATTCCAACTCAAGGAGGCAGTAATCTGTGCCCATGGCTGCAGTGAGAACCCATTAAGTTTCCAAAACAGGGGGTGCAAAATTGCTCAGGAGCCAACCCTATCAAGACCCTTGTTGGAAAGGCCTGGAGAGAAAGTCAGGTTGCTTCAGCGGCCCTGTTTCCCCTGGGCTTCTTTGACTCTTTTAAATCTGGTGTCTGAGCTTTAACCCTGCTGTAGCCAGCATTGACTGTTTCTGAGACAAAAATGTCAGGACTCTTTCAACTAACTAACTAACCAACTAACTAACTGACTAACTGACTGACTGACTAACCAACTTCCCTCCCTCCTTCTCTTCTTCTCTCCCTCTCTCCTTCCCTCTCTCCCTTCCTCCTTCTCTCCCTCCCTCTTGTTCCCACTGTCCCTCCCTCCCTCTTTCTCTCCCTCTCTCCCTCCCTTCCTACCTCCTCTCCCTCTCTCCCTCCCTTCCTACCTCCTTCTCTCCCTCCCTCCCTCTCTCCTTCCTTCTCCCCTCCTTCTTTCCCTCCCTCCTTCTCTCCCTCCCTTCTTCTCTCTCTCCCTCTCTCCCTCCCTCCCTCCTTTCCTCCTTCCCTTTCTCCCTCCTTCCCTCCCTTCTTCCC
>NW_022196895.1:73049896-73069132 GCF_008632895.1 Mastomys coucha
TTTTTATACTGAATCCCTGAAACTTCTTTCTGGAGTCATGTTCCACTTTCTGCAGGAAGGCAGATGGTACCAATTAGAGTCCCCAAGTCCCCAGTCTGGCCCTGTTCCCTTCCTAAGTCAGCTTTGGAATGACAGAAACGGCCAGCGCTTTTGGTCACCACATAGGCCTCGGTTTTGTGAGATAAGGAGAAATCTTTGTTGAGTGTTTGTCATGGCTGTTGAGACCACAAAGAGCTCTGGCTTCAGGTCACTGGATGAATGAGGGGAGAAGAACAGATCCTGGGGCAATGGAACTCTGAGGGGGGAGTCTCACCATAGCTGAGTGGGCACGGCTTAAGGCCTGGCTGGCTTGGCTGGCACATGGTGTTTGAACATGCATGTGCTGAATGCTGTGGGAGGTTTAGAGAGGTACAGGCCCCGGTATCCAGCCTTCGCTTCCAGTCTGAGAAGGTTAATGCACGGTTAGTCTGTACCACAGCCTTCAAGGAGAAGAGCCATCACAGAAGTTTGGCAGCCAGAGTTTCCCAGTAGGAAGTCCTAGAGAGAGACAGAGGAGCCCAGATGCCAGAAAGATGCTGAGGCGGGGGGATTGGAAGTGAGTGTGGGAATGGGATGAAAAGGAAGCCCCCCCCATGGTCTGCCCAGTGTCACCCCTGTCCCCATGGTCTGCCCAGTGTCACCCCTGTCTCCATGCCTAGCAGGTCCACCTTGTCCAGGTGCTGTAACGCCCCCAGCTTTCTCTTCACAACCCAGAAGAACACCCCGGTGGAGACAAATCTCAGGTATGAGGTGGAATCCAGTGGCTTGTATCACATCGACCAGGAGATCTTCAAAATGTTTCCCAAGGTACATCCCTGACACAGTCAGGAGGAGTGGGTGGTCTGTGGCAGTGCCCCAAATCTACATGCTTTGCACTCTGCATGCAGCTGCTTTGGTCTTGTCCAACCAGTGGTCTGCAGCCCGGGAGCCCATCCACTGGGTTTCCTGAGGAGTCCTGTCTGGGTATGGCAATGCCATCTAGCTATGGTTTATGTGATTTTTGGGGGCGGGGAGGAGAGAGAGAGAGGGGGGGGGAGAGAGAGAGAGAGAGATTAAAATTCTGCCCGTGGCATTGTGTGCTGAGGACATTCCACAGCTATCTAGAAGAGAGATTAATCACACCTTGATCTCTCATCTGAGGCAGGCACAAGAGAAAAGCACATGACAGCAGAAAGCAGGCCCAGGGCAGAGGCAGGCCTGAGTGTCAGCCACATCAGATAGGTGCTTGGTGTCCTGTGTAAAAAGGCCTTTTCTTAGCATTTACTAGTTATATGTAGTGATTGGTTTTATTATGCCATTTTCATACACAGCGAGAATGTATTTTAACCATATTCCTGCCAACACCTCCACCACCGTCCTTTCTTGTTCCCTTCCCATGCCCCTTCTCCTTCCAAACGAGTCCCCTCCCATCCTTTCTCTATTAGTAACTCAATGGGGTTACATACAGGAGCACCCTACCTAACAACCACTAACTGCCTATACATTCTCTGGGAGGGCTGGACTCCTAAGTCCATAACAACATGTTGACTGGTCCATTCAAGAGTGCCACCATCATGCCTTGCCCAGATAGCCAGAAAAGACCAGAAGACAGCATCCCACCAAACTCCACCCCTTCCTATGGCTCATCCATTGTGTCCACTCTCCCTTCCCTGAGCCTTGAAGAACGTGGTATGCATGTTCCATTTGTGGAGGGCCATAAACAGTCACTTGTTCTCAATCCTTTGTGTCGCTATCTGTGCAGTAACACACACTGCCCATGGCAGAAGGAGCGTCTCTGAGCAGAGATGACCTCAACACGTATTTATAAGGATACGTGTAATGACTCAGAAGGTGATTTGATGAGCACACCATGCACATTTAGTATAGCAACAGCTATAGATTCCAAACTGGGCCCTAGAACTCAGCTCTAATCAGAACATGGTGGGTTGTCTCCACAACAGACTTGCCCCTACTATTCCAGCAGGCACCTCTTGCCTGGCTGGTTGTTATTGTAACACTTGGTGATCTTTCCCCCCTTTAAAGTCGTAATTTCTTTATGACACTGGGATTCAGGCTAGACATAGCTTTGGTTGCTTATGATAGATCTACAGTATCAGAGATGTGGTATGAAGGTGGGCTGGTCAGTGCTAGCATCGTAGCTCCCTGCTCACAGGCTACAGAGCAGGGATGTCCACAGCCGTGACTCATGTAGACCACTGAGGCTGAGAGCTGGCACAGATCCAAAATTTGAACTCTTTTGGGAAGAGGGGTGTAGAAATTGTACCCTGGGCTGGTTCAGATGGTTCTGTGGTGTTGGGGTGGTATGGCTTCAGCAGAAAGGGGTGTGTGTGTGGCAAGGGTACATTCATGACTATGTTCTGGAAGGGGAGCTATGGGATGCCCTGCATGTTTTAGTGGGTCAGGGGAGGCGCTAACAGGATACAATGTCCAATTGCTGATACCAGAGTGATCTGGTGAGACTTGGTCAGGCTCAGGAAATGAACAGAAGGTACAACACAGTGCTAGGAAAAGCAGCGTTGAGCCACCTGCACTAGGTGGGTCTTTCAAGGCCCAGAGTGTGAGGCAGGTGGCAGATAAACCTGTATCTTGGGCAAGTCACAGCACCATGTGACATAACCTGGACTGGCCTATGGGTCCTCGGAGAGCTGGGGCATGAATTACTGAGATCAGGAGATACATCAAGATCCCTACATCTTTCTCTGAAAAGGACCAGATAGTCAATAGCCTTGCAGGTCACCAGCCCCATCACTACTTGCCACCATGGTCCCAGTACAAAAATGGCCACGACCAGATCACGTGTAAATGAGGGAAGCCTCATTGTAGAGGCACAGATGTCAGAAGTCTATGTCATTTTCACACGTCACACGTTTTCTTTGAGTGGCTTAAAAATATAAATGTTATTTTCAGCTTGTCGGCCATACAAAAACAGGTGGTAGACCAGATGTAGCCTGTAATTTTCCAGCCCCTCAATCATGGCCCTTGGCAGCTTCCCTTAACATAGAAGCGTCCCTGGGGTTTGAAAAGGTCAGCTTTCCAGTCTCCTGTCCACGCAGAGATTCTTATTCTGTGGTTATAGGGTGGTTGTTTCCACACTTTTCTTGGTTTGCATGTGTTTAGGAAGCACCCATGGAAAACAGCAGAAACCCCGATGACCTGTTCCTAAGACTACAGTGGTTTATTCTGCCTCTCCCCTCATTGACTGTGAGACCCCGGGCTTTCCCTGTTCTGGTCCTCTGGACCTGTCCCCTCAGGGAAAGTGGGTCACAGACTCGTCTGTGCCACAGAGGGTCACAACAGCTCCCTCTGGTTGAGCCTAATTCCTAATGCAGTGATGCTCCCTGCGAGGTGCTCAGCGATTGGTTGGCTGGTGGGTGTGGCTCTCCACGAGATGCTCAGCGATTGGTTGGCTGGTGGGTGTGGCTCCCCATGAGGTGCTCAGCAATTGGTTGGCTGGTGGGTGTGGCCCCCTTCTGGGGAGCCGCAGCTGCCACCCTAAATACATATATACTGAACACCTGGTCTCTGGCCAAAGCAGAGAGCATTGATAATCAAGCCATTAGTTGGAGAAGCTGAGTGCCTCCAGCTTGTGACGCAAGCTGGTATGAATTTCCCACAGCCTATTATGCTTTGCCACGTAGCTGATGCTGATTGGGACCAGGAAAAGTATTTAACCTGTGAAGGCTGGAGGCTTCTAGATTCTACTAGAGAGAGGATTATTATGAGCCAGGCAATGGTGGCGCACGCCAGTAGTCCCAGCTACTCGGGAGGCTGAGAGAGAGATTATAGAGATACTAGATGAGATTAGAGATATCATTAAGAAGAAGTGTAATAAGGGTTCCTGAATAAAATCTGCTTGGAGAAGGGCTCATGTTTGCCTCCTTATTTCCGCTGGACGGAAAGGCTTACAGCTCCCCACAAGGTGCTCAGCGATTGGTTGGCTGGTGGGTGTGGCTACCCACGAGGTGCTCAGCAACTGGTTGGCTGGTGGGGGCAGGCAGGGTAGTCCTGCAGACTCCTTGGTGTCAGAACTGGGAGGAAGAGTCACCTAATGCAGCAGGCCTCTCCTTTCTGCTCCTCGGTTGTGGAGTCGAATTCCCCTTTCTCTCACATTCCAGACAAAGCTAGAGGGAACTTTTGCGAGGGATGGCGGGCGGGAGGGCAGACGTGAAGCCTCAGATGAAGATGGGGTGGCACTGGCTGTGACACCATGCATATTCCTCTCCAGGAAATGCCCTACTACCGCTCTCAGTTTAAGAAGTGTGCTGTGGTGGGCAACGGAGGCATCCTGAAGAACAGCGGCTGCGGGAAGGAGATAGACAGCGCTGACTTTGTCTTCCGGTAAGGGAGCTGCCTGCCCTGCTGCACTTGCTGGGATTGCTGTCCTGCGTCATCCACCCACCTTACATGTTCTCTCTCCTCTTTGTCGACTTGACTGTATCCAGAATTAACTAAAACCAAGTGGCTAGACATACCTATGAGGTTTCTTTTCCCTCTTAGTTAAATAATTTGAAGTGGGAAGACCCACTTTATTTATTTATTTATTTAATCGTTCCATTCATTTACATCTCAAATGTTATCCCCCTTCCTGGTTGCCGCTCCACAACCCCTCCATCCCATCTGTCCTCTCCCCTCTTTCCTTTGCCTCTCTGAGGGTGCTCCCCCACCCACTCCTGCCCCACTGCTCCAGTATCCTCCTGGGGATATCAAACCCCACAGGACCAAGGGCCTCTCCTCCCATGGATGTCAGACAAGGCCATCCTCTACTCCCTATGTATCTGGAGCCATGGACCCCTCCCTGTACACTCCTTGGTTGGTGATCTAGTCCCTGGGCGGACTGCGTGGTGTGGTTAGCCAACATTGTTCTTCCTGGGGAATTGCAGTCTCCCTCTGCTCCTCCAGTCTCTCTGCCACCTCCCCTACTGGAGTCCCCTAGCTCAGTCTGATGGTTGGGTGTGAGCATCCGCATCTGTAGGTGCTGGCAGAACCTCACAGGGAACAGCCATACTGGGTTCCTATCAGCAAATGCCTCTTGGCAAGAGCAACAGTGTCAGGGTTTGGTGTCTGCAGACAGGATAGATCCCCAGGTGGGTTGGTCCCAAGTTGGCAGAAGACCCACTTTTAATATGGATCTTTTGAGGTGGGAAGATCCACCTTTAATCTGGGCCACACCTTCTCCTGTCAGCCTGTAGAAAGGACACAGGAGAAGGAAGCTCTCTCTCTTTGCCTGCTTGCTCTCCCTCTTGCTGGAAAGTCTATCCCTTCACTGGCATTCGAGTCCACTTCTTGGAGACTGGCATATACTGAAACAAAATGAGATACCCAGCTTTGTGGACTGAACTACCACTGGATTCTTGGACCTTCCATTGGTAGACAGTCATTGTTAGACTAGCTGAACCACAGACCATAAGCCACTCTAATAAAGCCCACATATTTATATATGACTCTTCTGTGATATAAGAAGCTGAATGATTACAGATTTTGGTATCAGAAATGGCTCTAGAACAACAGAAATATAAGGATTTTTTTTAAAAGTATCTGGAAAAGCTTTTCCAATGTGCCAACACCTCCAGTTACTAAAACCTCTTCCAGAAGCTCAGAGACTACTAGGAAAAAGTGCTGGGAGCTGTTTTACAGGCTCAAGGAGATAAATGCTTCTGGTTATCCTGACTTACCAACTGTGTGAGAGACAACACGTTTGGTAACTCTGTATGCAAAACTTCTTGACAATTTGTAGGGGAAGAAAACAGGAAATGTTGATGCTGGGTGATTGCTCCTGGCATTTGAATGAATTGACAAAGGAAAAGAATGAGCTCAGTAATAAAATTAATCAACTTGTGGTGTCTCAGAATACGGTGAAGGGCAACAATGAACTTTGGTAAAATCGACCTGTCTCAGGGGCACATAAACAGTGTGAAGGTTTCTAAGTGTGCTCTGGAAGTGAATCTTCCCTCTGGTAGCCACTGGGCTCAAGTTGTGGAAAATCAAACTAAAACCATCATTAGAAGGTTGGCCAAATTACAGAGAAAATTCAGGTCCCAGCCTCTGAAGGTGTCAGTAATTAAAGGAATGGCATTCATTGTTAAGAATGGGATCTTGTAACTTGGAGTATAAATGTGTGTGTGTGTGGGGGGGTCCCCACTGAAGCTGAGAACTTCGAACCCTCAGATTCTCAAGGGTTTATCTTACCTGAGGAAGGAATCTTTCCCCTTGGCATAAGATGTATTCCCACCCTCACCCACTGAAATATTGCCCTTTCCATTTTTGACTGAGGAAATTAATCCTTCATTGTCTGCATTGCCAGCAGTGACTTTCCTTGAAGGAGATGCTAGCCGAATACTGATGTCCCTCAGGGCCCACCAATGGATGCCTCCAGACCTATAACCAGACTTTAAGCCATGCAGACTCCCAGAGGGCAAAAAGGAAGTTAAGTCCATGAGGAGGGGTTACACTACTGAAGAGCTTAACGAGCTTGCTAATTCAGTAAGCAGAAATCTGGGGAATGTGTATAGAAATGAGTTTAAAGGGAATGGGATAATGATAGAAGGAACATAAAACTGGATCAGGCTGAGTTTATTGATATGGCCCACAGAGTGGGAATTCTGGGTTTAATATGGAAGTTTGCACGGTTTAAAAAAGAAAAGGTGTGGAAAGTTTGTTTGAATGGTTGGCTGGAACATTTGTCAAAAGATGGCCCACTGAAAAGGAGTTGGAGATGCCTCATGTCCCCTGACTTAGTGTTGATGAAAGGACTTAAGGGCTCAGGGAACTTGCACTGCTAGAGTGGGTACGCTGTGTAGAACTTAACCCTCCACAACGGGAAGGCCCAGAAGGCATGTCCTCCACCAATCCTATAAGACACAGACAGTGAGAGGGGCACCAGCACATTTGAAGAGCTTTGGTGTTGCCCTTTTTCTTGTGCCAGACCTTGGGGTGAGAGACACTGCTGCTCAGCTAGATGAATTAAATGCAATGGGTTTGACTGAGCCTCAAAGTAGAAGAGGCCAGGTGTAGCACTGAATCACCAAAGGCCAGGCAACCTTAGTCATTTCAGGTAGCAGCGTATACAAAACAATGTCATAATAGCCTAGCCCACAATTGGCAGCACAGGCAAAGCAATTTCTACAGTGAAGTGACTCATGTGGACCTTTGGTACTGGCTAACCAGTCATCGTGTCTCCAGGCATGAGACAGATAAGACGTCTCCGGCATTGTTGTTTGGTCTGTATACGTGGAAAGATTCTCTAACAAGTGAAAGGAATGCTCCATTGGATTGTGGCAAAAGGAATCTCAGCCCGTCAATAAATTTCCAGACTTGAGCCAGTTTGCAGAACCAGAACCCCTTGAATAGAGGGATGGCCATGTTCGTCTGAGGAAGGATTGTGATAAAATACCTAAGAGTTTTATATTAGCCTTTTTTCCTCTCCTTCACCAGAGAGATCCAAGTCCTTTTACAAGGTTAACTGTACACTGGGGGAAGGAAACAATCAGGTTTTCCAGGGTCTATGGGTTACTGGTTCTTAATTGATGCTGATTTGGGGAAACACTAAGAAACTTTGTTACATGCAAAAGTTGCCACAGTGTTTCTTGGGGCCTCCCTTAGGTCCATTCACCAAGGCTAGATGGTCCACAGTCTGTCAACCATCAACCGTCCTAACACGTTTCATTCTATGAGTTCTGCTCTTCTAGAGAACCCTGACTTGCAGACTGATAGACCTTCCTTGTTGTCAAAGGGTTCTATTGCTGTGAGGAGACACCACAACCACAGAAACTCTTATAAGTGAAAACATTTCATCGGGGCTGGCTTACCGTTTCAGAGGTTCAATCCATTATCATCATGGTGGGAGCATGGCAGTGTGCAGGCAGACATGGTGCTGGAGAAGCCGAGAGTTCTACATTTTGATTCCAAGGTGACAGAAAGAAACTGTGTGCCACACTGGGTCAAACTGCCTCTACAGTGGCATCCTTCCTCCAACAAAGCCACATCTCCTCTAACAGTGCCCTTCCCTATGGGTCTGGGGCCAATGACATTCAAACCCCCACATTTGTCATACCACATTCTCTTTCTTAAAGCCTCTTGGGATATCCCTGGACTCACCTGGTTAATCTAGAAACACCTCTGCATCTCAGGATCCCTAGTGCAATCTCAGTGACCCTTCTGCCAGTTAAGGCCCAGGTCCCAGTTTCAGAGGTTGGGATTTGGTTGCCTTGGTGACCCCAGGCTTCCTACCTTAGGGGATTTCTGCAGGTCACACCACACACAGTTCTGCAACTTTGCACTTCAATAGGGCCTTGCCAAGTGGCGTCTCTGACTATCCTACAAGCAGCTGGTTCTTCTGCCAGCTGACTTTTGCTAATCCCTTCCCTCAAGTCAAGCATGACTTTCTCAGAGACGTCTTGAGTCCTGAACCCAGACAAGGGGGTGGATGTTCCTGCATCAATGTGTTTACACACCCTTACAGAGGCCCAGGGATGATCACCACATTCAAGGACCTGTTTTTGGTGATAGTTTCAATATCTCCATGGTTGTAACTTGAGTGAGAGCTAAGGATGGATTTTTTTTGCCCTTCTGAGAAGTGGAGCCTCGATTCACTCCCCTGCTCTCTCTTCCCTAAGATTGGAGCGACCATCTGACCCAGCCGCTGGCACATCTGGGCCCCTCCTTGGTATCTTACCTCCTGCCTACATGTCCTTTCCAATGGCCTCATCTGCAGCTCTCTCTGTCCTCTGAAGGCTCCTGGCATCTGATATAACTTAGCCCTTCCTCCCATCTCTCGTCTCTCTTACCCACCCTCTGGCTGGGCTGACTATGTGCAGGGGCTCCAACATACCAACTTCTGCAGACCTCTCAGGCAGACCCACAGAGGGGAGCCAGATGAGAACTGAGATCCTTTCCTGAGCATCCCTCTGTACCTGGACACTGCCTGCCCCCAGCACACCTGATGGGTTCCTGACAGAACAGAAATGACCTTTGTCTCTTAGCCAGTCACAGAGGTCCTGCCCACCCGGTGGTCATTTCCTCTTTCTGAGCAGTAAGCACATCCTTTCCTCTGAGATCTCTCCCTCCCAGCTACTTCCAGGTGACTGACTGACTATGTGAGGCCATCTCTCTGCAGGTGCAACCTGCCCCCCATCTCAGGGATCTATACCACAGATGTGGGAGAGAAGACAGACGTAGTCACTGTGAATCCCAGCATCATAATCGACAGGTGAGTGGTCCACTCTCTAGAGCTGGGCTGATGTTTGGTGGCCACTGGTCCCTTGCAACTACTGAGCGCTGGGAAGATGGTTGGTCCTGATTGAGACAGGCCAGCTGTCCACATGAAAAACTCATCACTGGGTGTCAAAGAGGTAATACAAACAGAGGGATTTAACACATCTTGTTGATTTTTACATTAGTTATATGCTAAAGTGATAGCATCTTTATATTTAGGATAAAACATTATGTATTTAATAACTTCCCTCATCCCTTGTTCATTTGCACACACGGGGCCTGCATTGTATTTCTTCTGGGCAGTTGCTACCCAGAGGTGGTCAGGAACCCATCAGGTGTGCTGGGGGCAGGCAGTGTCCAGGTACAGAGGGGCGCTCAGGAAAAGATCTCAGTTTTCATCTGGCTCTCCTCTGTGGGTCTGCCTGAGAGGTCTGTAGAAGCTGGTGTGTTGGAGCCCCTGCACATAGTCAGCCCAGCCAGAGGGTGGGTAAGAGAGACGAGAGATGGGAGGAAGGGCTAAGTTATATCAGATGTCAGGAGCCTTCAGAGGACAGAGAGATCTGCAGATGGAGGGCTGGCCATTGGAAAGGACATGTAGGCAGGAGGTAAGATACCAAGGAGGGGCCCAGATGTGCCAGCGGCTGGGTCAGATGGTCGCTCCAATCTTAGGAAGAGAGAGCAGGGGGGTGAATGGAGCAAGGCTCTACTTCTCAGCCTTAGCCGCTGTGCCTCCCTTGGCAGTCCTTATCCTGTAAGTTGAACACTGGTACCTCTCCGTAGCTGTACACTAGTTATTCAGTCCAGATCGTCTCTCTTCCTGTGCCTGTTAAAAAAAATATATATATACCATCTCTGAGAAATGCCCCATGTCTGGGAGGCGTAAGGTGGCTCAGTGGGCAAAGGCTCTTGTTTCCCATTCTGAGTTCAATCTCCAGGAACCCCACCCTCCCTCCCCATGATGGAAGGAGACAACCAACGCTAGCAGGTTGTCCTCTGACCTCCACTCTTGCCCTCTGTCATGTGTGCGCCCCCTCCATGAATAAATAAATAAGCAAATACATAAGGAAAGGAGGGAGGAGGAAGAGGAAGGCTAGGTGGCCCTATGAGCCTTATGTGGGGAGGAGAAGGGGGCGAGAGGGGTACGGGTGTTAGGGTGAGGCTGGGCATGGGGGTGGGTGGCGGAGGTGGGCTTCCAGGAGGCACAGGGCTTGCTGCTGCTCACTCTGCCGCCCTGCAGGTTCCACAAGTTGGAGAAGTGGCGGCGGCCGTTCTTCAGCGTGCTGCAGAGGTACGAGAACGCCTCGGTGCTGCTACCTGCGTTCTACAACGTCCGCAACACCCTGGTGTCCTTCCGAGTCAAGTACATGCTGGATGACTTCCAGTCTCGGCAGCCCGTCTACTTCTTCCACCCGCAGTACCTGAGCAGCGTGTCGCGCTACTGGCTCAGCCTGGGCGTGCGCGCCCGCCGCATCAGCACCGGCCTCATCCTGGTCACTGCGGCCCTGGAGCTCTGCGAGGAGGTGCACCTGTTCGGTTTCTGGGCCTTCCCCATGAACCCCTCCGGCTTCTTCATCACGCACCATTACTATGACAACGTCAAGCCCAAGCCGGGTTTCCATGCTATGCCCTCAGAGATCTTCACCTTCCTGCGCATGCACAGCCGCGGCATCCTCCGCGTGCACACAGGCACTTGCAATTGCTGCTGAAAACCAGGCCCACCACGGGTGTCTCAGCTTCTGTCCTTCTCCCTCAAGGATTCCTTGACCCTGCCATTATGGCTGCTGTCACTCCCTAAGGATTTAGGGTTTGTGTTTGGGTCCTGGGGAGGGAGGCGGGGGGACACTCATTTAACAGGATAGAGCACAGCTCCTGGTCTCGTTCAGACCTTTGGCTGCTCAAGTCTCATACGGAGAAACTCAGCCATGAAGCACCATCTAGAATCTCACAGCTCAGAGGCCAGGCCTTCCAGGGAACAAACAGTATGAGTGTCCTAGTCATACCATCTGGCTGAGCTCAAAAGACTTCAGGGATAGCTAATGAAAACCCGTGTTAGCATATCCCCAAGAGTCCAGGAACTGAGAGCCATGTCCCTTCAAACAGCTCTTGGACACACAACACACAGCCTTGGTGCCTCTAGGTTCCAGCCTGCATTTAACCTTTGACGACAAGGAAATAAACCAGACCAGCCATTTGCACTAAGATCTTCAAGCCAATGTTATCGACTCAATAAGTGCTTAGCAATTTGCTTCCCGTTCTGTCTCTCTATTTTCAGTCCCATTTTAATCAGGAGTTATTTATAAAGACTGGTTCCTCTTTATGTCCCTGAAGACTGCAGAATCTTGTTAAACTGTGTTCCGGAATAGGAATCGTCAGCTGGGAAGCGCCTTGTCACGTGAGCCTAGTGGGGCATTGACGCCAACATCCTTGCTGTTTCTGTTGTGAAGCGGGGGTACATCCAGGGTACACCTGCCATCTTCAAACACAGGGATTCACCAAGTCCGGGGTTAGGGAAATCATCAGTGCCTAGGCCGATAGGTTCACAGGTCATCAGCCGCTGAAGTTCCTTCCAGTTGCTTCCTCCTATGTATGTCCACCCTAAGTGCTATGGTGCCGAATGGTCACTCGTGTTGCTCTGCGGAACTGTGGAATGTCTGTGGAGAAGGCTTGACCCTGCATGCCCTCTCTCTGGCTCTTCCCCTCTCTCTGTCTTCTTCTTTCCTCTCTTCCCTCCCTTCTTTAGACATCTTTAGAAAGCCTGTTCTGACCTGGTCTGTGGTCATGCTGTCCCCAGCACTCCTTGACAGAAGAACCGTCTCTATCTTCTGCAGAGGCGCAGACAAATCACATCGACACTTCAGCCCTGCACACCGCTCTGACGAGGTGCTCTGAGAACACCCTGGGCAGGCCTTCCACCTGACCTCACTTTGCAGGTACCAGCACAGGCTCTGCTGAGGAAGACAGGAGAGAGCCAGCCTAGAGGCTTCTGACCAGCATGAGCTCCCTCCTCCAACTTTTCTGAGGCTGTTTCCCCTGGGTTGTGGCCTGCAGGCGCCTGGAGCTCACTCCACACTCAGCTGTCTGGGTACTGTCTTTCTGAGCTCTGACCGACTGGAAGGCCCCCAGGAGGCTTAGATTCCCTAGTCTGTGGGATATGGGGTCATGGAGCAGCTGCCACAGCACACCAGGCAGCAAGCTTAGGATAGGGGTGGCGGATGGCTTTCTGGGCTCTGGCTATTGCCACCAAGGAAGGAGTTCTGAGAGTGATCCATGTTAATGGAGATTTACGGCCAGTGTTCCCAGCTAACCGAACCCTTGGAAAGTCAGAACTTGAAGGTTTCATAAGGACAGATTTGTCCCACTAAGAGGTGACTTCAGTGGCCAGACTGAGTGTCTGCCAGGGACAAAGTTCTCTCTACCTGGAGAATAGATGGGCAAGAGCCTGGTCAGACATCAGGGGCTCCTTAGCCAAGGGTGCTTAGAACATGCCCTACCCAGAGCCCTCAGAGGAGCTGGGGATGGCACGTCCAGATCCATTCCATGCCCTTGCGTGAGGGTTTAGGACACCCTCCTGGCTTATGGGGGCACGTCTGCCTATGAGTTTCAAGACAGACACCATCCCTCCTGTCCCTCAGGGTGTCAATTTCCTCATCCCTTCAATTAGAGGCTTAGAGAGGATCTGTAGGTTCTCCACAGTGACTGCTGATGACGGACGACAACTGTGATGTGTGACTCTAAGCCATTAGTAGTATCTACAACTAAAACCGCTCTTGTTTCTTGGCACTCTGTTCTTGTGGCAGGCCCAGTGCCGACCACTTTCCCTGTCATCACTGAACACCCCTTCAGGTAAAGAGGCCATTATGGTACAGGTGAGAGGCTGAGGCATAGTGACCTGAGCATGTGACCCTCGCTCATGGCCAGGCCTCCAATGGAGGGTTTTGCAGACCTCACGGACTCTAGAACCTGGGGTCCTGGAGGCAGCCTCTGCTTGTCGGCACCTCTCTCCAGCCCTGATCCCTACAATGGTTTTGACACCAGGTGCATTGTTGCCCTGGAGGAGAACTAGGAGCACCTCTACATTTTTTGGGGCAAGTAGAGATGTCTGAAAAGGGCCAAGCTAAGCGACAGCATGAGCCGTTTTCCCCAGGGCACACGGCAAGCTAGAGGCTCGCCTGAGACTCCTGACTCTCAGACCATATGCTGCTTCAGCAGTACATGTAACACTTATCAAAGGCCCAAAGAGACATGGGCATTGATTCTGGGACCCCTCTCTGCCTCTGTTCCTTCACACAACCAATTAAATTCTAATTTAAGGACATCAGTTCCCCATGAACTAAGCAACTACTGTGTTGTCCTCTATGCTAAGTGCATTTCCAGGCTGGAAAGTCAGCAGCAGCAGCAGCAGCAGCAGCAGTGGCAAGGAGGTGACTCGGTGCTTAGACAGGCAGAAAGGAAGGAGGCTCAAGGTGAGGCGAGCTTCTGGAACATTCTGGTGATGCTGCTAATGCATCTCTGCACAGATTCATGAGGCATGAATAATCCTGGGTGCTGCTGAGTCTGGGAAGGGAGCAGAGGCTGCAGAACTTCCTACTGACTTGAGCCATGCATTACTGTGCATTACTGTGTGTGTGTATACTGTGTATACACTGTGGTGTTTGTTCACTGTGCCAGGGGATGTGTGAAGATTGAAGCCACCCTTCTGGCACTTCTCATGGGCACGCACTGAAAAGAAGCCCCTGCCACACGCTCACACAACGTGTGGAGGGCTCTCAAGACCAGATCCCCGATTATTGAGGAGAGGAGGAGGAGGGGAAGGAGGGGAGGGAGACAGAAGTCCGACCCAAATCCTGAACATCAGCAGCACAGCCATTGCCAAAGAAGGTGCTATGCCTTAGGTCTGCCTCATCCATGGCAACAATGTAACATTTGACAAGCTTGGCTCCGGTTCCTCACATCCTTTCCTGCCATTTCTCCTTCCTATGGCCCAGCCTCTCAATGACCCCCACACCCCCCTTCCCACAGTCAATCATGCTCTGTGACACTTCCTCGGGACTTTCCAGCAGTGCTCCTGCCGAAACCATGTCTCCTGAGAGAGCCAGCAGTCCCTGTCTCTCACCTGCAGGCCAGCCCTCCCCAGGAACACCAGGAGCATGCCCCTCCCCAGGGGGGCTTCTGAGCATTGGCCTCTGCATGGAACATCAGACCTTAGCCTGAGGTCTAACTACCACAGATGTAGTCTGGACTCAGAGTTTCTCCCATGGCTTAGTAGACATGTGACCTTGCGGAGCCTCTGAAGCCCTTGGAGGCTCTAATTTATCCTCTAAAACAGACGAGGACCTCAGGCCGTTGGTGTTCCCAGGACCAAGCAGATGATGCAGTGTGGCCCAGTGGTTGGCACAATACCAGCACAGACAGACCGTTGGTAAGCACAGGTTCTCTCTGCCCAGACATCTTACTGTTTCACATTCTGTTTATCGTTTTTTTTTTAAAATATATTTATTTATATATCAATACATTGTTGCTATCTTCAGACACTCCAGGAGAGGGCATCAGATCTCGTTACAGATGGTTGTGAGCTACCATATGGTTGCTGGGAATTGAACTCAGGACCTCTGGAAGAGCAGCAGTCAGTGCTCTTAACCGCTGAGCCATCTCTCCAGCCCCTGTTTATCGGTTTCTGCCACTGCCATAACTCAGGCTCTTTTGAGGGAGCCTCCGGCGTTCTGAGAACTAGCATTTCAGAATACTTTTTGTGGAGTACAGAAAAGTCCAAGGTATTTGTTTTAAAATTAAGCCATATAGGCCGTGTCACAAGCAGGCTGTCTTTCTTTCTGAAGGCCTCAGTGCAGACTTGAACTAGCTTTGCCAGTGAGCTCCGCTGCCCTGACTGACATGTGAGCTTAATGAGAGTGGTTTGCCAGTCTGTTAGAAAGTTCAATTTTCTCTTGCATAATCTCTTCTAAACAATTTTTCCATTTCAAAGACAAAAGGGAAAAAATTAATCATTACCACCGCCCAACTTAGCTACAACAGCCAGAGATCAGTAGCTGCCTCCTCCTAGCCAGGAGATGGTTCTTTGCCCGAAGGTCTCCCAATTCCATGTGCACATCAGGACTCCCTGGAGTTTTGTACAAAGTCATCCTGCTGTCACGCCCTTGTCTTCCCAGGGGCAGTGCAGTGGCTCATGGAAGCTCCCGAGAGCCTCAGTTATCTCCCCAAGTGGTCACCTGCATTGTGGCTGAGAGTCATCATGCTATACTAGGCAGTGGCCTTGGCTCATGGTGATCTTCAGGGATTTCTGAAATCCATGAGGGCCCCAGCCCATGATACTTCCACGGAGCATACCTGGGATAGGACCCAGGCTACTAGGGTTTCAGGCTCTCTGGTAATCTGGGACATGCTGTTAGCTGACCTAGGGATCTGATTCCACTTGAGGACTACTGTCCTGGATGGTCCTTCGATTTGGGGTCACGACCTGTTATAGTCTATCTGTTGTGGGTAGATGGTTCTAGAAACATCTGATTTCGGCATGAGACTTCTTAAAAGTACCACCAGCTTTTCTTTGTCGGCACAATTTGAACATTGAAAAAAAAATAAACACCATGAAATACTGTTCAAGGCAAAGGAACAAAGATTTCTTCTTGGATTGAGATTGAGTGTGCTTGAATTAAAAATTCATCTACATTTAGGATTGGGGTGTATATTGTAATCAGGACTAAGAGGTGAGTAGTTTTGGAGCTTGGGACCCATGTAAAAGTCACTTTGTGGTTGGTGCTTTGGTCGCTCCCAAGCATCACACCACACCCTCTAACATAGAGAGGACCTACTTGCCCACCTGGGCCTGGCCTGGCTCAGCCCATGCTTCGGCCCACCTACCACAATTACCCCAAACAAACATGGAAGATGGTACTGAGAGGACATGCCCCAGCAATGAAGACCACAGCACCCCACAGCAGTGAAGGTCACAGCACCCCACAGTACCCCACCTTCTTATCTTTGCTCTCTGCATTTGGAAAAGGCCTAAGTCGGAACCAGCTAGTTAGAACCCAGATTTGCCTTAACTTCTTCCTCTGACCAGATGCAAGGGCCTGGTCTTCCCTCTGAACATGTTCCCATGGCAACTTAGAAAACCACACTTACCCACAAAGTTCACAAATCCCTGGAGATCCTGAAAGCTCACCAAGAGATTAAATGGTTGCTATTTTGTCGAAACTTCACTCTCTTACTGTGACTACTTACCACAATGGTCCCTCAGGCCACTTAGCCAAGAGCAAGTCACTCATGACATTTGTCTTAACCTTGCAGTCAGTTCTGGTGAGCACGGGTCTAGATTCTAACAGGATGGTGCCAGGTGCCAGGTAGAGCAAGAGGTGGCAAAGACCAAAATCTACAAGGCTCAGAAGTCACCAGGTGACACGGGGCATCTTGGTGACGGGGAAACTCCATGGATCTCAACAAGCCCAAAGGCGAGACAGCTTCAGGTTCCTCCATCCTGGACGTCCATGGCGATACAGAGACACAGAAACCTTCAAACAGTGCCAGCCTACTGTCTTTAATAAGGCAAAGAGACATCGTGCTTTAGGGTTGCTTCCATCCTCAGAGGTGCCACATCATAATGTCTGGTCCTTAGTGTCTCGAAGTTCCTGCAAGTGACGTCTTCATTGCCTGAGATGGGCAAACCCCTTTAGACTTTACTCTGCCCTCATGATTCCTTCATGCTGGTCTCCATGTTTTCAGGCAAAAAGAATAGGGAAGGGGTGGAAGAGGAGGGGGAGGGAGGAGAATGAGGAGGAGGAGGAGGGAGAGGGAGAGGAGGGGAGGGGGAGAGAAGGGGAGGGAGAGGGAGAGGGGAGAGGAAGGGAGAAGGGGAGAGAAAGGGAGAGGGGGAGAGGAAGGGAGAAGGGGAGGGAGAGGGAGAGGGAGAGGAGGGGAGGGGAAGGGAAGGAAAGGGAGAAGAAGGAGAGGGAGAGGGGGAGAGAAAGGGAGGAAGGGAGAGAAGGGGGAGGGAGAGGGAGAGAGCAGATCCCTTCCATATCCAGCCTCGTTGGGGTCAGTACATCCTCTTGTGTCCACTCTGCTTGAGGCTTTCTTGTTATTCAGGTGATGGGCGTCAGCTGGTACCCAGCTTGGTGACTCAGGCCCTTGTTGTTTTCTCATCCTTTCCCTTCTTCTCTTTCTTGTGCAAGAGACTGAGCCGGGGACGCCAGGCATGCCAAATAAACACCCTCCCACTAAGCTATGCCCTGACATTGAGCTAGTTTCTGGATTTAAGCATAAGATTCCTCTTCTCCACAGCTGAACCTTTCTGCTTTCTAACTACAGCTGTCATCTGTTCTCTCATTGGCCTTGGCTCTACCCTGGGAGGAGGCTAGGACAAATACCCAGTTCACTGGTGATGGAAGATTGCTATAGGATACTGCACTTTCCCAGGACCTAAGGAGCTAGGGCAAGAGAAGGTGGGCAGTGTCCCTTTAAGCCCCTGTGGTGCCCATCTGTTTTCTGGGAGAATTCCTGTGATCTGGAGATCCAGGTGATCCAGACCTGGCCTTTACCCTTGCCCAGCATCTGCGCGGGAGCCTCCAGTCTGAAAACCAAGTTCAGTACACTAGAACCAGCAGCCTGAGTGGCAGTGCTCACCGAGAAAAGGGGAAGCAGTCGAACATGGTGATCATCATGAAGGCCACAGGCCTGAGGAAAATAAGAGTAAGGAAGGAATGGATACGGATCCAGCACTGTCAACCCCCAGCTGCAGCAGAGGAGGCTGAAGGTCCTAGAGGCTGCTCCTGCTAGCCTCCTGAAAGCTAGCTATCTCTCTCCCCTGCTGGTTTCTGAACAATGTCACTAGGACGCAGCTAGCCTTCTCTGGGCTGCCACATTGAGCACACATGGTTTAAAGATGCTATAGGGGCTTGGTGGCCTGTAGATTCCCTTTCTGCACTGGAGTGACATTCTTATATACTTATTGTCATATTTCCCCAATGGCAGAATACCTTTTCTTTTCTTTCTTTCTTTCTTTTTTAATGAGTGATTCATGTGGGTTGCTTGGCAGTTCATCGCTGCTCCCTCCCCTAAATAAAGCTAGAACAGATGCTGGGGCACTGGAGGAGTTATGTAGGCCAGCTGCTTGCCAAGCCTGGTCTGTCTTTCCTAGGGGTGATGACCATTTCCCAGAGGAATCTGCAAGAGTCTGTCCCTAACAGGTTGGTAGCACTGATTTATCCTTGAGTGGCTGCCACCATTCCCTGATCCATTCTTCTCTCCTTCTTCACTCTTTTTTTGTTCTCTCCAAGAACCACATCATATTGTGTAGTACAGGTGCACGTCCCCATGGGAGGAGGCGGTATTTGCTCCTGGCCCTGGAGAGAAATGATCTGCCATTTGGAGACATGCTTAGCCTAATTTTTAAAATTGTTGTGGGAAACTGGGTTCCCACAAACCCTGGCAGCATAATTCCAGCAGTGTGTGTTTGTCTCAGGGTAGTGATTCTGAAGGAAGGGGACCAGACCCAATAACATCTTCAGTGTGCTTCACATCTGCCACTGTGTTTGAAGGACCTTTAATTTATACCCAAATAAAACCAGTCAAATGGTTCATTTGGCAAAACCTGGCTGTGTCTGTAGCTTTGTGCTCATCTGTAGGTTGAACTGGCTAGGTGACCAGCATGGGAGGTTGCCAGGTGTTTTAAGAAGCTCATGGATACCCTAGGACTTCTCTAGGCTTGTCAGAAATACATGAGGCTCAGAATACCTGTTGACTTCTGGCAGAAGTAGCTAGCATATAACCAAGGTATGACATGGCCTTTCAGATCAGGGCAAAGTTGCTAAGTTTCTTTCCAGAATCCTAGGTCTGACTTTAGGGTATCTTAACAAATCAAGTCTGGCCACTTGCCCCACAGATCTCAGAGGAACATAGTGACAAAGGCAGGAAGGGAATATTATGTTCAGCATAGCTGTAGCAGGAAAAAAACATAGGGGGTCAGCATTCTTTTTT
>NW_022196895.1:73069142-73112844 GCF_008632895.1 Mastomys coucha
AACTCAGGACCTCTGGAAGAGCAGTCGGTGCTCTTAACCACTGAGCCAGCTCAGGGGAGGTGGGTGGTCAGTGTTCTTAAAACAGCACCCTTAGGCTGAGGAGGTGGATCAACGGATAAGAGCACTTGCAGAAGATCTTGCAGAAGACTGGGATTCAGTTCCCAGAACCCACGTGGTGACTTAACACTGTCGGTAACCCTACTTCTGTGGATCCAGTAGGCACTCAGTTGGTGCACAGACATGCATGCAGGCAACACATTCATATACATAGAGTAAAATTCTGTTAAAAAGACAGTACTCTGTCTTTGGGGGATACTAACATGAGTGTTGTATCAGTTACTCTTCTATTTTGATCAAACATCCAGCACATGCCATTTAAGGGAACACAGTCCATAGTAACAAGAGAGGCACGGTGGCTTTGACCCTGGTGGCTAGAATGCCTGGAAGTGGCTCTTTACACTTTGATGGACACAGCATAGTGGGTGGGACAAGACATCAAGCCCTCCAAGACTCATCTGCAGTGGCCCATTTCTGTTATCCAGGCCCATCTCCTAAAGTTTCCACCACCTTTTCAAATACATTCATCTGGAACTGAGTGTCCAGGCACATGAACCTGTAAGGAGCACTTCACATTTAAACCACAAGAAACTGCGGACAGAGCTGAAGGGAGCAGGAAGACGCATTCAAAGCCAGTCAGATTTGAGTAGACCATGGCTCTAGGGAAGTTGTGACCACTGTCATTGCATTGGGTGGGGGGGAATTCTGTTCTCATCTTGAATTGATTCTATTAGGGGTGGGGAGTAGGAGGAGTCATGGCCCCTCTAAGGGTAAGTGTTCCCATTTACGGAGACCATCTCATCACGGGTCATCTGCCTGAAAGGTCCACTGTCCCAGAAATTCAAGGAGACACAGGATTAGGTCAATTAATAGGAATTTTCAGGTGCTATCTCATGGGTCTGGAAAAAGATGTTTTAAAAGTTGGCAGTAAAATTTCCTTGTCATTACTGCATTGATGCCTCTAATCTTAAAGGAGGATACAGTCAGGTAGGGCTAACCTGTTTCTGTTGTCACAGATAGGTACTACTCCTTATGTGATGAAGATGGTGGACAGGCTGGTTCTGTGTGTCAACTTGACACAAGCTGGAGTTATCACAGAGAAAGGAGCCTCTCTTGAGGAGATGCCTTCATGAGATCCAGCTGTAAGGCATTTTCTCAACTAGTGATCAAGGGGGGAGAGCCCAGCCCATTGTGGGTGGTGCCATCCCTGGGTTCTATAAGAAAGCAGGCTGAGCAAGCCAGGGGAAGCAATCCAGTAAGCAGCATTCCTCCATGGCCTCTGCATCAGCTCCTATCTCTAAGTTCCTGCCCTGTGTGAGTGCCTGTTCTGACTTCCTTTGGAGATGAACAGCAATGTGGAAGTGTAGGCTGAAGAAACCCTTTCCTCCCCAACTTGCTTCTTGGTCATGATGTTTTGTGCAGGAGTGGAAACCTTGACTAAGACAGATGGCTACCTAGAGCTGAGCAGGAATCTGACCCAAAGGAGACAGACATAAAATGAAGGCAGAGACGTCACGTTTTCATCCTGCTTTCAGTCACACACTGGGCACTGCAGGTCCAAATGAAGAGATAGCACTCTAGCAAGAGCAACCTCAGTCACGGTTAGAGGATCAAACCTTACAACTCTGCCATGCTTTAAGCCATTGGCTCCCAACCTTCCTAATACTGCAGCCCTTTAATACAGTTCCTCATGTTGTGTTAACCCCAAGCCATAAAACTATTTTGTTGCTACTTTGTAACTGCAATTTTGCTACTGTTATGAATTGTAACATAAACATCTGATATGCAGGCTACCTGATATGTGACCCTCGAAGGGGTTGTGACCCACTGGTTGAGAACGGCTGCTTTAATCATAGTAGCACTATCAAAGTTGAAAGCCATGTCTCTGAACACAGGTTACCCTCATAAAATAATGAAAACAAAATGTCTCTCGGCTTTTTGAGTGCACCTCTAAAAGAGTTGCTTAGAGATGCATTTCGGATACATGCACGCCACTTGTCTTGGTGAGATGGAGAGATGATGATGACCTCCACTCCCACATTGATGCTGGAAAGGGTACTTTCCCCATGGAAACTCCTAAGGGCACACATTCTTTCGTGTTCCTCTGTCTTCAGTTTCCTGATGTGGGGGACATTTCATTTTCTATGTGTTGGTCATCCAGGTGTTGGACATAGCCAAATCATTTCTATGGTATGTAATGTTCACATCCCATCAGGGACTCCAGAGTTAGTGATGACAGGGGAATCACTTCCCCATTGGCGGCTCTGGTGCGGACTGTCCAGCTGTTGACTGACCTTCCAATATGGGTTGGAAGGTCCTTACCTTTCTCACCCATCTCTTCAACTTATTTCTTCTCGCTCTCCTCACCTCCCTAGCTCACAAGAAAACATCTCTACCGCCTCCTCTCTGCCGCTGTTTAAACCCGGTCTCCTGCTGAGCCTGAATCACAGATCATCGCAGGCTTCCTTTTATCTTCCAAAGAGGAAGGCCATTTTCTCTCTAGGATGAACCTGGTGACAGCTGTTGGCAACAGATGTTCAATGTTTCATTATGATGCTTTTGAGATATTAAACATACTCAAAGCATTTTAGAATCTGAGGATGCTAAGGGTCTGACCCAAACCCATAGGAATACAGGTTCCAAGTGGCAAGGGGCTGAGAGTGAGAACTGGGGATGAGAAATAAAGATGACAGATAATCTGGGACCAGGAGGTCTTGCACAAGTTGATGTCTTATGCCAAGCAAGCTTATTAAGAAGTTCAACATCTCATATACTATTTGCAAGGGGAGAATGGACCAAGGTCAGCAGAGAGCTAAATCAGACAACACTGGCAAAGAAAACACAGGATATTTCAGACGTGATTACCTAGGATGGGTAACCACAGCCCTTCAGTTGGGAAAGCTGAAACCAAAATTCTAACTCCTTTGAGACTCCAAAGGACCTTGCTGAGTCTGCTCCTGGACAAGGACGCAAAATTAACATTCCCCTTGTCCTTTCGCCAGGGCCTCTCTCTGAGAAAGCCTTGGATCATTCTGCCTCCCGAAAGGATCCTCCCCAAGACCTGGGCAATGGCTTTTAATACATTTGGAAGGCAAAGGACCATCGCTCTTCTATCAGAGGGGCGTGTATTGGTTACCACAATCGGCAACAAAGACATCTTTAAAGGGAGATATTTGTGTCAGCTCATAGTTTTGGAATCTTGAAGCCCATTATGGCAGAGAGTGCACCAAAGAGCAGCGCAGGCTGTGTCAATAGGTAGTGGTGGTGGAGCCAGGTGCTGGGTAGAAGTTTCAAAGGTCTACTTCTAATGATGTACTTCTGCCAGCTAGGCCTCCCTACCTAAAGGTTCCACAAACTACCCCACCAGCTGAAGAACAAGTGTTCAGTTGATAATCCAGGGATATCCATAAAACTTTAGAATCGACGAATATGTGAATGTCCTAGGGGTGGATGGAGGTGATTGTACTCCATTTATTTATTTAATATCATTTATAAAGTGCATGGTGTCTGTTATATCATCCATTCAACAAATATTTTCTGAGCACTGGGCCCGATTCCTTAATGCTTTGGGGAAGCAAGAGCATGCTAGAGAGGAGCTTCGTGCCCTGAGAAAGCTACTCCGGGCAGCACCACGGAGAGCTCCCTGGGCCCATTCTGTGCAGCTCTTAGGACCAGGAGGAAGGAAGGCCTGTGTGGCTCCCAGCAGGAAAGAAAGAGAACACAAATGGCTGAAGACCAAATTGGGGAGCTGGACAAAGACTCGGGGGTCACCTTCACAGTGCTGACTAAAAGTCTCAGAGTCAGCTGGTCCCTGGAAGAGAAAGATGCTATCGGATTGCTCCCCCCGCAAACCTCACTCTGGTTTCAATGTGGAGCGCAGGATTGCTGAGGAATTCTGTGGCATGGCTGTTCGGGAGTGATGGCTCAGCTCGTAGGGATGGGGCGAGGAGCAATGGAGGCACGGCACACAGGGACAGGAATGAGACATCTAAGATTAGTGGAAGAAGACGACAAATAACAAGGGTGTGTGGGTGAGTAAGGAGGGCCATTTCAACGAGAGCAGTGGTTTCCGCAGGGGAGGCACAGAAGTCTAAATCCTTGGCCTTCCCAGGGGTGGTATGACTTGCTGGAGGAGTGAGAAATCTGTAGCAAGAAGGCAAGTTGGAGAGTCTAGTCCTGGCATCAGGCTGCAGAGGCTGCCGCTTCCCAAAGGAGGCACTGGACCATGGTTAGCATTTCCAGATGGATGGGCAGAAAATCAGTGAAACTTCTCTTGGGCCTCTTATCTCAAGGCAAAGACATAATAAGGATGGCAGAGCATGGTTTTTGTTTGTTTGGTTTTGGTTTTTTGGCAGTCTCACTATCTGACCCTGGCTAACCTGGAACTTGCTATGATGACCAGGCTAGCCCAGATCTAACTCACAAAGATCTGTCTGCTTCTGCCCCCTGAGGGTTGGGATTAAAGGCATGGACCATCACACCCTGTTGGAATTGTTTTAATGGAAAGAAATGGGCAGTGAACCCCACCTGTGGGAAGAGACAATGGCCACTATGCTGCCTCTTAATTCCAAGCTTAGAGACACAGGAGCCTTCACAGGAATGGCCTGAGTGGCTATGGATTCCCAGAGTACTGGGACCCAATTCTTGCTTGGAACACCAAGGTGAGCCAGCATTCACCGAGTTGGGCCGACTGATGGAGGGCCATGATTCTGAGGTTTGGTTTTAGGGTCAGGTAGTACAAAGATCATGCGGGAGTCATCTGGGGGTTTTTCTGAGGAGTAAACTGACAGGACAAAGAAAGCCTGGGAATGGAGGTGTGCTGCAGGGGACAGGAGGACTAGAACCGTCTACCTCGAGGGGTGGCATGCCCATGTCTAGGGAGTCTGCTGGGAGGAAAGCCACAATGTCATTGAGAAGAGCCAACTTAAATCACCTGTGGGACACATGGCTAAATCCTCCTGTGAAATGGCTCAGCTTTGTAGGATGGGTCAAGCTAGTAGTGTATGTCCAAACCCACAGCTCCCCCAAAGAGGGAGACCAGGAAGGTAGAGGGCCGCCACCTCTCCAACAGCAAAGGAAGGTGAGTGTCTTAGTCAGAGTTTCTATTTCTGCACAAAACATCATGACCAGGAAGCAAGTTGGGGAGGAAAGGGTTTATTCAGCTTACATTTCCACATTGCTGTTCATCACCAAAGGAAGTCAGGACTGGAACTCAAGCAGGACAGGAAGCAAGAGCTGATGCAGAGGCCATGGAGGGGTGGCTGCTTACTGGCTTGCTTCCCCTGGCTTGCTCAGCCTGCTTTCTTATAGAACCCAGGACTACCAGCCCAGGGATGGCAGCACCCACAATGGGCCGGGCCCTCCCACCCTTGATCACTAATTGAGAAAATGCCTTACAACTGGATCTCATGGAGGCCTTTCCTCAAGGGAGGCTCCTTTCTCTGTGATAACTCCAGCTTGTGCCAAGTTGACACACAAAACCAGCCAGCACAATGAGCAAACAAGTGGAGTCTCCCGAGGAGTCTGTGTATTGTAGGTTCCTGTGCTGGAAATATTGTCATTTGTAGCATGTGCAGAACTTCAAAATTGACAGAGAGCTAGCTGTACGGTCTCAAATCTACCATGGACTTCAGCCACCACCAGGGAAAGAGCTACCCACATCATTTCCACAGGTCCTGCTTGCTTGATTAGAAGGTCCAGAGTGGTTTCAGAGTAGTAAGCCGTGAGCAATCCCAGTGGTACGAGCAAGCAAGAGGTTTCAGGGGAGAGTTTCACAGGTGTAAATGATATTTTATCGGATCTGTCTGAGAAGGGCAGAGAGCACTGGCAGGAGTATGAGTTAGGGGTTAAGAGTTCCTTGAGTATCATCATGTAGGATGGGTGCATAGGACTGGGCAGTGCTTGAGTGGTAGACAGCACCAGGTTGTGGAGGCTGTAAACAGAGCCAGGGAACTGGTAATTTGCTCTCTAGGAAACGGAACAGGAAGAGAGTCCTTGCCAAATGTGATTCCGCCAGGAGTGTGAGGAGGCGGGTGGCCACCAGGGGGTGCAGTCCCAGGGAGAGAGGAGTGAGGTTGAGACCAGAACAGTTTGCCTTTGACAGTGTGGGCTTCCCCTCAGGATGGCGAGCCATTCAGAAAGAGGAGTACAAGTGTAAACGGAGCACGTGGGAGGCAGGGTGCTTGCAGGGTAGAATGAGGAGAGGGCCTGCAGGCATCCGAAAGAAGTCAAGATTAAACTCTCCGAGGGCGTGAGGAATCATTGGAGTATGCAAGCTGGGGAGCGACTTGAGCAGACAGCTTTACTGACAGGAGGAGCAGTAATTTTGCTGTCCTGCTACCTCAGGCAGCTGGAGCCAGTGAGAGGTTTGCCCAAAGCAGGTGTGGGATCTCAGATTTCATGGGGGACAGTAAGACCACCACCACACAGCACTGTACTTAATACTCTTCTGCCAGGATAAGAAGGGGTGCGCACTGAGCTATAAGGCCAACTGGTAGCTTGAGGGAGAAATCAGGGGCACATGGCAAGTAGGGCTCACAGCTGGGAGACAGAACCTCGAGGCTTACGTTCTTCACGCTGACGCATGCTCACTGCTCCCATTTCAGGCTGTGGTCTGCTCGTCCCGTTATCATTTCTTGAGAGATGCATTATTTCTCCGCTAGTGCCGGAGATTCTTAAGTTTTACTGGAAGGAGCTGCGATGTTGGTGCCAGTGGAGCTGAGGGGGTAAGGGGCGCGTGAGAAATATAGCTAAGAGAGTACATTTGGTACTAAGGCCTCCTCACGCTTCCTCAAGTCTAGATCTTGGCTCTGCCTGAGATGAGAGGTGGGTCTGCAAAGCAAGCCCCAAATCCCCTCTCCTGCCAACTCCGTGCAGGGTCCTCACATTTAAGAACCTTGGATGAGGATCCAGTCAAGGGCCAGGCCTGTATCAGCTTGAGTCAGGGTTTGAGCCAGGTAGACTGGCACGTGGACTGGAAAGACAGACAAAACAGGACACATGAGAGAATGAGAGACACAAGTGGAATCTATGTCCTGTCTTTGAGGTCCTGCAGAGCCTCCTCGGGCTTTCTGATGGTCCATCCCCAACCCCGCCCCATGCCCGTCTCTGGCCACTGCTGTCCTGTTTTCTGAACCTCTACTTTTATCTTTCTGACAGTGCAACCCTGCAGTGAGAGCCATCTCCTGGGCTTCTCTCTTAACATAACTCCTCTGATATGCCTCTGTGTAGCACGCCCTTTCCCCACTTTATTCTCTGTGGTAGGGTTCAAAACCAGGTCTGCACAGGATTCTACCACAGACTCACAGCCTTAGTCCAGTTCACTTCCCTGCTATTCCCAAGTCTTGCTCAGCCCCCCCCCCTTCCAGTTCTGAGCGCTCCTCTTCTGTATGAATTTATCTGTTTTGTTTGCTTGCCCATTGGCCAATGGATGGCCACCGAGATTCTCCTAGTGCTATCACGAATGGAGCTTCTCTGAACACACAGGTATAGATCTTGAATAGATACTTTTTTTTTTAAATTTAAGGGTGTATTATTTTGAGATTTTTCAGAATTTCATCCATGCACAACTGTATTTTGATCATATTCACCCCCCCACACACTCTTCCAATCCCCAGCTTCCTCTCCACTTCTCTCTATAACCCACCACGTCTCATCCAGTTTGTGCTGGGTGTGGAATCATCTACATCCAGCTGTGTGGGATTTGGGCATGGAGAGTTGAAAGTGGTCAACTTACCAGGGGCTCCACCCTAAGGAAAACCATTTCTCCTTCCTCTGGAAGCCATTCAACTGTTAGCAGCATCACAGCTGGGGCCGGGGAGCCATGAGCCCCTCCTGCCTGCATGCTGGAGTGCTGACTAACTTGGTTGTGTGCAGCCAGCCACAGTCGCTTCAAGTTCATGAGTGCAGCATCCCTGTCAGGTCCAGAAAATGGAAATACAGCTTTGTCTTCAGGTGGATGACCAGGGGTGGAGTTTCTGGGTTGTGTAGAATGCGTTTGCTGAGCCACCGTAGAAGAGGGCCCTGCTCCTTTGCCAAGTGTCAGGAACATTTTGCATTCCCTGGCTCCATTACCACAGATTATGCTTTACATCAAGGCCAGTGCTTGGTTTTGATTCAAATCGTGATTTTTTAAAAATTTACATGTTCTAATGCTGTGGGATTCTCTAGAAATATTTTTACTTTCAAAGTCTTATACAAAAAAATCCCAATAAGCATTTCATTTAAGGGGTGTCTCACTAAAAACAAGTCTTGTTATTGTCTTTGAATAGATTCTCAAGCAAAATGAATTATATGCACGCTCCCACACGAATGTATGCGTTTATGTCCTCTCCTGGTTCCTACAAAACTCTTTTTCTTCGTTATTTCTAATCTTCAAGGTTCCAGAGGTCAAACCACAAGCTACCAGCAGGGGGCGTTTGTCACCTACAGTTAAACCACTTTTAGGCTTGCAGCCTTTCCACTGGTTCAGGTGTGGTCCCTCCGCAGACTAAGGGAAGACATAGATAGGGTTGATGTCTCCCTGGTGAAGATGTTTGGGGTCAGAGATGCCCTTCCCTTGCTAGGGATCTGGGTACCTCAAAAGGACGAAATGGGAAAGAGGCTTCTCGGAGCGAACTTGGGGGAGGGGTTCAGCGCCGGTTGCTGCTCCGATGTCCCTTCCGTCTATGAGTGGCCCTCCTCTTCCTTTCCCTCTGGAATGTGCTAAGAATGGCATCCATTCTGCCTGATGGCGAGTTCGGTCCAGTGCCTACTGCTTTCCTCCTGGGCGCCATGCCTTGAACCTGGGTGTTTCATGTGACTTTGTTGTGGTCTTTGTCGTCATGCTTGCATTTATCCGTTCTCTGAGCCCGGCGTGTTCTAGGCACCGCAGAGGTCCTGAGCACACGTCAGTGGACACCAGAGAAGAGCTTCCACTCTCAAAGAGCTCACAGCTGGGGTTGTGCACAGGGAGATGCCCACAAGTAATGGGCCCCTCCGCAGGCCAGACACTTGGTAGAAACAGAGGAACTTGGAAGAGACCGTGAACTCGTAGCTGCTGCTGGCTTCTGTGGGCACGGAGAGCTGACGGTCCTGGGACAGGGAGAGTCCCTTCAAGGATGCAGGCTCTTAGAAGCCATGCACGCACCATTCGATGGTCCCACAACCACGCACACAAAGAAAATACTAAATAGACCCAGCAGACATTCAATGTTCAAAAAAATCCATCTTTTTTGTTGTTGTTGTTGTTGATATTGTTTTTTTTTTTAAGACACAGTTTCTCTGTGTAACAACCCTGGCTGCCTTGGAAGTCCCTCTGTAGACCAGGCTAGCCTCGAACTCATAGAGATACACCTGCCTCTGCTTTCCTTAGGCCGGGATTAAAGGCATGTGCCACTGCGGCTGAGAGGCTACCACTGAACCTTCAGCTCACTGGTTTGACTAGACTGGATGGCCAGCAAAGCCCAGGGACGCTGCTGCCTCTACCTTCCCTGCACTGGGATTGCCTGTGCACGTCTCCATGCCTGGCTTTTTGTAGAGATGGAACTCGAGCCCTCATGTTCGCACTGCGATCACTTCACTGACATCCACATCTTCCCAGCTCCTGGTGTCTCTTTTCTAAGACACTGATCACATTCCCAAGGGCTCCCCCTCCGTGGCCTAATCTCCCTGCTTGGCCACCTACGAGCAACCTCCCTGACACGGGACTGTCTGACATGGCAATATTCAACATATAAATATGGGAGGGACAGACATGTAGTTGGTGCTGGAGTTACAGACATTTACTAACCTCTAATAGTCTCTAGAAACTTCCGACTAATGAGGAAGAGTTTTCTCCAACTGCTGAATGCGCAATACTGGGTCATTATCCCCCCTTTATGGATGGGAAATTGGGCTGTGCTCCAGGCCACACAGCCGGGAGGTAGCACAGATGGGCTTAGTCCTATCCTCTCATTCACCTGCCAGGCAAGAGAAGCAAGAGTTTCAAGTAAATTGAAATTTTCTAGCATTAAAAAACATCTATATAGAAATCTCACACACCAGGTAATAAGGAATCTTTGTTTAAAAATCATAATAAAATGAGCAAGACGGGGACGTTGACAGCCACAGGAAGTTCCCCCTGCTGACTACCGGTTGGAAATGACATCTGACCCCTGTTCTGTGCAGCAGCATCTAGCTCAACGTAGGCCCTTCTGGGGCCACGTGAGGATAGACGGACCTCCACAAGATCCTAGGCTCCAGGCCAACAGTGGCCGTAACTGCTTTGTGGGTCAACCACATGCTTTGAGGGACAGCAGGACTTCCCTGGAGGAGGGTCACTTCCATAAGAGAGCATTCTTCTGGAACATGGAAACGGAGACTAATCTAGTAATAACCTGCCTTCTGGGTAAGATGAGCAGCCCTCATGTATAATAGAGAGACACCGATCCTTGTCGGGAGCCGGGTGCATCCCTCAGCCCCGCCCTCCTCAGGACCAACCCTGCTCTGGACAGTGTGCAGTGCTCTCACGGGCTGTGAAGCTCAGGTATCTCCTTGATGGTGACCCCTACCTGCCCCTGGAGTGGCCTGGAGGGGTCCTGAGTGCCACCCTCTCTGTCGTGAGGCCAGGTGGGAAGTGGACGCCTGGACATTATGTCACTTGAGTCTCTGCAAAGGGGTGTGACGGGGAGGAAAGAAGACAACCTTCTCATTTTCATGAATAAGTGATAGGGCTCAAGGAGAAGCCCCAGGGTTCTCAATCCGCAGGTGCGGAGTGAGAGAGGGTGGCAGCGAACATCTGGGGACAGAAAGGGGAAAAAGGAAAGAACATGAAGAAAAGCACTGCGTTGGGCTGAGGCACCAAAGAGGAAAGCGGGGCAGAACTTTGGGATTGGGGACCCAGGAGACCCAGGGAGAGCCAGACCTGAAACCAGAGGAGGGTCTGAGGGCTCTGCAGCTTGCTGAGTGAGGAGCACAGTTCTAAGGAAGACAGGAAGGTGGACCGGTGAGCCTATACAGTCCCAGGAGAGGCAGGCAGCAAGATGATGCCCCAGAAGAAGAAGCGGAGGAAGAAAGACATCGACTTCCTGGGCTTGTATGAGGAGGAGCTGCTGAATTACAACTCGGAGGATGACGAGGATGAGCTGGAACATGAGTACTACAAAGCCAAGGGTGCGGGTTGCGTGGGGGCTCGGGCTGGCAGTGGGGCCTCAGGATCCATCCTTCCCTCTGCAGAGAGCTTTGTGGTTCTGAACCATTGCTTGCCAGTTATCTCGCATTCCCTGTGTGTCTGGGGGTCAGAGAGCACAGGGTCCTACAGAGCTGGAGATGAGGCAACTTTTTGGTTGGCAGAGCTTTCTGGTTGGCAACTTTCTGGTTGGCAGAATACACTATTGTAGTGCAGGGACTGCCTCGTATTCTCAGATAGCTGCATTGATCTATTTGAGTAGATAAGCAACAAATTAGACTGAGGACCGTTATGTGCAGAACACAGGACTCAGAAGCACTGAGGGAACCAACTTACCCATGCACATATGTGTGGCACCACGAATTCAGATCAGGATGGGGGCATTTCCACCCCCACAGAGCAACTTAGGATCCCTGCCCGTCCCTACAAGTCTCCTTACTCCACCTCCACAGACAGCTTTTCACTGCTCTTTAACTTACAAATGGAGTCGCTCGATGTGTGCTTCTCTGGGAGACAGGTCTCGCTCTGTGGTTCGGGTTCGTCTTACTATATACTTACCGTGTAGTCTAGGTTAGTCTTAAATGCGTTGCCATCCTCATGTCCCTGTTGCCTGGTGCTGGCATTACATGGGTGAGCTGTGAGTTTTGTGGTGTGTGTATTTTTGTGTCTGTCTTCTTTCTTACCACCCCAGGGTGAGCTGTGAGTTTTGTGGTGTGTGTATTTTTGTGTATATCTTCTTTCTTACCACCCCACCCGAGAGGTTCGTTCATGGCATAACCTGATGCAGTTTGCTCTTTTTACTCACGGATACATTGCGTTTTATGAACACATCACTGGTGGTTGAACCACTCTCTGGATGAACATTTTTATTGCTTGCACCTTTATTTTTGTCTTATTGCGAACAAAGCTGCTACAGGTCTTAGACACACACACTCCTTTCTCCAGGATTTATAATTGGAAGTTGAAGTGCTGGGTTACAGTGTGAGCAGCTGTTCAGTTTTCGGTGCTGACTGCCATTCATGCATCCCCACCCTACGGGAGGGGACAGTGGCTTCACATTCTGCCATCGCTTGGTATGGTCAGTTCTTTCCTTCAGCCATTCTGGTGGGCACATGTGACACCGTCCCAGGAGTTTAGTTTTCATGTCCCTGATGAGTAATGATGAGTAATGGTCCTGTGTGTGTTCATTCGTGCATCTCCTGTATTTGGTGGTCATTTGAGTATCTTTGGTGACATATTAAGTTATTTTTGCATTTTTCAGTGTTTCTGAAGTATATAGTTTATTATAATAAAGTACATATATTTTAAATGTCCTTTTTATGTGACAAGGTCAACGTAGAAACTGTTTACATTAGGGAGACCAAGGGCTCCTTCCTTGTATTGTTCCCAGCCAGCTTCCTGTTTCCAATTCCAGTCAGCCATTCTTCTGTCTCCTGTTACAGCCAGTCACATTTGCTATTAGTAGCATCACATAAATAGCACTGTAAGGAACAAGTGTTTTGTGTCTGTACGATGTACTGCACAGTGTGTGTCTGTAGCTCACTGCTTCTCATTGCTGAGCCATATGGTTTGTTTACCCACTCACCTGTCGATGGACACTTAAAGTTTCTCATTTGGGTCTACTAAGACTAAGTTACTATGAACATTGAGTTCTTGGGACTTTGTGTGCATCTGTTTTTGTCTCTCTTGGGTCAAAACCAAAAACTGGATGTTTCTGATCTTATGACAAGCAACTGTCTATTGGTATTTAAAGGAATGTGATGTCTGTTTCATCTTCATCAGTATGAATTATTCATCGTTTCTAGGTATGAGTCCTTTGCTAGATGTATTCCAAATGCCATATCTTCATCCGTGAATCACTCTGCCATTTTCTTGATGGTCTTAACTGTCATTAAGTTCAGATGAGCAACTTCTATAAGTAAGTGTCTGGCTTAGGGAGTAGCTGTGAACCTCTGAGAGAGCTGGTGAATCAGCTTTCCCATTCCTGCCTGAACACCAGACTCACCTCTTCTTTAAATTAACTATCTCTAGGCCTCTTTCTACAATTTTTGAGTGATGTGGTCCTGGCATTTTCACCAGGCTGACCATTCTCCTGGGGCTACTTGACTTAGAGATGCCTGTGTGCAGGTAGGTGATGCGAGAGATGCCCGTGTGCAGGTAGGTAATGCAAGAGATGCCTGTGTGCAGGTAGGTGATGCAAGAGATGCCTGTGTGCAGGTAGGTGATGTGAGAGATGCCTGTGTGCAGGTAGGTGATGTGAGAGACGCCCGTGTGCAGGCAGTGCTTGGGCTCCCCTGGGGTTCAGCCTGTAATGGCTCAGGCTCAACCCATGGCATGCGTATCATTGCTTTCCCCACTCATGGCTTCTCTGGTGAGCTTTGTCAGACTCAGCCACATCCAGTGTTCTTCTCATCCCCAGACACGGCAGATCCCATTCTTCACAGACAAGGAAGGACCATGTTAGAATCTGCGGAGCTCTTGAAGAGCTTCAGAGTTATCTGCACACCATGTTCACGGTGCTTGAGCTAATACACTGTCTGCCAAAGGAACAGGTGTTATCTCTTGGATGAAATTGGCTTTTTCGGCATAAATAATAGCTTTAAAAGAGAAAGGCTATTTATTATCTTCTGTGTGTCAGGCCCTCTACATTTTCAATTCCAAGAACAGCTCTGCAAAGCAGATATTACTGTTATAGGCAGCTAGGTACTTGTAAAAAGCCATCCTGTTCCTGAGTGGGGAGTCAGTGGCTGCCCCTAGAGTTCTGTGGCACTGACGCCCAACGCTTTGTCCCAGCATCCCGAGGCTCACAGGCTTTCAGTAGGAAGAATAATACTCAGAAAACACCTGGAACACACCTGCCATAGGTCCAGATGCTACGGGTGCTCAGCGGTATTCCCACACGCCTCCCTCCTCTCTGCAACTTTGTTACTTTGTACATGGGACAAACCCCTCTGGCGGAATGGACTGCCAGTTGATAGTTTTGAGTAATGAATATTTAACCCCCAAATAGCAACCTAATCCACAAGACCTCCTCAAGAGAGTTCAAACATTTTCTGCTCCTGAGGACCTGGCCTGAAAAGACCAGAAATAGGCATGAGAAATAGGTTTGCAGCAGGAATCAAGTGTGATAATCTACCGGAAGCCCATGACTCGGGCTGGACATGAAGTAAGTCATCCACCATTGTGGTTATGACACAGTTACCAAGCACTGGTATTTGTACATTTCCACGACGCAGTGAACAGCTGATGCACACCCCGAGGATTTCACATACCCTTCCCACCTCTGACCAGCTCTCCACAGTGCAAACTCTTCCTTCTCTATGATGTCATTTCCTCTTGGTCAGCCTCCCTCACTGCACCACATGTGTGGTCGGTTCCCTGAGTCAGCGTTTCCAGCCCACGGATGACTCAGAAGCGAGTCTCCTCATAAAGCAGCATGGGGACGCACACTTCATTTGGAGATGGGAATAGCCGCTGGACGGGTTGGTGTGTCCTGTTCCTGCTTCTTAGCAGAGGTGAAGTGGCTCTGGGGGAGGCTGGCTGCAGCAGCCATGCCCAGACCAGGTGTGTGTTGGGCTTCTGGGAGTTGATTCCAAAAACAGATCCAAGATGCATTCCTACAATTTTATTAACACTCTTCCTGGCCACAGAATGCCCCTGTTCATCCTGCTCAGTCCACAGGGTTGTAACAGATCCTGCCTGTTTTAGTCAAGGTTTCTATTGCTGTGAAGAGACACCATGACCACAGTAATTTTTATAAAGGCAAACATTTATTTATTTATTTCTCCTCCCCTTTTCCTTCTTGCTCCAGCCCCTGCTTGCACTGGCCCACTCCAGCCCATAAGGTTTTTTTTTTTCTTCTCATCACAGACAGTTGTGAGCCACCATGTGGTTGCTGGGATTTGAACTCATGACCTCCGGAAGAGCAGTCAGTGCTCTTAATCACTGAGCCATCTCACCAGCCCAAAGGCAAACATTTAATTGGAGCTGGTTTTATAGTTCAGAGGTTTAGTCCATTATCATCATGGTGGGAAGCGTGGTGGCATACAGCAGGCACGGTGCCAGAGAGGAAGCTGGGAGTTCTACGTGGTGGTCAGGCAGCAAATAGAGAGGTGTGGGCCTGGCTTGAGCTTCCAAAACCACAAAGCCCACTCCCCAGAGACATATTTCTTCCAACAAGGCCACATGTCCTAATCCTTTCCAATAGTGCCACTCCCTGTGAGCCTGTGGGGACCATTTTCATTCAAACTATGCAATGACCTTTTCTAAGAATCTTGATAGATTCTCCAGTTAGCAAGTATACAGGTACTGACATCCAGACCAGGAATGGTGTTGACAACAAGCCATGCAAGCTTCAAGATGACCATGAGCGGGAACTCACTGACCCAGCCAAAGACACATCCCTTGTTGGAAAACAGCCTATTCTGCCCTTAGGTGGCTTAGCCATGCAGAATGAAGCTGGCCTTTTCTGCAAGCATCCAGAGTCCTCTGGCAAAGCAGTGCATGGTATTGATAGCGAGTTTTTAGTCAGTAGGAGTTAGTGTGGATTTGACCTTGGTTCAGGATTGTGAGCATGGGATTCTGGGATCCCTCCTGAGCCTACAGTCTGTCTTTTTCCTCCTTTTTTCCAGTGTATGAGGTGGTCACAGCCACAGGGGATGTTCGTGGTGCGGGGACAGATGCCAATGTGTTCATCACGCTCTTTGGAGAGAACGGGCTCTCTCCCAAGCTCCACCTCACCAGCAAGTGAGTATCATTCTGGGTTGGTGGGATTCCAGGACGTTGGTTTGGCTGACCAAGTTCTAGAACCCAGTGGTGGCCTTCTACTCTGTAGAGATGAGCAGTTGGACCACCAGCATGCTAAATGACAAGAATTCTCTGTCAACAATCCAAGTATCATCCTGGGATTGCTCAATGCTTTCCTGACAATTCTCCTTTGTTCCAGTCTAGATTTTGTAAGCAGTAATGTCTAGTTTGGACCTTCCAAGAACACATGTGTATCCCTTGATGATGGAGAATGAACAATTAGGAACCAAGAACCCAGGTCTTGGGCCAGCTTTTACTATCCTGATCCATGTAACTTTGTCAAAATCTCATGGTCTCCAAGGTCTTGATTTCCTTACCTACCACTCTAGGGCAGTTGAGATCATGAATGTCACAAAGAACACATGTGAGGGAGCCATGATTTTGAGGTGCCGTATACTGAGAGGTCTCATGATGGCCAATATTATACTGAACTTACCTGGGAGCCATGTATACTTAGTCACATGTCATGTGTATGTGTGTGTGTGCATCTGTGTGTGCTCTGCATACATGGAATCCTTTGCTTTCTATAATCCCTGAAGGCAGAGACTGCTGCTATCTTTTTGGTTTGCTCCGTTGCTATGCACATGCACACAGAGGCAAATGCAGCACACCTAAGAATGTCTCTCAGAATGACAGGATTTCAAAGTTGGCTAGTGGTCTTAGAAGTACTCTTGCTCACTCACTGCCTTTCACTCAGCCTGCGCTGTCTCGGCAGGTTTGACTAGCTGGCTCTGTCCACAATCCCCTTAATCTTTCAGAGTACCCCCTCTTCTGGTTATCTAACCAACTGGAGTTCTGGGCAGGATTCTGACTGAGGAAAAGTTGCACAACTACTTAAATCTACTGATGTGCTCTACTCCATTCATAGGAAAGCTGAGGCCCAGGGAGAAGGATTGAATGGCTCACAGTCTTGAAGTTTTTCTGTGGGAAAACTGGTACTTCATTTACATTTGTGCCATAGACATTTTAGTAGACAACATGTCTCTGGCCCTGGAGCTTGAAGAGTTTCTCTTCTAGATCCACTGGCACTACAGGTTGCGGTCTCTAAGGTTTATGGCTTGGTAACTCCTGGGGGCAAAAAGGGAAGGTACAGAGGGGTGGGGTGGCCATGCTAAAAGACTTGGGACTCCGGGTTTTAGGGTGGCCAGTCTTGTTAGGTGTGAGAACTAACTTAGAGCCATGGCCCCCATGTAGCAATGTTCAGATGGGCATAACACCCTATTTTGTCCATTTCTGCAGAACAGGGTACCTGTCTCCTTGTCTGCTCGTACTGCACGTGACTCTCGTGGAAGTCTTTCCCCCCTGTGATGTGGGCACGGTAAAGGGAATACATGAAATATACATCCTTTTTGCCATGCACCCCCTCAGAGGAAAGAGATACCGCCAGCCCTGGGAGATGGCCATCTGGTGTTTGCAGTCTCTACCCACCACTTACAGCAAAACCGCCCTTTGATCTTTTTGTAGTGGACTCTCATTGTCCTTCCACCTTCTATGTACCTATCATCCTCAGATTCCTCCCCCTCTGCTTGTCCATTTGCCAAACTTTCTCTCAAGGAGGCCCGGATCACTGATGTAACACACTGAGAAGGATTGTCACTGAGTCCCCATAGCCTGGGAGCCTGGCTTTTAGCCTTTCCTCTCCACAGGAAAGGAAAGGCTACCTGATGGTACAGGGGGAGTTATAAGATGGAGGGTCAGGAAGGAATGGGAGTCAGCTTCTCCAGCCCAGTCCAGAGGTAGGAGTTTGCAATCTCTGAGACCATGGAGGTCTGCAGGGGAGGCTCCTGGAGAGGATCTGTGTCATGCTTGAGGTTAGGAGCCAGAGTGTGAGGATGGGCATGGGAGACGATATCAGCTGGATGCTGCTGAGGCTAGAGATGGCTGGGCAGGGAAGCGGTGGGCCTGCAGCTGAGGGTAGAGATGAGCTTCCTGTATTTGTCTTGGTTCATGATAAGTAGAAGCTCAGTAGACACCTGAGGTATCATGTGGCCACAGTGACACTTCACAGGGAAGGACATAACTGAGGGCTTCAGTGCCGAATGGACTCAGAGAGACGTGTTAGAGTATGGGGAGTAGAGGTCCTGCTGGGGAAGCAGGCGGAGACATGGTGCTGTGCTGAGGCATTCGGGAACTGCTGGAGGCCAGACTGGAAGCCAAGTGGTGAATGCTAAGTTGACACTGGCCGCTGATGTCATCTCACTAGTGAGCCTGGTGGAGGGGACACCAGAGGCCAGAATCTGGCCACATGGAGAGAGCAAAGGAAAAGAATACAAGGAGAATAGTGTACAATTCTACCCATGACATCCCTGCAGGTCAAGCTGGGAACTGAGTCCAGGAGGGAAATGTGGCTTTCTGAGGGTTTGGGAGGCATCACACATGGGTGGCAGCTGAGGTCACCTCTGAGTCCCATGTGGTTAGCACAGGATGTGCTGCCTCTGTCTCCTTACACTGTCTGACTCCACACCCAACAAGCTCTAAGATACAACTATTGAGTGTGTGCAGGGACCCTTGCACACACACACATGCATGTACACACACATACACACACAGGCACACATACACACACATTGCACACATAGCACACACACATGTATGCATACACACACGTGTGCACACACTCATACACACACATGCACACACAAACACACATACACACATGTACACACAGGCACACACACTCATACACACATACACACTCATACACACAGGCACACATACACACATACATACACATGTATATACACATGCACACACATATGCACACAACATGCATACACACATGCACACACACACACTTGCACATGTGTGCACACACTTGTACATACAATCTTGTACACACACATACACAAGCACACACTTGCATACACACATGCACACACACACTTGCACATGTGTGCACACACTTGTACACACAATCTTGTACACACACATACACAAGCACACACTTGCATACACACTTGCACATGCACACACAGCTTGTACACACAACCCTGCACACACACTCACACAAGCACACATACTTACACATACACTTACTTTTGTATGTAACAGACCTCTCTGATAGCTCTGGCCCTAGAAAGGGTCTACACTGCCCAGTGCGAACAAATCAATGCTTGTTCCCTCAGTATTAAAATTCAACCTCGATCGTTTCTGACACTTCTCCCCATCCCTTTCCACTGCCTTTGGTAGCATCTTTCATCTTCTGTCTCCTGGTCCTCACCTTTCCTGCCTCACCCTGATTTGAGGACATTCCTGTCCCTTTTCCTGTGTCCTGGAACACAGACTCTCACCCCTTACCCAATATAACAATTACCATTTCAAGAAGATATTTGCTAACTGATTTCTAGGCAGCAAAGAATACGACATGTCCACTCAGTTTCCCACATGTGACCTTTCACCCAATCCCACCCCAGTGAGGTCCGTACAAAATATTTCCAAAGGAAGTCCCATCTTCCGGGTGTCCTATTCCTCCTGTTGCCCAGGAGGCCACGTGTTTAAGACATGGTAAAAGGATGGGATTTCATGTATTTTATGGTTTGTTTTCCCACTGAGAATTCACACCCCAGTGTGTTGGAGAATGCCTGGCATTTTAGGTTGGAGGGTCTGTCTTGTTAGTGGGTAAAATGCCTGATACAGCCTTCCGAGGCTCTCTCTGAGGGAAGTCCTTGCTGAATGGTGACACGGGCAGTGTCCTGAGCTACACTTTATTTGAGGATGGTGCAGGAGCCAACGGTGAGTCCCTGTAGTCTATTTTCTAGGCTCCATGCACCCTCAGCAGATGGCACTTAGCATCCTCAGAGCTTCAGCAGCCATGGGCTGAGTTGGGGTTGGGGGTAGGGGTGGGGTAAAGGGATCGGAACTCTAGGGAACCACAAAAGCAGTATGTGTTTCTTTGAAAAAATGTAAAAACTCACATAGACAAGAACAAGTAAGACTTGTTCTCTGGGTGTGGCATGGGACATTTGTATAAATTCTCCCACTAATTGTTTTTAAGGGAAGGTAGTGTCATCCTGTCTGTATTAATTGTTTGTTCACAGATTCCATCTCAACATGGTATTTAAAGCTTTGAATCATAACCGTCTTCCAGTGTTCTTTTATAATAGGATTCTTTATGGCTACAAAGCATTCAATCATATAACTTCACAGGGCATCTCTTAGGGTGTTTACTTAATGCAGAAACTGTTGTTGATTTATTCTAAAAATCTGCTGCTTTGTGCCATGAATTGAAAAAGAAAATACCACTTACTTTCTTTGGTTTCTCATTCACAAAACCCTAACATGCAGAATCAATGTCCCTGTGTTTTCCTTCTAAGTTATGTCACAGCTGATGGGACAGAACCAGGAGCTGGGGCGCCCTGTTCTTCTCCCTTGGATGCAAACCCCACATCAGCAAGCATACCTCCAGGGATGCTGGTTTGGTTTGGTTCCATTTAGAACACTAGATCCAAAAGCTTTATCTTGCCAGCATGGAGATCAAGTCATTCTTTGGAGGAAACATTTTGTCTGCACACTTGAAGCAGCATTGCTCGGCTCCTCCTCCCCTCCCTGGACAAACCCCGACCTGAGCTCAGATACGAGTCAGCAGCCTTGGAGTCTCCATTTCCTACAGCAAACCTAGAAGCTTTTCCGCCTCTCCTCCTTTCTCTGTCCCCAGGCTTCTCCTCTTTCCCTGACAAGCTTGCCTTAGTACAGCTTCATAGGCTCTGTTCTTTTGTAGGAGGCATGGACCCCCACCCCATTGTGCCCTGCCTCTTAAGGAAACTTCTCTCCAAGGCAGGTTGCTCTCCAAAGTGGGTCCAACTTGCAGAATCCCAGCTTCTGGGCCCTGAAGAACCTGGAAGACCCCTGTGCCTGACTTTCAGCCTGCGGCCTGGGAGAAGGCCCTTCAATCCCTTTATTTGAAGAACACAGTCAGCCAGTAAATGTGAATAACCCAAAGCTTGGTTATTTAACACTCCACGGCTGTGACAGACACCCAAATCAAACCGGGTCTGTTGGCTGCATGGCTTTTTGGAGACGTGACAAGTCAGCACCAGTTGTGAAAGAAGCTGTTCAAATTACAGCAACCAGGAAGTGAAGAGAGGAAGGGGAGCCATCACAGGGTCTCAAAATCCCCTTCAAGGGCAGAGCCTCCGTGGTCTGACTTCCCCCCTCTGGGCCCTGCCTTCTTTATTGTGCAGTCCTGGGAATCGAACCATGCCAGGAAAATGCTTTATCTTATTGTTAGCATCCAGAACCTGCGGCAGATATGGGTGGGTCCACAGACCTGTCGCCAGGGCAACGGCCACCATATTCCCAGAATCCATTGGGTTCAGCTCCCACCTCTACCTGGACTGCTACGTCACAACATATATATATATGGGTACTTTCCTCCATCTTTCTCTCTTTTCTTCTCTCTCTCCCCTCTCTCTTCCTGCTGCTACTCCCCTACCTCCTTCCAATTAAACCTCTTACACATGGAACTGCCTGGGCCTGGTGTCTGTAGACGCTTCCCGCCACGACTCAAACCCATCACTTATCACTGGGCTATACTCCTAGGTCCAGCCTCTTAAAGGCCCCCAAACATCGATTGGGTAGGCGTGGGGTGTGAACTTTACAGGGGCTTTGGGATTACATTTAAGGTGTAAACCATCGCACAGGCTTTTCTTCTCTTCTCCTGGCTACGTGCTGGGCCTTGAGCTCTGGCTGAGCTCACAGACTCTCAAAGCAGAGGGCTCGGCTTTGAGGCAGAAAGAGCTGCTGACAGATCTGTGCTGTCATAGCTGGATTCCTGGGCCACACAGAGGGTGAAGTAGATCCGATGTGAGACTCAGGTATCCAGCCCAGAATGCTGGGGCAAGGCCTCCAGACTCCCGTGTGAGGCACTTGAATGTAGGACGGGCAGAAGCTGGGACTGGCCTGGGCTCTACACTGCCTCACGCCTCGGGGGTGTTTCCTCTGACTGCACTCTCTGCCAGGTGCCAGTCATGAGTCCCTGGCTGCTGAGGGTGGGGGAAAGGATCTCTTTTCTCACCACAACGGCAGGATCACAGGCCATCCAAGGTCTGCATCTACTTGGGGCTGCGTTCTTCTCACAGAACAGGGCAGGTGATGGTAAGCAGCAAGGGGACCTTCAGATAAGAGGCTCCAGGGATCCATTCATCCCTCTCTCCTCCTCCCTGAGCTGACCCCGGTTCTTCTATTAGATAGCCGTTTGCTTGGCCATGCAATGGTGCTGGTATCAGCCACTGTGTTTGCCTTGGTGACTCATGGCAATGCTTAGTTAAACCCCTGGATGTGAGTCTCAGCATGATCCCGCCTGTCCTTCCTCTCCTCGTCTCTGACCAGGTCAGGGAGAAAGCTCAAAATGCTAGCTAGTTGCATGCAGCTCTCCCAGTGAGTGAGATATGGAGCAAGAAGTGGATGCTCGGTTCCTGGGCCCATGAGACACATTATTCAGACTAACTGCACGTGTTCACTGCAGGAGCGAGTCTGCTTTCGAGAAAGCCAACGTTGACGTCTTCCGGGTGCGAACCAATAACGTGGGCCTCATCTATAAAATCAGGTGAGGATTTGCCCCCAACTATAGTGGTGGTCAAGGTTGACATTTTCTTGATGTTCAGTATTACTGGCTGCCCGAATCCCATCCCCACCCCTTGAATCGCAGAGCTCATAGCTCCAAGCTGTCCCATTAGAGACTTGCTTTCACGGGCTAGGACGATTTGATGCAATTTTCCGCTAGCTCTTAGAGACACTAAAGCAAGATAATTGAGAGCAAATCTCTGGGTCCTAGTCCAAGGCCTGCTCTGCCTGCTAGTTTTTAGCTGTAGGATTTTAGACAGTTTATCTTCCCACGTCTCTGCTTCCAGTCTATGCTGGCACTCACTGAGTCGGTGCATGGCACAGTCACTGGTAAGCACTAAGCACTCAGCACTCAGTGAGGGCTGTGTTGCAAGAAGCCTGGGATGGAGACTCCCCCAATGTTCTCCCTGGGGGAGTTTCTGTGAACTGTACCAAAAAGGGTAACTCTCCTGTCTTCGTTTGCTTGTCTCTGCTAACCACTGCTGTTTGGGATATACTTGCTTTAGGGTCATCTGTGGTCTGATGGCCTCTAACTGCGGTCTGAACAGGGCTCAGGTGCAGCCTCAACTCAGTCCTAGTTTTTTCCCCCTCCCATTAGAAACTCTGGGGGCATGGAGTCCCTTTGCTGGGAGAGTAAGAGGGTATCAGGACCCCAGGCACTGGTTATGTGCAGGGAGGGGAATATATACAGAGAAGGGCTCTTACAGGGAGGCGGGGGAAGGAGGTTGGTGTATGGGAAGTAGTCTTTGGCCAAAGTCTTGCTGGGGCCGAATTCTGTGCCAGGCAGAGGCATGTGACCCTGTAGAGGACAGGCCCAGTATAGCAGGCTGGTCATCTGTTGGTTGGGTCGTGGCTTTTACTGCACTGTGAGCTTCTGGATTAGAGCCTCAAGTGTGATGTCCCATGTCCCACGAGGTCATTCTGGGGAAGAATTAGACAGAGGTGGAAGCTGTAGGAAGTGGGAGGAGATTTGGAACACAGACTCCGAAGAGCCTGTATCTGTACTCTCCAGAAGAGAAGACATGTGGCTACTGTGCACTTAAAATACAGCTGACTCACACCAAGTGTGTTGTATGGATAAAACAAGACACCAGGTTTTAAAAAGACTTAACACAAGGAAAAGAATGTACAACATGTGGTTAATTTTTTACATGGTTATGTGGGAGATACAATATATTATTAAAATCCATTCTACCAGCTTCTCTATATCTTCAAAATCAAGGCTACTAGAAAAATTTAAAACTGTACGTGTGGTTCTTGTGTCATGTCCATGAGACAATGTTGGTCAGGATGGGGGTCCTTGGATGGTGAGACTAAGGGGGGAACCTGAGGTGAGAGTGACTAAGAGGGGCACTTTGATCAGCTCAGATAATGACAAGGACAGTTTACACCAGGGGCCAAGTCTAAAGGACTAGGCAGGTTTTGTTTTCTTTTTGTTTGTTTGTCTTTTTGTTTTTTTGTTTTTTTGTTTTTTGTTTTTTGAGACAGAGTTTCTCTGTATAGCCCTGGTTGTCCTGGAACTCATTCTGTAGACCGAGCTGGCCTCGAACTCAGAAATCCACCTGCCTCTGCCTCCCAAGTGCTGGGATTAAAGGTGTGCGCCACCACGCCTGGCTGCAGTTTTTGTTTTCTTCTCATTCTTTCACGCCTTCCCTTTATAATATCTGGATTGGCTGCCTTTCCCATTTCAACTCTGATATGCTTCAGGGTGGGGCAGGCAGAGTGCGATGCTGGCAGAGACTGAGGTTAGGAAAGAGCCCAAGACCTGCCAGGCCCAGTCAAGATACTCCAACTGAGAGCTCCAGGGACTTGGATTTTCCCAGGAAATAAACTATTTCCCTGTGGAAGTGTGGCAATATAACCGCCACGAATGTGCACATCTACCTTGAAAAAAAAATATCCTATGAATAGATGAGGAAACTTAGAACCAAAGCAAGTAAATGACTGGACCTCTCTCTGGAGCCACCCTTGGGTGCTCTGGTGTAAAGGGAGCAGCACCTTGGTTCTGCCAGAGAAGTGAGGGTGTTGGCTTCTCACCTCAGGATCGAGCATGATAACACAGGCTTGAATGCCAGCTGGTACCTGGACCGAGTTATAGTGACCGACATGAAGAGGCCTCACCTCCGCTACTACTTCAACTGCAACAACTGGCTGAGCAAGGTGGAGGGTGACCGCCAGTGGTGCCGTGACCTGCTGGCCAGCTTTGACCCCATGGACATGCCCAGAGGTCAGTAGCTAGCCTTGTCTGTCTGCCCGTTATCCCTCCCTGCCTGGGCCTGGCTCCTTGCTGTGCTCTGGAAACCCCCCTTCCTCCCTCACCGTGGCTTGGGCCACGTGGCATCCCATCTGTGTTGGGCAGTGTTTGTCTGCTGTAGGGACTTTGGGGGCAGAAGAGAGGCAGCTTCCCTTGGTCAGTAGAACAACACATTGGTCAGCAAACTCACCTGGTTTTATCCTGGTGCTGTCTCCGAGCTCCCCCACTCCCTCTTCAGTCCACCCTGGCAGAAGAAAGCGTGTCCTCTAGTCTCTGGCCATGATTCTCCATTTCTGCACCTACTTCTGACTTTCCACGCCTCATGCAGCTCTGAGGGCTAGGTACTTTGTAACACCCAGCGCACTAAACTTGAAACTTCACTGATTCTTAAAAGAAAATGCCATCAAGAGTTTATTTTCTTACAAAGCCAAATTTCATCATTTCACACAGTTTAGAAAATAGACACATGGAAATATAAAAGAGAATAATTTAATCACATCACCTGGAAAAATACCACCCACCAGTGACAGATGCATTAATTTCCAACCCTTTCTGTGCATATGTGCTATGAAATAATGGGCTGGTGTATCCACTGTTCTATAGCATGGATATTTTGGTGTCATTAGATATTACTTAACATTTCTTTTTCCGGTGACAGTGTATTTTCTTTCTTTCTTTTTTTTTTTTAAAAAAGATTTATTTATTATTATATCTAAGTACACTGTAGCTGTCTTCAGATGCACCAGAAGAGGGCGCCAGATCTCATTATGGATGGTTGTGAATCACTATGTGGTTGCTGGGATTTGAACTCAGGACCTTCAGAAGAGCAGTCAGTGCTCTTAACTGTTGAGCCATCTCTCCAGCACAGCAGTGTATTTTCTTAACTTGCTTTTAACCTGTGGGTCGTGACCCATAGGAGACCACCAGAAAACACTGATATTTATATTATAATTCATAACAGTAGCAAAAGTGCAGTTATGAAGTAATGATGAAAATAATGTTACGGTTGGGGGTCAGCATACCATGAGGAACCAACCGTATTAAAGGGCCGCAGCAGTAGGAAGGTTGAGAGCCACTGAGAGCCACTGTGCTAGAATGTGTCATTTGCTCATTACTCCGGTATTTGCTGAATGCCCCATTTCTGGACATCTATGTGTGTTTCTCTTCTAAACAAAACACCTAAATGTGTCTTTGGGTTTCAAGACTCTTTCCTTATGGTAAATTCCAAAGTGGAATTACTAAGTCAAACACTATGCCTGTGGTTAAAGCTTTTAAAAAGTTATTTTGTGGTGTGTGTGTGTGTGTGTGTGTGTGTGTTGTGCATGTGTGTGCAAGTGCAAATTTGCCACAGTGCAAGTGTGGCAGTCACAGGACAACTTGTCCGAGTTTTTTCTCTCCTCCCACCATGTGGGTTCTGAGACAAAGCTCAGGTTGTCAGGCTCGGCAGCAAATGCCTTTGCCCACCGAGCCATCCTGCTGGGCTGGGTCAAGCTTTTGGTGGGCAATTCTCAATGGCACAGGAAGTCGACATCAGACGGAGCACAGTCCCACAAAGGTAACCCTGCCCACTTGGCTAGTAAAGTGTAATTCCTCAGCTGGGTCATAGAAGGACTTCTCAATATTCTTTGGGGACTGGAATGATTGAATATTTCATGTTTAGTGACAATTTTTTACTTTGTTCTTGGGTAAATTATATATATTTAAGTTTCTCATAAAGTTATGAGAAATGTTATGGATAGTAGAATGTTCTCTTTCTCTCAGTGTTTCTCTGTCTCTGTCTGTCTGTCTGTCTGTCTGTCTGTCTGTCTCTCTCTCTCTCTCTCTCTCTCTCTCTCTGAGTGTACATATGGGAATTGTCTGCCCATTGTTCTTTGCCCTGTCTTTCCCTCTGAAGTGAACTCACAGATTCTCCTCACACTGTACACATCCCGAGTTGCTGACAGAGTGTCAGGGCCAATCCATTACAAGCTATCGAGATGGTAGCTTTTTCTCCTGTTCTTGGAAATTCCCCACTTTCAGCTCTGCATTTTAGTTCCCGCTTAGGCCACACAGAAGTCCAGGGCAGTAGCACTGTTGGGGGGGTGGATCTTCTGGGAACGTCCCCAACTAAGGAAGCCCTGACACAGGGATACGGCTCAGCAACCCTGCAGCTTTCCATGGGCTCACAGAGTCAGCTGATAGGTGTCTGCGTCCTTACTTGAGCTCAGCCTCTTCACTGGCTGCAGGTCACTGGGCTTTGGTGCTTCCAGGCTAGAGTCCAGCTAAAGAAGTAATAAATAAATAAATAAATAAATAAATGAATAAATAAATAAATAATCTTCAAATATTGACACAACTGTATCAGTCGCAAAAGGTTAAGGCTTTTGCTTTTCACCTGGAATTCCACCAACTTGATATTTGGCTGTTACTGGAGGTCTTTGAGGATAAAACCAGGGAAGATGCTTAGTTCTTCTCTCCTGTCGCTGGATAGGTGGAATATAGAAAACCTGGAGAATAGACAGTAATCTGAGGACAGAGGAAACAATTTCAGCGTATTATGAGCAATGCCCAACACTGCCCAAGAAGACATCGTTGTTCTACAGGCTCGCTACTCTTCTCTACATTTCTGTGGGGACCCTGCTACATATTCTGATTGATTTCAACCGAACCTACCTTCATTTCTTCTCTTTAGGGAAGACAGGTGATCTAGCAGGTCCGGAGGACCCTTAGACTGAGCTGATAAGACAGCAGGCAGCTGTGTGATGGGAAGGTAGAATCTTTGTTTTTTCTTCTTTCTTTCCTTCCTTCTTTCCTTCCCTCCTTTCTTCCTTCCTTCCTTCCTTTCTTCCTTCCTTCCTTTCCTCCTTTCTTCCTTCTTTCTTTCTTTTGCTTATTCGCTTTACATTCCACTCACTGCCTCCTCCTGGTCAGCTCCTCCCACAATCTTCCCCTCATCCCCCCTCCTTCTCCTCTGAGTGGGTACCTCCCAGTCCCCATTCCCCACATATCAAGCCTCTGTGAGACTAGGTGTATCCTCTCCCACAAGGCCAGACAAGACAGCCCAGCTAGAAGAACATGTCCCACGTCCAGGCAACAGCTTTTGGGATAGTCTTCTCTTCCACTTGTTCCAGACCCACATGAAGACCAACCTACACATCTGCTTCCTACATGGGGGGAGGTGTAGGTCCAGCCCATGTATGTTCTTTGGTTGGTGGATTAGTCTCTGAGAGCCCCAAGGGTCCAGGTTAGTTGACTCCATTGGTCTTTCTGTGGAGTTCCTATCCTCTCCAGGGCCTGCAATCCTTTCTCCTAAAATTCCACAAGGGTCCCCAAGCTCTAATCATTGTTTGGTTGTGGGTGTGTACGTCTGTCTGAGTCAGTTCATGGGTAGAGCCTCTCAGAAGACAGCCATGTTAGATTCCTGTCTATAAGCATAACAGAGTTATCATTAATAGAGTCGGGGATTGGTGCTTGCCATGGGATGGGTCTCTAGTTGGGCCCATTATTGGTTCGTCATTCCCTCTGTCTCTGCTCCATCCCCTGTCTTGCATTTCTTGTAGACAAGATAAATTTGGGGTTGAAAGTTTTGTGGGTGGGTTGGTGTTTCTATTGCTCCACTGGGGTTCCTACTTGGCTATGGAAGGTGGGCTCTTCAGGTTCCATAACCCCAATGCTGTGAGTCACAGCTAAGGTCACTTCCATTGATTCTTGGGTGCTTCACCATCCCCGGTCTCTGTCTCATCCTGGAGATGCCATCTACCTCCCCATTCCTGTCAGTTGCATATTTCCATTCATTCTCATGGTCATCTAATCATCTCTCCTGTCCCTCCCCACACCTGATCCTGAACCTCCAATTCCTCCCCCCATCTTCTCTCCCACCCAGTTCCGTCCATTCATCTATCTCATGACTATTTTATTTTCCATTCTAATCAAGATTCAAGCATCCTTGCTTCTGCTTTCCTTCTTGTTTGAGGGGTGTAGCATGGATCGCCTGTATTTTATGGCTAGTATCTACTTATAAGTGAGTACCATATATGTCCTTTGGGGATTGGGCTATCTCACTCAGGATGATATTCTCAAGATCCAACCATTTGCTTGCAAAATTCATGCTGTCTTTGTTTTTTTATAACTGACTAGTACTCCATTGTGTAAATGTACCACATTTTCTTTATCTATTCTTCAGTTGAGGGACATCTAGGTTGTTTTCTGTTTCTGAATATTATAAATAAAGCTTCTATGAACATAGTTTAGCAAGTGTATTTGTGTGATGGTGGGGCATCTTTTGGGTATATACCCAGGAGTGGTATAGCTGGGTCTTGAGGTAGAACTATTCCCAGTTTTCTGAAAAACCACCAAATCAATTTCCAGAGGGGTTGTACAAGTTTGCACTCCCACCAACAATGAAGGAGTGTTCCCTGTTCTCCACATCCTCTCCAGCATGTGCTGCTACCTGAGTTTTTGATCTTAGCCATTCTGACTCGTATAAGGTGGAACCTCAGAGTTGTTTTGATTTGAATTTCCTTGATGACTAAAGATGTTGAACATTTCTTTAAGTGCCTCTTGGCCATTCAGTATTGCTCTGTTGAGAATTCTCTGTGTAGTTCTGTACCCCATTTTTAAATTGGGTTATGTGGGTTGTTGGTGTCTAACTTCTTGAGTTCTTTATAAATTTTGTACTTTTGAAAAAGAAGCCAAAACCATACAATGAAAAAAAAGAAAGCATCTTCAACAAATGGTGCTGGTCTAACTGGATGCCTACATATAGAAGAATAAGCCAGGCAGTGGTGGCACATACCATTAATTCCAGCCCTTGGGAGGTAGAGGCTGGCGGATCTCTGTGAGTTCGAGGCCAGCCTGGTCTATGGATCGAGTTCCAGGACAGCCAGGATCCTGTCTGTCCTGAAAAACAAACAAACAAAAACCAAAAGAGGCTAGATTTTTGGGCTGGAGAGATGGCTCAGCTGTTAAAAGCTAGGCTCACAACCAAAAATATAAGAAGAATGAGAATAGATCAATATTTATCACCCTGCATAAAACTCAAGTCCAAGTAGATCAAGGATCTCAACATAAAGACAGATACAATAAATCTCATAAAAGAGAAAGTGGGGAATACCCTTGAATACATTGGTGTAGGGGACAATTTCCTGAACAGAACAACAATGGCTCAGGCTCTAAGATCCACAATTGATAAATGGGACCTCATGAAACTGTAAAGCTTCTGTAAGGCACAGGACATTGTCAATAGGACAAAATGGCAGCCTATAGATTGGGAAAAGATCTTCACTAACCCTACATCTGACAGAGGGAAGGCAGGAGCGTAAGCAGGTCCTGGGAGATTTCCTGTAAGGAAGATCTCATTTCAAGCTTTGAGACCGGCACAGGAAAGCTCTCCCTGTGGGTGGCAGTGGAGGGCAGCAGTGGGCGCAGGACAGATGTCAGATGGCCTTTTCCTAAGAACCTCCTCTGGAAATGCGCTTCCTGGGCAAGTGCCCAACATGTTCCTAACTTTTAGAGAGGTAGCCTTTGTTTTAGTTGAAGTTACTATTGCTGTGAAGAGACACTGTGACCACAGCAACCATTATAAAGGAAAACACTTAATTGGGGCTTGCTTATAATTTAGAGATTTAGTCCATTATCAGGATTGGTGGTGCATAGGCAGACATAGTGCTGGAGAAGAGCTGAGAGTTCTATATTTTGATCCAAAAGCAACAGAAAATGACAGTGATACACAGGCTAGGCCTGCCGCCAGTGACACACTGCCTCCAACAAGGCCACACCTACTCCAACAAGGCCATAACTACTCCAAGAAGGCCACACCCACCCCAACAAGGCCACACCCACTCCAACAAGGCCACACCTACTCCAACAAGGCCACACCTACTCCAACAAGGCCATACCTCCTAATAGAGGCACTCCCTCTGTATGTCATTTTATTCAGACTATCACAACTGTGGAAGGGTGCCTTCTCCTTTAGTAGAGCTCAGTGAATAGCTAAAGGACTTTAGGCAGAGGCAGGAGGTTGGTCATGAAGGATATAAACACTGGTCAACCTCACACGTCACAGATGGAGGACCTTAAGATGGAAAAACTCACAACCAAGTTTGGTCTCTTAGTTCCTGTCAGCAGGTTGAGAAACACCCCATATAGCTTCTTAAGGAAGTCAGGACAACCCACCCAAAGAGCTTATCCTCTGCTTGTCTGAGTCTGACATCAGGCTTTGGGGACCCATGGTGGGAACTTAATTAGACACATGCTTCCCCAATCCACCCCAGGATTCCCAAACCTTAGTCACTCACATTCCACTTTTGAAGGCTTTCCCTTCTTCAAACATCGTGTGCATTAGTCATGGTTCTTCCTCACACACATTTAATAGCTTCGTAGGCTTGTCTGAAACACAAAGATGTACCACTTCCAAAAGCACTGCTCACTGTCCATGCTGTAAACACCAGCTATACACCTATACACAGTAATATGAATATGCCTCCCTAGAGAACTCAGTGTACCAATATTCGCCGTCTCCCAGACCACTGAGTATACAGATTGCATCTGGGGAAATACCACTGACTCCCTTCTGAAAGCAGAGAAAGAGGAAGGGCATGGGGTGGGTATCAACCATGATTGCCTCCCCTCGGAAGTCCTTGTTTAACTGATCTCATATCTCCAAGAACCAGGGTGAGGTGGGGAAGGTCCTAGCAGATGTTAATTGAATTGAGGTTCATCCAAGGACAAATGGATACTTCCAAAAGGACTGGGACTAGAATGGGGAGGGTCCTGCCTATCTTCAGCTGAACTGCTTCCTTCCTATGTCTCCGTCAGAGCAAGATGGGCAAACTGGCCTGGCTTTCTGAGAGCTAACGGTGGCACGGAAGTCAGTGGCTTCAACCTCCTGTTGTTCTGGGTGTCCTTCTTCCGCCTTTACACCAGCCCTTCTTGAGTGGCGGGCAGTTCTCAAATCCCCAGAGTGACCCCTATGGCTACAAAATGGCAATGATAATTAGAAAGCTGTTTTTGAAATTGAGGCCCACATACTCTCCCTGAGCCTCTGCTTGCCTTGCTCTAGGCCCTGCTTGTCAGACATTTGGCACATGCAGCCCTTCGATGAAGGGTTCTCCTGGCTGGAACACATGTTTGAAGACAGGGAGAGAAGGTTCTCTAAGTCAGGTTGGGTTCTCTTCCTCCTTAATTGTAGTGCAGCCTACATTTTAAAAAATGAATGGCATAGTTCAGTGGCAGTAAGCATATTCAAGCTGTTTTATAACCAGCCCATCACCCACCTCTAGAGCCTTTCTTCTTCCCAAACTGAGACTCTGTCACCATTTAATTCTGGCACAAATCTCCTCTCCTCCTGGACCCCAGTCACCTCATGTCTACTTTCTGTTTCTCTGAATTCCATGACTCTTAAGAAATTCTCATGTAAATGGAATTCTGTAACAACTATGGCTTATTTCACTTAGCACAACGCCTTCAAGCTTTATCCACCCAGTAGCACAGGTTAGAACTTGATTTATTTTTAAGTGGATAGTATTTAATTGATAGTAATTAATATACTGCATCTTTATTCATTAATTTTATCTCTATCTTTCTGACTCTCTGACATACACACACAAACACACACTGTCTCATCTGTCTATCTATCTATCTATCTATCTATCTATCTATCTATCTATCTATCATCTACCTGAGAGAGAGATAGACAGAGGGAGAGAGAGAGAGACAGAAAAAGAGAGAGTGAGGGAGAGAAACAGACAGACAGACCAGGCACATTGATGATACCCACATTTGGGTTAGTACGTTTTGACCACTGTTGATAAAGCTCCTGGGAACATGGGTGTACAAATCACATTCTCAGTGCTGCTGGATGCACATCCAGGGGTAGATTAGTCAGGGTTACACCATGTTGCGATTCTGTACTGAAGTTTGAGGAATTACATGCCATTTTGGGTGGTAGTTGTAAGATTTCTGCATTCCCTTCTAAAGTGTTAAGAGCCCCAATTCCCCTGTATCATGGCCAACCTGTGCCTCTTAGTGCTTCTGATTTGCATTTCCGTAATGATTCATAATATTGATGATATCTTCATATGTGCTTCTTGGTCATTTGCATATTTTTGTATTTCATTTCAGAATTGTCCATTCCAATCCTTTGCTCATGTTTTAGATATCAAGTTGTTTAATTTTTGTTCTTGCTGAGTTGTGGGAGTTCTTTATTTGTCTAAGTATTAACCTTGAATCAGATATAAGATTTATAAATACTTCTCCCCCAGCCACCCAGTTGCCTTTCTCACTTGATAACTGACTATACTTGAAGGTTATTTCAGTTCTATCCTATTGGTCAATATATTCATCCTTAAGTCGGTACACTCCTGCTGCTTTACAGTAAGCTTTGAAATCAGGTGTGAAACCTGCACATTTATTATTTTCAACATTGTTGGGTCAACTCGGCATCTCTGGGTAGCCCACTTCCTTGTATTCATTCTACATGGTCATTAAATGCTCTTAACAATGAATTACAGCATGCTCATTTTGCAGTCAACAGCTTCTGTGCACCTGGAGACAAGAGCATCTGCTGTACTCCAAGGTTTCGATTCCTGCCCAGTGACTCAAGGCCACTGGAAAAACATTCTGAGTCTAACTTGTCTCCACAGGAACAGTGGGGTCCCCATACTTGCTGGCTTCCCTAGCGTTGCAGGGAATATGGTCCATCAGGCATCACACACAATTAAGCAATTCAGGCACCCATGGAGCTTGCACAGAGACTTGGCAGCTGTCTCCATGATTGTCTCCCACTTAGAGAGGGTACCAGGGGACCTGGCATCTTCTGGAATTTATGGGAGGCTGGCAGCCACTTCTCTGGCACATTTGCATTTATTATCCCTAGTAACTCAGGCTTAGCCATTCAACAGCTTCGCAAGTGCTATGAATTTTCTGTCTTTCCGTCTGCCTCTTGGCACCCCTTCCATTATCATGAATGCCCGACTCTCTTCCTGGAAGGGTTCTAGAGTCTTGTCTGGAATGGCTCACCCTCTCACAACCCAGAGCAGAGGGGCAGAGCATCCATGGTGCTGTCTCCACAGATTTGGGAGCCCTGGGCCTGAAGCCAAGTTCAGTCTCCCACACTCTGAGGCATAGCTTCCTCCTTAGCAGCTGCCAGAGCAAACCTCTCAGGCTGACAGCGTGGGATGCAACTCCCAGGTGTTTTGAGATGGAAAAGTAGCTAAGAAACGCCACCTCGCAGGGATGGCTGTTTGCCTCTTTGGCTCTAATGACCAAACGTGTCTATCTCTCTCTCTAACTAAGCCTGGCCACTCCCAGAGTATCACTGGGGTGTCTTCCTGCCCCACCCCACCATCTGCTGCCTCAGTTGATTCCTAAGGGCTTGTATGAGCATCAGTTGGCAATAGGCTTGTGTTTATGAGGGGAGAGTTATGTGTGATGTTTCACCTATAAAGACAGACACAGACAGGTGCAAAGAGCTCTCTCCTGGGGGCAGAGCTCTGGGGTCTGACATTATTCTTCAGCCATTCCAATTTTGGGCAAGTCACTTTCTGCCTCCTTAATTTACCAGAAAACCACACTAGATGTCCCTTGAGGTCCCATACTATGTTGGGTTTCTCTCATGCTGTCTTTCTGAGCTGTTTCGGGCTTCTCACTGATTTCAAAACTTCCTCTGTGATGTCACCCCTGGTGTGACATTACCCGGCATAGCATCTACCTGCAATTGATAAGCCTGAAGCAGAGTTACACAGGCCCTCACTGACCCAAGGACATTCAGGACACGCTCTTGAAGCTGAGGTAGGGCACGGAGCTCAGAGCAATGTAGGAAAATGTCTGAGGTTGGTGAAGTGTGTCGAGATAATGACATCCCTCTGGGTATATCCCAGCATTGGTTCTTAGAGAATCTGCCTTGGTGGTCTGTGTAGTCTGGCAGCATGAGCTAGACCCAGATAGGGCAGCCCTTCTCCGGCTTTCTCATTCGCCAGCATTCTCTTACTTCAAGTTTCTGGCCACAGTTTAGGTCCAATCCACAACATCCTAGAAAAGTAGAGATGATCGTGTGGCTTAAACTAGCACCGATCGATCCCACACCACATTGCTTTGGGGAGGCTCTGCCATCAGACCGTGGGATAGTCCTCTGAGATGCAGCATCACATTCTACGCAGGTTGGGAAGCTGTTTACCACCCAGGCTGTCAGAACCCATGCTTACCAGCTCACAAACATGTCACACTCGAACACAGTCATGAGTGGAGGGAGAAGGCCCTTGTGTTGGAAGGACCTAGACTCACCTCTCCCCTGACTTCCAAGTGGTACCTGTTTCCTAGACTTTGTTAGGATCACACTTTCTAAGACACGTTTAATCATCTCTGATGGATTGATAGTAGGGGCAGCTGCCGCCAGTATTGTCACGTGCTTCACAAAGACCAAGGGGAGCTTCTTTGAGATGCTTTTCTCAAGAAGTACAAGTGGTTTCCTCATGGCGGAAGGGTGGGTGGCCCTTTCATCAAGACTGCCAGTCTAACTGTCCCTCACCCCTTTTCTTATGCCCAACTGAGCTGTCAGTCTGGAGGCTGAAAGTGGCCCAGACCCTCAAGACAATAGATTGTATTTGCTCTCCCCAGTACCATTTCTCTTGGGTGTTTCATCAGGTAATTAGGCATTATACCTGTGTTGAGCCACACCACGATGGGCACACTGAGTTAGATGTGCACGGAATCTCAGTGAGAATGTGTCAGGCATGGTGCCCTGGGTGTATCTGATGGTTTAAACAGTGGCTGCAGTTAGCACAGGAAGGGCATCCGCAAACTGTACTGACCAGCAGTGGGTCACGGCCTCCCAGAAGACTGTGTGGCACCTACACCTACGCCAAATGACAGTTGCTAGGTGACTGATGTAAAGAAGCAACCAAGAGGCTCTGCCAAGGAAATCAGTAGTTATGACCTTTCTCATGTTCTTCTGGCTACCACTGAATAATTAAATAATTGTAACGAGTTGCAGGGAATAAAGCCATAGAGTAATCGAATCACTCTCTTTAAGATCTAATACTGGGTCAGAAGGCACCTCAAATGGATATGCATCCCAAGTCCTGGCTTTGTCTTCTCCAAGCCGGTAGCAATGGGGCCCTGAGACAGAGACATGCCATGCGTGTCTCCCCTGGAGAATGGCTGGACCGGGCCTTCTGGGGTTCAGTTGGTGTGGAACATGGGTGTGTGTAGGGCAGGAAGAGACCGCCTTTGATGCTCCTTTCCTGCAGTAAGCACTTCTCCATCACTGCTTTCCATCCTCTCATGCCATGGACCTCTGTTCTCTGTGGTCAGCCTAGCTTTATTGGTCCACCATCTGCACAGACATGAGTGGATGCTTGAGAGCGGTACCATTCGCACGTGAACGCTCCGCACTGCCCTTTGAATCTGAAATGTTCCCCATAGGTTCACATTTTGAACACCTGCTCCCCAGCTGATGTTGCTGGTTTCGGGCGGGGCAGGGGGCGTGGGACCTCTGGCAGAGGTGGATCACGAGAGGAGGGCCTTTAAAGGTTATCCCTGGCACCTGAACAGCCTCCATCATGTGGTCTGACCCCCCCCCCCAAGCCTCCCTTATGGTGGAGGATGCTAAGAACCCTCTGAGACAGTGAGCCTGGACAAACTCTCTTCCTTGATGCTGCTTCTGTCAGGCTGCGTGGTCCTAAGGATTCAGAAGTCACTAACTAGCACAGAGGCAGTGTCAGTAGGATGCTGGGAGGTGGCATCTGGCCTGTCTTCTCCCTTCTCCCACATTCGGAACCATTCCGGTTCTTGTGACTGAGACGCAGCCTGCAGCTTTTAGCCCCTCAGAATTGGAAAGGACTCTCGGTGCCGTCATCCCCTCTAGATCCCGGCAGACTAAAGACAGCTCTGAATGGGCTCTCGGCCTCCACAACATCTGGAGCTCACAGGGAGGAGAGCCTCTCTCCTCGGCTTTCCTCCCCGCTCTCTCTGACATTTCCCCATCACCCAACTTCAAACCTTGCCAGGGCTCTGTTGGCTGTGGGTGCTGCTTGAGAGCAGCTTGACATTCCTTGTCACCCTGTGGCGGTGGCTCCATTCCCACAGGGACAGGGGAAGGGCTTTGGGCGGGGAGAGTGAGCCAGGCCTGAAACATTCGCCCGCCTCCCCTGACCTCACAGCGGCTTCCCGCCCACCCCATCTGCTCCCACCTAGCACTGCAGAAGATCATCCCCGGAAAGAGTGGGAAGAGAGAACGGCTCACAATGAGGCTCTGGTGAGGCATAAAAGAGAATTTTAGGACTAAATGGGATTTTTATCAACTCCTCCTCCACTTTACAGAAGAGAAAATGGAAACCCAGGGGAGCCAAGCAACCCGCTGTTGACTGTTGGTCACAGCCCCACTGTGGGGCAGAGCAGGAGCCCCGGGCTCACGATGCTGGCTCACTTTGCTCTTAAGCACACTCATTCAGTGCCTGGATGAATGAACTGTGTTGCTATTTCTATGCATCAAATCCTGTGCTCACAGTGGATATATGCAACTCTCTCCCTGCAAGCTTAGAGGCCCCAGAGGACAGAGTCAATAGCCACGGTGCAGAGAACCAATATGCTCTACGTGGTATGGCTCAGGCTAATGGGGGCATGGAGGAAGTGGAACTAGGGGGGGCTTCATGGAGGAGGTGTAGCTCAGAGTGAATTCGTGGTGGGAAGGCCTTCTCTAGGCTGCCAGGAGAGTGAGAGCTCTTGGGAAAATTACATTCTGTTGGCTGTCTTGCTCCTACTCTCCAGCCCCAGCGTGTGTGAGGCTTCTGCTCTTGATAGGACCACAGCCAGCTACAGGCTCCTTCAACCAAGCAGCCAGAAACTCTGGAGAAGGCATGGAATTACAGGTTTTCTTTAAACTTGGTTATTTTGACTTTTCTGTTCATTTTTCCAGACAATTTTGAAAAACCTGTGTAGCCCAGGCTGTCCTGTAACTCGCTCTGTACATCGGGCCTGCCTCTGCCTCCTGAGTGCTGGGATTAAAGGTGTGCACCACTACCACCCACAGTTATTTTTGATTCTTAAATGGGTATTTTGAAAACAGCTCCTTCATTTATGGAAATAGGATATTTTCTATTCTACAAGAAAAGAGGAACTTTTGGTTAGACTCTGACTTGGCCCTAACCACCAGGCCACCGCAAATGGCTTCCTGGTAGTCCTCCCCTGGATTCCAGGTGAGGGTTGGAGTGATCTCAGCGAGTTTCTCAGCAAGGTGCCTTCTTCTTAGGGGCTGGAAGTCCACCCTTAACTTTGAGTCTCTCTTTCTTCCAGCACCCAGTCCTCTATCCTCCCTCCAGCCTCCTGGAGAGCTTGGGTGTCAAAGTCAACACAAGGCACAGGACATTGGCAGCCGTTCTCGAGGGTTTCCTTCAAACCAGAGGCTGAGGCCACCGTATTGACCGTAGGTGACCTCACTCTTTAGTTCTAATGATAGGGAAAAGCACGGCCTACAAACTCAAAAATACTGAAAAATGTGTTCAAAAATAATTAAAATGTTTATTATTTTGTTATTTGAAGATGGCAGTAGTAGGTAATTTTGTCTTGCACTTATGGCAGGCATAATTTTAACAAATTATCATCTATCATCTGTCTGTATCATCTAACATCCATCTATCTATCTACCTATCTATCTTATCTATCTATCATCTATCTACTGTCATCCATCTATCTATCTATCATCTGTCTATATCTATCATCTATCTATCCATCTATCTCATCTGTCTATAATCTACCTGTCATCTATCTATCTAATTTCTTTTTTCTTTCTTTCTATGTATCTATTATCTACTTATCTATCTATCTATCATCTACCTATCATCTATCTATGTATCCATTATATATATATATATCCATCATCTGTCTCTATCTCTCTGTCTTTATCTCTCTATCACTATCTATCTATCTATCTATCTATCTATCTATCTATCTATCTATCTATCATGTTTGTCTATCATCTGTCTATCATCTATTTATTAGCTGTCTACATCTATCATGTATCTATCCATCTGTCTATCATCTATCTGTATATCTATCTATCATATACCTACCTATTTATCATAAAGTATATTTAATACTCACAGTGACCTTTGAGGAAGGCATTATTATTCTCTCCATTTACAGGTGATGTTTCTCAGAGTCACTGTTCTGTAAACATGGAGCTAGGAGAATTCCTGTGCTGGAAACCAGTCCCTGTGCAAGACTGCTATGGAGTCACTCCTTGATGAATTTGTTTCCTGTTCTTTTTTCCCCCAAAATTGGATTAATGAATATATTAAAATATTATATTAACTTAGACTCAGATTTGTAAGCATGGTTTTATTCAATGCTGTCATACAGTGAGGCCATTTTGAACACATTATAATAAGCTCAGAGTCACCCGTAATGCATTGCTGTCACATCATGGAAAGAAATCAATAAAGCTCTTCCTGGTGATAGCATTTGACCAAGAGTAAGCTCAGATTCGAATTCTCCACTTGGTTATTTCTGTGTCTTCTAGTGTCCCTGCCTGTCTCTTGGGTGGGTTTGAATCTGTCAAATGCTTGCCCAAGTGCTGTCTTATTTGTCCTCTGTGTCTGGTCTGTGTCTGCATGTCTGTCCTTAACCAAGGGCTTTGCTCTATATTGAAAATACCACGTGGAGGAGGACTGAGGGACACTACCTAAATCTTTAACCAAGTTTTACAAGGGATTAAATATTGACTACATCTGAGCACAACCGACCCAGATAACAAATGAATGGATGCTGTCCATATATTATGTTCAACACTGAATGATAATAGTCACTTTATAAGGACTTTTTCAACCTATATTTGCTAGTTTCAGCAAATGACTATCATAACACACACGCACACATGGGCATTACACTTGGGTCAAGGACATAGAAGGATATATAACTTAAGATTACAGTTATGCCTTAGCTTAGGTTGTAAAGGCTAATTACAGGGGAAATCCAAGGCAAGCAAGGTTGGTCGTAACCTTGTTCTCTTAAAGGCAGATTAGGCAAATGCACTGAGCACACTGTAGAAAGGCAGTCCTAAAGTCTTAAGAGATCTCTATTGACCTGGTTGTAGGGTTTAGCGAAAGTTCCAGTCTCTTTGATTATAAGAGATGTTTTTATCATAACACATGACCACAGTACAGCATTACCTAATCTTCTAATCTTACACACTTGCCCATGAGTAGAGGACCATCACAGATCACCCATCTCCTATTTTGAATATTTTAGTATTAAGAGTTCTATGCTTGTGGTAGGCACACTGAACAGAACTATTCCTTTCCTGTAAACTCTTATGTGCAGTGATCACCCAGGGTAGACTCACAGTTTGTGCATGTCCAGACTTCTGCATGTATGATATGTCAATCACTTGACTCCCAGAAGGACTGAGCAAAGTTTTAGTTCCTCCTGTCACAGATGAGCAGTATATGGGGGATAAACTGTATGTAGTAGTGCAGAGAAGTGGGCCGTGGTTCCTGAGGGAGGAGTGCGGGTGCTTAGGAAAGCATGCTCCGAGCACCAGGCATGGGATCAAGGGTGAGTGCCCACCAAGGAACAAGTGGAGAGGGCTCCACAGAGCTTGCTTATGAGCTGGCTGAGGTAGAGCGAGCAAGGTGAACTGTGATCAGTGGAAGGTTCTTCTCTATGTTCTAACAGGCCAGAGTGCTGTATGTTACAGTGTTGTAACATATGCTACATTGTACAGAGAATTGGGAAATATTGGGAACAACTATTAAAGACCAAGTGATGTTTTATCATATGTATGGTATATATGATTAATATATATTAATGTTTAATATATATTAATGTGTGTGCTGGCACATGTGTATGTAGGTGCATGTGGATACCAAAATAAAAGTAGTGATGTGGTGCTTGCCAACTGGGCTAGGCTGGCTAGCTGGTGAGCCCCAGAGATCCGCCCACCTTTGCCTAAGTGCCAGCTTATAATCACACATCACCACGCTTTGTCCTTTTATGTGGGTTATGTGTGTGTATGTGTGTGTGTGTGTGTGTGTGTGTGTGTGTGTGTGTGTGTAAATTCAGGTCCTTATGCATGCAAGGCAAGCACTTCATTGAGCCATCTCTCCCTCTCTCAAGTGATGTTTCAATGCACTGTCGACCAAGCTGTGGTGACATTAAACGCAGAGACTGTGTTTGAGCACGGAAGTGCCAACGGGCTCCACAGATGACAGGCACTCAGGAGTGGGTGCGCTGTGGGCTCAGGAGTCCGTGTTTCTGAAGGAGGCTGGCTGTGTGAGCTGATATGGCGTGCTTGTTCCGATCTCTTGAGTTCCTGTTTAGGTGTAGCCCTTTCTCAAGTACGGTCAGGTTTCTTAAACCCCCTCATGTCCCCATCAGTCGGATGCGACACAGTAGCAGTTACAGTCTGCAGAGGTGCTTTCTCAGACTGTGAGAAGACGCTTGGCAGAGACAGCTTTAGGGTGAAAGGACTTAGGTTGGCTCACAGTTTGAGAGAACACAGTCCATCGTGGTGGGGAAGGCGTTCGTGACTGTAGGCGGCCCAGTGGCTCTGGGAGACTGTAGCGGCTGCTTGTCATAGGGCACTGACCAGGACTCGGAGATAGCTCAAGACGGAACAGAGGCCAAGCTACATCTATCTAGTCTAACTGCTACCCCTCAAAACAGCAGGGGCACAACTGTTAAAATGCAGGATCCCATAGTGGCTGTTCCACACACAAACTACAGTGGAGTCCATTGCTGTGGGGATGCAGGTGGCAGGTGTGACTGGCCCTTCAAAGGCCCCTAGAACAAAGAGGCCCTTGTTTGGGTATGCCTACAGTAGCAACGGGTTGGAGACCATTTTAAGGAAAGCAGAGAACACTGCTCAAGAGAGTCAAGAAGGGCATTGTGGGGAAAAGCAAAGGAAGAGGCCTGGGGTCTCTGAACCCGAGAGGTAGCCAATGCACATCGGGGGCTATGGGGAGTATGGAGGAATCTGACAAGGAGATGACGGGAAACAGCCGAATCTACTAGAGATAGGAGGCACTGGGTCAGGGTCAGGGAGAAGGGTCTCTGGGCTGAATCCTAGGGCTAGTGGCAATGGATAACACTGCCACCGGTGCACCCGGTTTCCCTGACCTGCACAGGGTGGAGTAGAGTCAGCCTTGTCTGGCTGGGAGAGAACATCCCACTTTCCATGGAGCCTTCCATGACACACACTCCTTCTCTCCCTGCGAATTGTCATCTCCTCCTCTGCACCACCTGTGATTTCTCCCTTCCGGCGCTTCAGCTGGTGTCTGCTACAGGCTATAGACTGAAACCAGCTGAAGGGCCCAAAGGCTGAGGCACAGGTCGGTGTACACACGGTGCGGGGAGGTTTGGATGGACAAGAAAGACAGGGTTACTCGTGACTATTCTCAAAGACAAAAACAAACAAGCAAACAAAAAACCTAAAACCAACAGCAAACCTGACCAAGTGGACGGTTCCAGCCCAGGCTTAGTGGGTGCCGGTGTGAGAACCCTTTTCCAGGACCACAAGGCTCAGAGACAGGCATGCACTCAACATGTGGTAAGAACATGCCCGCAGCAGCAGCCTCACGGGGACTTGTGCACCAAGAGGAGGGAGCCAGCTCCTCCTCACTGAACCTCCCCCCACCGCCAGGGTGCTCTCTGGAGACGTGTTGTGTCGCTGCTGCTGTATGCTGACTGTTGCAGACAGAGCAGGGGAGGCTGCGGGGGCGGCTGGCACACCAGGCTTAGGCAGCTAGGGCTTGCCAACTTCTGCCTTTTCGGGAAGCCCACGCAGGCGCTTCCGCTGGCCTCCAGGCAGCTCTTGTGCCTCGGCGTCCAGCCTGCAGAGAGGAAACGGGCAAGGCTAGGAGTGTGTGTGTGTGTGTGTGTGTGTCTCCACCAAGCAGGACAGGAAGCCTGTGAGGTACAGCTGTCTTTAAACAGACTGTGACTCTACAGCACAGCTGAGGCAAAGAGGTAAAGAGGTTGCTTTGGAAGGCATTGTACGCGATCCCTAGGCAGGCTCTGCATCTCTCCTTTGTGCGTTGTTCAGAATAGCACTCGATGTAATGTGGCCTTTCTGAGCTTGCACTGACCTTTAGCGAAAGGAGGCTGTTGCTCTTACGATAGGGTTGGTGGCCTAAGATGGATTCGCCCAACACCACATAAGTTTATAATGAGACAGCTTCTATCAGCTATAGGTTTGCATGCTCAATACAATTGTCCAACAGATGGCACCAGAGCGTCTTGAGGAAGGGATTCTTATTTGCAGAAAGCTCCTGCATGGGTTTATGGTAACCCAGCTGAAAGGGCAGTGTCAGTTTTGGGGGACTTTTACAAGAAGCACACCAAATGGACACATCACAAGCCAATTCTAGAGCTGGCTCAAGCGGCAGCTCCCAGACCCTGTCCCATGTTGGCTCACTCCCCTCCGTTTTGAGCTCCCCGCACTGTGTCTCTGCTCTGTGCTAGCTCTGAGCCATGCCGGGGATTAAAGGCTGTGTGTGTGTGTGTGTGTGTGTGTGTGTGTGTATGAAATGGTGTGCACTGGTGCCGTTGTTGTGTGTCATACTGTATTTCCAGACTTAGCCTCCACTGCTTGCTGCACGGTGGATCCAGAGAGCTGGCTCTTAATTGTCACTATCCCAGGGACAGGTGCCACCCTTTCAGAGAAAGGGACTACCCTGGGATGCTCAGTCTATAATGGCTGTGTTAGAGGCAGCTCACTCTGACAGCTTTGCTCTCATCTGAGGACTGGAGTGCCTGAGCACACACATAGAGACCTGGGAACAAACTATGGCCCATGGGCCAAAACCAGCTGCCACCTATTTTTGTGTGGGCAAAGAAACACACATACACACATGCACACACACACATTCATATATATATATATATATATATATATATATATATAT
>NW_022196895.1:73112854-73120846 GCF_008632895.1 Mastomys coucha
ATATATATACATATGTATATATATATATATATATATATATTTGAAGCAAAAGGAAGAATATTATTCATGATACACAGAATTCTGAGATCCCAATGAAGTTGCAACAAAGAAAACTTTATTGGGACATTGTTGCACCCATTTTGTTCATGTGGTGTGGTCTGTAGCTACTTATAGAAACTTTGTAAAGAGCTTTATTGATGATTTGGGGAAAGGTATACAAGTCCTATAACCACTACCACAAACAAACTGACTGTTTCTGTCATCCAGAAAGCTCCTCTGCTCCTTTGTGATAACCGTCCTCACTCACCCCTGGTCAAGAGCACATGGCTGAGTTTGTGTCATAGCAGCAGGGTTACAGTATTGTTACAAAGACCATATGGCCTAGAAACACATAAAATATGTCCTAACTGGCCCTTTCCAGGAAAAGTATACTGACCCCATGCAGGGCAGGGGAGGCCACCGTTAATCTTGGAAGAACCCTGAATCCAAACTCAAGAGACTGTCATGGTTCACAGCTGTGTAACCTGGGCAGGCCACTCACCCTCTGAAGCTCTGTCCTTGTCATTTACAGAAATGACAATATTAACTGTGCCTGTACTACCTGTCTCACACGGCCATTGTCTGTGATCAGATGACTTTAGAGATGTGCAAGAGCTTTGTCAGTTGCCCAGTCCTGCTTGAATGCTTAGTGTCATTAACCCAAGAAGACGTGTCATCATGGCATCGCCATGGATGTGACCTGTCCCCCTTCCCCCCCCCCCAGGGATCCTCTTCTAGCCCATTCTTTGTAACTTCATAACTTCTCCCCGCTTTACCACTTCCTCCTGTCCTTGGAGCAGGGTTTCTTCAGGACTTCTAGGTCCCCACCCCCCTGCTTCATTCTGGACAATTTCAGGTTGTCAGGTTGGCTGTCCTATTGGTGGCCCACTCTCGGAGTGAATCTACATGTTAGTTAATTTTTGACTTCACTGTGACAAATCACTTGATAGAACTAACTTCAGGGAGGCAGGGCTTATGGGCTCCTGGGATCAGGGGATTTCAGCTCATCGTGGTGGGGACGGCATCAAGGAGTCACTGGTGGAAGCTCCTCACACAGCAGCTGACTGGAAAGCAGAGAGCCTGGGTTAGAGCCACAAGCAGGTACCTATCATTCTGAATGTCTGTCCCCAATGACATGCTTCTGCAACATAGTGGCCATGTGTCACCAGGGTTTTTATACATAACCTTCCAAAACAGTTCTAGTAGCTGGGGACCAAAAATGTGAACCTGCAGGGGACATCTCACATTCAAATGTCACATCGTGTGTGGCCACATCTGCCCGTGGAGGAAGGCTCCGCACTCTGCGCTGTTTGCTTTTGTTCAGACTTGTTCTGTTGTCAATATTGCACTGAGTCACGGGTTAGGGTTGCACTGGGGCACTGTGCCCTCGGGCCTTGTTTTGGAAACTGGCAACTTAGTATGAAGTCCTGCTGAAGAGCAAGTGTGCAGACAGAGGAGGTGGAGCGCTCTGAATAATCCCTACGCCCATTTATGGAGATGTTGAAATAATGGCGTTGCAAGGAGAACCTCCTTATCCCGGAGGCCGTTCTCTTTCCATGGTGTAACTAACTAGCAGCCACCTAATAGCAAAAGTCTGCTGTTCACCCAGGAAACATCTAGAGACTCATAACCCCATTGTGATAGAGAACGCCCCAGAGAAGCCGGAAGACGGCCAGAGGGGCCGGAAGACGGCCTGCCTCCTTCCTCCCAGTGTCCACTTCATTTCCAGATCCCAGGACTCAGATCTACTGTTGCCTCAGCTTGAAAGGCACCGCAGCTTCTCCCAGTTCTGGGCTCTTCAGCCCTAGCCTTGGCCTCTCTCTGCTTGCTTCATTCTGGCTCCATTTCCTACCTCTCCGGACTCTCCCAAGGACGGGTACAGCGTTCCTGTAGCCCTCTTTCGGCTCCTGCAACCCAGGCTTTCCTTGTGCTGATCAAGTCATTGCAATGGAGATCAGATGGTCTACAACTCCTTTCCAGATTTTCCTTTCTAGATTTTCTTAACTGGTGGCCCCTTAATCTCTTGGCTTCTTCACCAATGGCATTTTTGCTACAGTGTCTGTGACACATGACTCTCCACCCAACTGTGTGGCACATACTAACTGCTTAGCTGTCTCTGGGGACGGGAGACTCACTCAAAGGGCACCCCATTCCTTTGCTGAATTTTTTTTTTTTTGCTATGAAAAATCTTTAAGAATTAAAATTGTCCTCCTTATCATCTGACCCAGTGATGGAAGTCTGTGCTCTGGAATGATTCAGAACCCACTTTCTGCAAATGCTTCCCTGCCTCTCTTTTCCTACCTCTGCTCCACAATGCCTGGGTCCTTGTGAGATCCCACGACTTCTTGACTGCAAGGTGCTTGGAAGCAGCCTTTAGAAGCCCCCTTGGGCTTCCACCTCGGCACCACCAGATGCAGTGATCTGCCATCTTGCCACCACTAAGCAGGCTCAGGGAGCTCTAGGGTGGGACTAGCAAAGGTTGTATGGTGGTTTGAATGAGATGTCCCTCCCATAGACTCAGACTGTTTGAAGAGGCTTCGGGGGTGTGGACATGTTAGAGGAGCTACATCACCAGAGACAAGCTTTGAGAGTTTAAAGACTGGTGTCATTTCTCCTTTGGTCTCCTTGCTTCCTGTTCATGGCTTGAGACTGATCCCTCTGGAATCATAAGACCACACAAATTCTGTCTTCTGTAAGCTCCTTGGGTCATGGTGTGCTTCTACAGCCATAGGAAAGTAGCTAAGAGAGGTTGTGAATCAGATCAATTTCCCAGAAGGCCTTCTGACAAGGAGAGAGCAAGCAAGGCTGTTTGGAGCCTCTGGGACTTGGAGATGATGAGAACAGAATCAGTCTGCTTTAACTAAGGTCTTCCTTACAACCCACACGACCTAGAGGCCCTCATGGAAATCTGGAAGTCACGGTGTCTGTCTTTCCATTGACTTTCCAAACAGCTCAAGGCCCAAGTGTCAGGCCAGTTCCCATAGGCTCCCTGGGCCTGGCCTCTTCTGAAGGGTCTGGTTCCAGCGGCTGTCTCAGGGTATTCGTGGCTACAAAAGAGGGCACAGGCCCTGACAGCAGCTGTCCCTTCTGCAGCTTCAGTTGGGGACAAGGACAGAGGACCTCCACCCCTTCCTTTGTGGGCTTTGCTGGGTGAGGCTTGTGGAGAGGAGAGATCATCTGTTATAGGCTTGATGCTCTCACCAGCAAAGACCAATTGGCATGCCCTGGAGGAAAAGGGGTGTCCTGTCTGCACCCCTTTTTAGGTGCTGTGAGACGTCACCTCTCCAGGCTGATCCTGTGCTACAGAGAATACCGGAGGTGGGAAACGGGCAGGCTTAGATCTGTCTTAGTCCTTTGCCCTCAACAAGTTCCCAGGAATTTCAAGTTTCAGAAAATTGGATTCAGTTTGCATTCAGACCTACTGCCTGTAGGTTTAGCGGTGCACTAGCGGGTGTGGAAGGGAGAGAAGAAGGGAGGGAGGGTAAATGTTCTGAACATATATATCCACATATCCCCCTTTTAAGTTTCAAAGGAAATGAGTGACTTGCATACAGGAAACAGTAGACAGGACAAGGCCGTCAGTGGCAAAACTCCATGTCATCACACAGACATCAGCAGAGTTGGAGAAGACAGAGGACAAAGGCTTTGGAGGCTGGAGGTGAAGTCAGGGAAGAGTCTAGGGGAGTAGTGAGCAGAAGGGCCAGCATTCTGAGCCTTGGCTGGAATCCCAAGTTTTTAATCAGCTTAGCAAATTAAGCATAGCATATCTGATAGGAATGACTTCTGCTGCCGCATGTAAACTAGAAAGCCATGTAGGAAGGGGAAAGGGAAGGGAGAGTTGTCTTAGACTTCAATACTGTTGCAAGAAAATCTAGAAGCATCTCCTTGCCCTAACCATATACATTATCTTCTGGCCTTATTCCCTACCCTAAGGGCAGGCTCCTGATGGTGAGACTTGACCAGAGGTCAGCACACTCTCAAGTATGTGTTGACCCTACCGTATTGGAGGCCATGACTGAGGCTGTGTTTGGGGTTACAATGAGTTGATTTTTGTCCAGTGAGTGCACCAATAGCACAGGAAGCAACCCACAGGTTGTTTAACGTGTATTTTGCTGCCCACTGTTGATTTTAGTTTAGTCTCGGTGCTGTCTATGGCCTTGGGAGACACAGATTTTATTTTCACCTGTAGATTCCAGTCTCTCCAGTGAACATCAGTATTGTTTTAGCGTGTGGAAAATGAACAGGAAAAGATGATAGGTGTGTAGGGGACTTAGCGTCATCTCAGTAGTTCAGAGGAGATATGGTAGGGGAATGTGTTAAATGAAGTTCAGCTTACCTGTGACTTAGGTATTATGTAGAGTTCAGTGATGGCCTTTTGGAGCCAACCTTGAATGACTTATTTTTGCCCTGTTATTGACAGTAATGATTGTGACAGTCATGCTGATAATTCATTATCTTATGGACATCTGTGGGAAGGATGGATGCTTTGGAAGCTATCTATGCACCTATAGTTTTTTTTTGGGGGGGGGATCCTAATGAGGCAACATTTTCTCTGTCCTTGTTCCCAGGAAACAAGTATGAAATCAAGGTATACACTGGTGACGTGATTGGTGCAGGGACAGATGCTGATGTCTTTATCAATATCTTTGGAGAGTATGGAGACACAGGTAATGTGCCATTTCCTCACGAGTCATACCCAGTCCAGCTCCCTAGAGCTGCTGCTTCTTATAATCCAGAGGAGGAAGGCAGCTTGAGGCCTTCCCCTTCTGATCTTTCTGTTGAACATCTCTCTTCTCTCCTTGTGCTGTGATTTGCCATGGTTTGTCCCAGTAGTTGGGTATCCACCTTATGTGGTCAAATGTATGGATGTGTGACAGGTCTTCAAAACTCCTCTCTGTCTGTCTGTCTGTCTCTGTCTCTCTCTTCTCACTCCTCTCTTTTCTCTGTATATGTAGTGTGACTTTCAGAGTAAGATATTCCTGGGTTTGGGTTGATTAAAATCCCATCCTAAACTATGAATAAACCCAAATTCACATGCCCAGGAAATCATTCTCAATTTCTTTATTGCCATAAGCTCTGTGCTTATGTGGTCTGCTGTGGGATGTAGTATAATTCAATGTGGTGAAATGGGATAAACCTGAGTGGAATAGAATAATCCTTGGTCTCACAGGTAAAGCAGAAGCTGCACACAGACAAAGCTTCAGGTGCCGGGAGGAGGCTCAGGGCTCAGACAGAGACAGGTGGTTTCTCTTACTTCTGTTAATTTATTGGAATAACACAGAAGCCAGAAAAGTTACAGAGATGTGTGAACACATCAAAGATCCAACATGTATTGCTGAACTTATAAGGAATGAAAAAGGACTCTTCAGGTACCAGACATGAAGGAGAAACTCAAAACCAAAACCAAAGTATTAGCTATGAATCAATCCTGTGGCTCTGAAAAGCAGAGGGCTTTCATGCTCATTAGTCTAGAAGACAGGTTTTTGGGCTCATTGGAAGTGAGGAAATGAGTTGCAGGTCCTGAATGAGGCAAGAGATTGAATTTAGAACCATGCAAGCTCGGAGTCCAGACAGTCTCAGTGACAGCCTCAATGAAAAGCAGAGCAGTGGCTTGTGTGTAGGCACAGTCACCGGGTCTCTGCAAGAACATGAAGTAAAAACCAAAACAACTGAAAATGTATGCTATTAAGGGACTTGAAGTCTGATTGTTATACTAGACTTGTGATTTCAGAACCCCTCTGCCCCTACACAGAATACTTGGTTGAAGCTAGATGTAATGGCATATGCCTTTAATCCTACACTCAGAAGGTAGACGTAGGCTGATTTCTGTGAGTTGTGGGTCAACTTTGTCTACACAGTGAGCTCCTGGTCAGTCAGGGCTGTTTACTGAGATGCTGTCTCAAAACATAAAAACAACAACAAAACCAAAATAGAATGTCTAGTGCGTAGAGAGTGAATCTCCATTAGCATTCTGCAAAGGCCTTTCTAAGACTGCATACGACTCTTTCTAAGAGTGAGTTTATTTTCCAAAACTATGAGACATTTAAGGACACAACCCACCGTGATGAAGCTGTAACCCACACCGTAATCTGAATGAAGTCTCCAGGGGTTTCCGATAATGGGGCAGTGTTGGGATAGCCTGTAACTTAAAAAATTCTAAACTATAACAACATGTCAGAAGGAACCGAAGAAAGCACAGTACCATGAAAATACAGCAAATTAGGAAAAATAACCAAACAAAACATGGCTGCTAAAGGTAAGCCTCTTGGAGGTGCACTACCCGAGGCAAGGAAAGATGCTGATGAGAGGATTAGTGGCCTGCAAGCCTATGAGCAAACCCCTCAGATGGAGGGGAAGGGTTGGGAGGGAGGCATGAGAGCAGGGAAGGTAGGGAGGGAGGTCTGGGGGAGGTTGATCCAGAGACAGAGGATGCTGGGCACAGGTAAGAGGAAATATCCTGAGAGATAATGGCCATTAGTGTTTTTAAGACCCAGTAGATCCTAACTGTCAGCTTAAAGTAACTAAATGACCCATGGACTGGAATCTATGCAGGAATCTATATTGCCCTGTTAAGCCAAAAGCAAAGAGAAAGATCTGAGAAGAAGCAAAGACGCCGGCAGGTTGCTTTCCATAAAAATTCCTCCCTGGTGGATGGATAACTCCCATCATCAACCACAGATGTTGTAAATTCATGTAATCACACCTTTACTATTCTCTGCAAGGATGTATGTCAACCATACATTCCGTGATGGATAAGCTGTCATTTCAGGTGATGGGGAAAATTAGCAAATTTTTATTCTGCCAGAGAGGAATGGACAGGTATACGCCCTACACTCACACTTAAGTAGTTGTTAGCATGGACTGCTCGATGTGGTGGCTTATACCTATGATAAGATCCCAGCACTTGGGAGACTGCATCAACAGTCCTCTGGAGCAATGGGAGTTTGAGATTAGCCTGGGCTACATATTGAGTTCAAGACTAGACTACCTCACATATGAAGGAAGACTCAATCCCTCATTCACACACACAAAAGTAAACAAAACATTGATAGCCATGCAACGAACCTAAGCAAGCACCAACCATAGAACATGACAGTGACTAACACAGAGGAAAGAGGAAGTATTTGCCCAAGATATTTACAATCAAGATATGAGAAGAAAATTGATAAGAAATTATGAAGATCTTGTCTATTACCCATTTCCCCACCTTCAGAGTAGTTAAAACTATGAACTGTAGACTTCATTAAGCTAAGTGTGAATATAAAAGTAAATGTAAAAAAGCTAAATGTAAATATAATTTTAAAAGTATAAAAGTAAACACCCACGGTAAAAGTGTATAACCACTAAATGAACAGAATGAATTCAAGGTCCAAACATTCAGTCAGTCCAAGAGAAGCAATGGGAAAAATTGGCTGATGGCAAAAAAGCATACAGTGGCTCTCACAGGAGTAGGAAACCCGTGAGTGAAGAACCAATAGTCTTGCTAGGCACACTTAGCATCCCAGCCCTTGAAGGAGGGTCAGGAGAACTGGAGTTTGAGGCCAACCTGAGCTCTTAACATGACTCTCTTTCATAAAGATATTCTTGTAGTATGTAAAAATAAGTACAGTGTAGTTTAACTATATGAAAGGAGAATTGTGGAAATGAATCAAGCAGCATGAAGAATTCTGGGAAAATATCACCAACAGGAAAGAAGCTAGGGTAATACTATCCATTGACATGAAATGAAGATGTACACTATCTATCATGTATCCATATCCATCAATGTCAGGTTGTAGGCAAACTATTTTGTAAGAAGTAAAGAAAGGCATGGTACTGACATCACCATCACCATCACTATCACTGACACCACCACCTCCACCACCACCATCACCACCATCACCATCATCACCACCACCACCATCATCCCTACCTCCACCACCACCATCACCACCATCACCACCACCTCCACCA
>NW_022196895.1:73121248-73121828 GCF_008632895.1 Mastomys coucha
CCACCACCTCCACCACCACCATCACTACCATCACCACCTCCACCACCACCATCACTACCATCATCACCTCCACCACCACCATCACTATCATCACTACCACCACCACCACCATCATCACTACCATCACCATCACCACCACCTCCACCACCACCATCATCACTACCACCACCACCACCATCATTACTACCATCACCATCACCACCACCACCTCCACCACCATCACCATCATCACTACCACCACCATCACTATCACTATCACTGATACCACCACCTCTACCATTACCACCACCACCACCATCATCCCTACCTCCATCACCACCATCACCACCATCTCTACCATCATCTCCACCACCACCATCATCACTACCATCACCATCATCACCACCACCTCCACCATCACCATCACCACCATCACCATCATCATCACTACCACCACCATCACCACCACCACCATCACCATCATCCCTACCTCCATCACCACCATCACTACCATCACCACCACCACCTCCACCACCACCATCACCACCATCACCATCATCACCACCACCTCCACCACCATCATCACTACAACCACCATCAC
>NW_022196895.1:73122411-73127116 GCF_008632895.1 Mastomys coucha
CCACCACCACCACCATCACTACCATCACCATCACCACCACCACCTCCACCACCACCATCATCAACACCACCACTACCACCACCACCACCATCACCACCATCACCATCATCACCACCACTTCCACCACCATCATCACTACTACCGCCATCACCATCATCACCACCACACCATCACCATCATCCCTACCTCCACCACCACCATCACCACCACCACCTCCACCACCACCATCACCACCATCACCATCATCACCACCACCTTCACCACCATCATCACTACCACACCATCACCATCATCCCTACCTCCACCACCACCATCACCACCATCACCTCCACCACCACCTCCACCACCATCATCACCTGAAATAGAATAAGTTTCAGGATGCTAACAGGGCTGATAGCAGGTGTAGACACCTCTGACATCTGTCCCATTTTAGATCATCTGGGAAGTATGCAGTCCAGCAAGATGGTGGACTTTAGAGAAGGCTGTTAGCTTAAGGGCTGGGAATCTTCAAGCTGCATCAATGGAGAAGCATTTCTGTCTGTGCTGGGCTGAAGTTGGAGTCCCACAGGAACTGGCCTTGAAGAATCTTGGCTGCCAATCCCAATTCTCTGTGCTAGCATTCGTACCTGGGAAAGCATGGGGTTTTTTTCTCTCTTGGCATGATGGGAAGCTGGCATCCACCCTCTGCAAATGGCGTCCACCATATGCCATAACCTGGCCCTTTATCTCAGTACCCTATAAGGTTGGATTGTCTCAGGGGCTTGCAGAAGCCAGTTTCTAACACTAACACAAGAACATCCTTTAGAAAATCAGCCAGGACTTCAGACCCATAAATTGTTTATGTTAAAAAATCTAACAAATATTTAAGAAATAGTTAATGTCCATCCTCTGCAAATTATTTCAAAGAAAATAAACACAGGCAATGCTTCTAGTTCTTTTAATGAATTTGATGAAAATATCATGTGGGCAAAATTAAGACAGAAATACATAGGTTTTATTCGTTTATGAAAGAAACCCCCCCCAAATATTTAGTGTAAAAGCAAATCATTTACATTAGAAATTAGTACATAAGAATGCCTCTAAAGAAAGAGCCTTGGGAAATACAGGTTTTATAAAGGCACCAGAATATACAAATGAGAAGAGCAGTGCCTACAGATGAGAAAAGACTGAAAGATGGCACCTCTCCTGGTTCTTCTTATAAAAGAGTAATGGCATTTCAGTCAAGTTCCTAAAAGCCAACAACCAAAGCTTAGGCTGCTATGAAAATATAGACCCATGAAAACAGTATGGACCTGGCTGGGGAGATGACTCAGTGGATAAAAACACTCACTGCCAAACAGGACAACTGAATTCTACCCCTGGGGCCCACATGGTAAAGAGACAAACCGACCTGACTTCTGAAAGTTGCCCTCTGACCTTCACATGTGTACCATAGTGAGGATACATGCAAAATTAATAGATATAATTTATAAAAATAGAAAATAGTGGGAAAGACTAGACTAGCAGAACATATTTGTCCTGTGAGAAATTACAATAGTGGAGATATTAAAAAAATTTAAACTATGTTTATTCCATTTGTTTAGTGTTTGTGTAAGAAATGCTTGTGATGTGGCATAGGCGTGGAGATGGGTGCACAACTTTTGTGAGTTGGCTTTTGCTTTCTGTTGTGTGGGTCCCAGGAATCGAATTCATGTTGTCCGGCTCAGTAGCAAATGGCTTTGTAAGTAGAGCCATTCACCAGCCCAATCACAGATCTTTAAAAACTAGGACAGTGTGGTGTGAGAAGAAGGGCAAATAAAAGTGTTCAGTGAATCAGAATAAAGAATGTAAAAATATGTGTAAAGATGGCATTATAAATGATAAACCAAAGGGCAAAGATAAGATGTTCAGTTACCAGTGTTTGAACAATTGTCTACATTCCGAGAAAAGGTGAAATTAGATTCTTATCTTTTTGACAATGCACAAAAATAACTTCCCCAATGGACTAAAGGCTTAAATGTGAAAAAATATCAGAATATTTGAAAGAAATTTTCAGGTAGTGTAAATTAACTTTAATCTAGAGATGAAATTTACCAAAAGCACACACAAACATTCATACAAGTACTCACATACACATATGTGTGCACACATATATGCATGTATATACATATTATGAAAGAAAATAAACAATAGAATAGTCTAAAAAAAGATTTAAAGATGGAAGAAGACCTGCCCTTTTCTAAGGGAAACCGAGAAGGAGTACAGGGGGAGGGGGAGGAGAGGGGGAGACGGAGGGGGAGGAGGAGAGGAGAGGGAGGGGGAGAGGGACTGGAAAGGAGGGAGGGAAAACCGGAATCTGAATATAACATATGAAAGAATAAATTAATAAAAAATGGAGCAGATGAATTAGAATAAAAATGGCTGATGCACATTGCCTGAACGATACAGAATTTATGTATATATGTCATATGGTCAATCGAAAATAAGGAAGGAAATACAGACTAAAACCACAACAAGATGCCATACTACACAGAATAAAACTTTAAAATACAGATGTTAATAGTGGTTATGGGTAGTAGGCATTCCCATATATTGCTGGTGGAAATTTACACGCATGTATGCATTCTGGAGAGCAGTGTTGCCTCACAAACTAAAGCTGATCATACACCATCCATGCACACGTGTGTGTAGCACAGTTTTTACCAGTGTGCAGAGGAAGGGCATAAAACTGTCCACTTTAGCGATATTTGTGGTCGTACGGTCAGAAATAGTTTGTACGCCAAGAGAAGAAAGCAGCGTGGCACCTTTTCTCAATTGGCTCTGGTAGGGCAGTGAAAGAGTAGACTGTCACCAGCATCCACAGGGCACTGTCAACAGACTGCTGGGACTGAGAGGATTGTCCTCAAAGGCCTGTGGCGATGACAGCAGAGGAGAAGTAGCAACCCCTGCCCTGCAGCGGTACCCCTGTCATGGCACTTGCTGTGCTCTGGGGAAACGCAGCAGACCTCACTCACAGACACCCCGAGACAGCCCAGTCGCTCTGTCAGCCCCACCGTGAAGACGAAGGACTTTGAGGCTGCAAGGCACTCACTATGTCATCATTTATGTAGAAATCAGAAACAGCCACAAGTGGCCTGTGTCTCTTAGAAATTCATTTATGGGGGCTGGAGAGATGGCTCAGTGGTTAAGAGCACTGACTGCTCTTCCAAAGGTCCTGAGTTCAAATCCCAGCAACCACATAGTCGCTCACAACCATCCGTAATGAGATCTGATGCCCTCTTCTGGTGTGTCTGAAGACAGCTACAGTATACTTACATATAATAAATAAATAAATAAATCTTTAAAAAAAAAAAAAGAAATGCATTTGTGTGCTGAGGATTCTGGGATGGTACAGCTGAGGTGAGGGGGTGAGTAGAAGGGAGAGATGAAATGGGAAGCCTGAGACATATCTTCTGGGTTTGTTTCCTTTTAAAAAAAAAAAAAAAGTGAAAGGTCTTGGGGCTGGAGAGATGGCTCAGGGCTCAAGAGCACTTGCTGCTCTTCCAGAGGACCAGGTTCTGTTCCTAACACCCAAACAGTTGTTTACAACCCTCTATGACTCCAGTTCCATAGGCCCCAGCACCCTCTTTGTCGCCCTTGGGCACCAGCCACACACAAAGTGAACTTAAAATACACACGCAGGCCAGACACACATAAAATAAAAACCAAACAAATCTTTTGTAAAAATGTGAAAGATCGCCGGGCACTGGTGGCGCGCACCTTTAACCCCAGCACTTGGGAGGCAGAGGCAGGTGGATTTCTGAGTTTGAGGCCAGCCTGGTCTACAGAGTGTGTTCTAGGACAGCCAGGGCTACACAGAGACACCCTGTCTCGAAAAACCAAAAACCAAACCAAACCAACCAACCAACCAAACAAACAAAAACCCGTGAAAGATGGGAAGCTAACTAGACAAAATATTAGCAACTGCTACACCCCTCACATCTGGGTGGGGGGTACCTGGATACTAGTAATTATTGTCTATATTTCTGGGTGTCGAAATGTAAATTTAGAGAACAGAAACCATGGGAAGAGTTGAGCGAAAAGTTGGCGCCTTGATGGGATGAGGAAGACTGATTTGTCCACCCATGGTCAGGGGAATGTGGCCGTGGAGAAAGGCAGGACAGAGAGACCAGTTAGAATGGGACTCTGAGCTCTGTGATCATTGCCCACACGACTCTGGATGAATGGTTTAGTTTCTAAGTCTCAGTTTCTCCATCTGCAGGACTAAGAAAATGGTGCATTCCTGTCGGATAGCAAGGAGTAAGAGAGAAAGATCCACACCAGGCACAGTGTCCACAGCTAGTTACAAGCATTGTGTCCAGGACAGGGCTGATCAAAGGGGACCAGGATCCTGGCAGCAGCCCCTGTACCCAATGTTAGGCTCCCTGTTCTTGTTCAGGACAAGCAATGGGCAAAAGCAAGATGGGACCTCGAGTCTCTGGATAGGCGTCCAGTTTGGTTCACAGGGGCAAAGACTGCAGAATAAGGCTGAAATGAGAAACCCACTTATGAGACTCAGGAACTAGCCATACAGGAGGCAAACTGAGCTTTCCCCAAGGCTGGAGGACTAAGGAGCTGTTAGATCCCAGCAGGGAGCTGCCCTTGACTTTGTAAGAGCTCTTTCAGTGGGTGGACCATTAAGGCTTCTGGTTCTTCTTTCTTCTCTCCTTTTTTTTTTTTTTTTTTT
>NW_022196895.1:73128051-73138061 GCF_008632895.1 Mastomys coucha
TCTCTCTCTCTCTCTCTCTCTCTGTGTGTGTGTGTGTGTGTGTATTTCCCCTCATCTGTGCAGAACAGAACCCTACTCAATCAAGCTGTATATAAGCGATAGAAGTTAGTCCAGTACTTTGTAGGGAGAGCATTTAGTTACAGCTCCATAGTGACTTCAAGGCCACCCATATTTTCACTCAAGCATTCTGAGCCTAGGAGGGAACTGTAGACTGTGTAGCCCAGGGCCATGTGATATATCTGTGGCCCATTTTAGGAAAGATAAACACGACATTTCCCTTGTCTGCCAGTGTTGTCCTTTCAGCTTCATTTTAGGGGTTGTCTTATCCCTTTTTGGCCTTCACATTGGGAAGTCTTGCTTTGTAATGTGGTGTGTCCCCTGCAGCCACAGACTGTAGTTGGCTTGGACATACACAGGTTCCTTCTCAGGACTTAGTTTCACCAAAAGGACTTGCCTCTCAGAAGAACTTTTCTTGTGGGCTTGCTGATATTGTTGGAAGGTTAACATTCCTTCCAGATCACTCATGGCTTTTGCTTTTCAACACACTCGCACGTGTGCGCGCATGCACGCGCGCGCACACACACACACACACACACACAGAGAGAGAGAGAGAGAGAGAGAGAGAGAGAGAGAGAGAGAGAGAGAGAGAGAGAGAGAGAGAGAACACCCTACAGCATATGTTTTCACTGTTCATAAAGCATGTCTGTCTTTCCAGTCCTGTTTTATAGCTGGGTCCAAGAGGCATATTTGGAAGGTACTTTCAGCTCTTCAGTATGCTCTAGAAAACATACTTTCACCAACCCAGCTTAGAGTTGTTTTGGTGGGAAGACTTCATCTATGGCCACTTAGAGTTGCCTTCCTAGTAGCTACTGATGTTTTCTAACATGAGCACCATGTCCCAGGATTCCCTGCTCTGATTTCAGCGCACAGTTCCCATTTGCACGGACTGTGCTACTCATCAATAAAGTCAGCAGTCCAACTTTCAGGAGAGAGAGAGAGAGAGAGAGAGAGAGAGAGAGAGAGAGAGAGAGAGAGACATGCAATCATCTCATAGGCCAGCTCTCAGATCCAACCCCGCCCCCTTTCATCCCAGCTCACCAGCATTGTGAAGCTTCAGTTCTCTGAAGTGACTTCAGGCAGTGGAGGATTAGTGGCTGAGATTCTTACAGGAGGTTGCTGATCATCCCCATGGCTTTCTGAGGGATTCCTAGTAGCAGTTGTGTTCAGTGACTAACAAACTCTCCTTGAGGTGGGAGGAGCTTCAAGGGCCTTCTTAGAGCACACTCGCAGAATGGACCAGGCGGTAGACCACTAGGCGGGTCCTCAACGACACTTAAGCAATTTGTTCCTCTCTTCTCCTTCTCAGATCATCATTGAAGATATTGGGAACAAAAGGAAATACGACTTCCCCCTTAACCGCTGGCTGGCACTAGATGAAGATGATGGCAAAATCCAGAGAGACATCTTAGTGGGCGGAGCTGAGACCACAGGTAGGCAGGGAAGAGGCGAGGCCCCCCCTCTGGACCATCCTCTCTTCTTGAGAGTCAGTGCTGGTGTCTGTGGCTTACAACTGTGATCAGACAAGAGGCAGCTGGGTTTGAAGACAGCATCCTGCTGCCCTAGAAAATGCTCTAGTTCTCTGGGTTGCAGCCAAGGCTGGTGATGTCTGAGCAGACAGAGCAATGGCTTGGCATCCCTAGCTATGGGTAGAAGGAACTAAAGGAGAAAGCCAGAAGGAGAATTTGTGACCCTCTTACATTTTATTTCATCTTTACCTACAGCATAGCTATTGTCTTGTTCCCAACTCGCAGATGGGAAAACTGAGGCATGTAGAAGTTCCAAAAGATGTCCAGGGTCACATAGCTTGTTGAAGGCAGACTTGGTCTGGACTTTGATCTGCCTCCTGAAGTCCCCTTTCCACTGAAAACCTCTACCCCTCAGCTTGTCTGAGGTGGTCATTGGGGTGCTAGAAGATTGACGTGACTATACACATCTGAGAACTTGCCCCTCTGCTGAGTCTATTTCCCCTCCTGACTGGAGATACAGCCAGAGTTTTATAGCGTAAGGTGCAGACTACACCACAAATGGGCTCCAGTTTCCTTATCAGAAGGCAACACTCTTTCCTGCTGTTTCCCATCTCCTCCAGTGCCCCTGCTGCATCTGCCCATGAGTGACCCTTCCTAACACCAATACCTTTGCTTCTTCTGAGCATCCTCATCTCCCTGTTTGCCCCCTCTCCTCTCCCTGACATTTCTACTGATTTCCCTGTTCTTAAACCCTGGGATAGGATAAAAGGATGCCAACAAGGTCTTAACAGAGTTTCTGGTTCAAATGCTGGCGCTCTCTCTTTGTTCTTTTTGCCCTATTTAGGAGTTTACACAGGACTTGGTGGCTCTTCAGCAGAATTCCATAGGCTCACAGATACCTCCTGACTGCCCCAAACCCAAGATGACCCACCTTATTGTGTTCCCTCCATCTTCTTCAGTCCAGGGGGTGGGGAAGATGCGAGTGCCCTTTCTCAAAAGTTATATTTTTCAGCAAAAAGAACCAAGGGAACCAGATAGGCCAGAGATAAATCTCCATCAATGGATTTGACTATTATAATTAGATTAGACATAACAGAATTTATCTGGCAGCTATTAATAATGTATACACGGTAATTAACATTAATAATAAGTACTATTTTTAGCCAGCTCAATTTCCTTCTTGTCTTTGTGTCCCATAACGAGTGCTGACAGTTTCCTGAGGTAATAGAGGCAGTTCACCCCAGCCTCACATATACTAACACGATATTATAAACTGAATGAGGTTGTGAGGGACACTGGTCTGAGTGTGTGAAACACAGGGGTGGGCATGGGCGTGTGCGGGAGAGCGGTATTGTAGCAAAGACGGAGACAGAGGGATGTTCCATTGAAACCACTTTGAGCCCTCTCTGCCCTTTTTTCCACACCAGCCATAACCTACATTGTCACTGTCTTCACTGGAGATATTCGTGGAGCTGGGACCAAATCTAAAATCTATTTGGTCATGTATGGAGCCAGAGGAAACAAGAACAGTGGGAAAATCTTCCTGGAGGGTGGCGTGTTTGATAGGGGCCGCACAGACATCTTCCACATCGACCTGGCTGTCCTCCTTAGCCCCCTGAGCCGAGTCTCCATCGGGCACGGCAACATAGGCGTCAACCGCGGCTGGTACTGTGAGAAGGTAAGGAGCCAGCCCGTGAACGTTCTCTGGGCCAGTGGGGTTTTCATTTACCCTGAAGGACAAACTCTACCCTGTATCCTTGTGATGGCTCTTCTCAGTTGTCAATTAAACTACATCTGGAATTAACTAAATAAGGCACAAGATGCTGGACACACCTATGAGGGTTTTTAGTTAGTTGGATCATTTGGGGTAGGAATACCCGCCCTAAATCTGCCACACCTTCCAGTGGCAGTCTATGTAAAGGACAAGGAAGAAAGAAGCTCTTTTCTCTCTCTCTCTCTCTCTCTCTCTCTCTCTCTCTCTCTCTCTCTCTTTTTCCTTCTGGCAAATATATTCCTTTACTGGCATTAGAGCCTACTTCTTTGGGATTCCAGTGTATACTGAAGAGCAGCAGCTGAGACATCCAGCCTTGTGAACTGAGAAACTATTGGATTTTTGAACTTTCTGTTGGTAGACAGCCATTGTTGGGCTGGCTGGACCACAGCCTGTTAGCCATTCTAATAAATCCCATACACACACACACACACACACACACACATGCATATATATAAACACACGCACATATAGGTATGTATATATATACATATATATATATATATATACATATATATATATATATATATATATATATATATATATATATATATATATATATATATCAAACCATATATATATATCAAACCAGTTATAAAGTTCATGGAAATCCTTGGAAAAGATCACATAATCCATTTTTGCCTTCTTAGTAGGGACTTATGGGAGTGGAGACTGTCTCCAAACACAGCATCAGTTACCATAGGTATTTATCAGCCATTTACAGATGATATGACTCTGGATGGGGACTGTAGATTGCCTTGAGTTCAGCCTAGCCTGACAGTGAACTCCAGTCCAGTCTGGGTTACACAAAGGAGGAGGAGGAGGAAGAGAAAGAGGAGGAAAAGGAGGATGAGGATGAGGATGAGGAGGAGGAGGAGGAGGAGGAGGGGAAGGAGGAGGAGGAGGAGGGGGTAGAGGACAGAAAGTAAAGTGTAAAAAGTTTTTCAGCCTTTTCTTATGTTTAGTGCTTTTTGTATTGTTAGAAGAAGTTTGTTTCTCTTAAAAGCTATGAAAATACAGGGTCAGGGGCTGGAGAAATGGCTTAGCGGTTAGGAGCACTGACTGCTCTTCCAAAGAGCCCAAGTTTTTGGCTCCCAGCACCCACATGGTATGTCAGAATCATGTGTAACTCAAATTCCAGGGGATCTGACATCCACTTTTGGTCTTTAGGGTCCCCACAAACAAACATGAAGGACACCACTCATACATACAAAATAAACAAACAAGCAAAGAAAGAAAGAAAGAAAGAGAGAGAGAGAGAGAGAGAGAGAGAGAGAGAGAGAGAGAGAGAGAGAGAGAGAATTGTTTAAAGCTACGAAACTATATCCCTTCTAAAGTTGAGAAAGTTTTGGTTTTCTTGTCCACATCTTAAATCCTCTAGGAATTATTTTTATGAGGTAGATTTTTTCCATATATATCAAAATATTTTAGCAATATTTATCAAAAGATTTAAAACTACAGTAAAGTTACAGGACTAGAGAGATGGCTTAGCAGTTAAGAACACTCATTGTGCAGTGGGCCTGGGTTGAGTTTCCCACATAGTAGTTAGCAGGTCACTCTAACTCCAGTTCCAGGCTCTCTGATACCCTCATCTGGCCTCCACATACACAAGGTGTACATAAACACATTCGGGCAAAACACTAACACATAAAACGCTTTTTTGCTCTCCTCAGAGAAGGGGGTACCCCATGGGTACCAATCCAATCTTGCATATCAAGTTACAGCAGAACTAAGCACATCCTCTCCCACTGAAGCCAGACAAGGAAGCCCAGCTAGGGGAAGGGGATCCAAAGGTAGGCAACAGAATCAGAGACAGCTTCTGCTTCAATTGTTAGGGGACCCACTTGAAGACCAAGCTGCACATCTACTACAAATGCTCTTTGGTTGGTGGCTCAGGCTCTGTGATCTCCCATGGGCCCAAGTTACTTGACCCTGCAGACCTTCTTGTGTTATCCTTGACCCCTATAGGTCCCTTAATCTTATTTCCCATTCTTCCACAAGACTCCTTGAGCTCCTTCTAGTATTTGGCTGTGGATCTCTGCATCTGTTCCATCAGCTGCTGGATGAAGCCTCTCAGGAGACAGTTATGCTAGATTCCTGTTTGCAAGCATAGCTGAGTATCATTAATAGGGTCAGGGGTTGGCTCTCTCCCATGGGATGGGTCTCAAGTTGGGGTAGTCATTGGTTGGACAGCCCCTCAATCTCTGCTCCTTCTTTATCCCTGTACAACTTGTAGGCAGGACAAATGTTCAGTTGAAGGTTTTATGGGTGGGTTGGTGTCCCCCTCTGTCCACTGGAAGTCCAACCTGGCTACAGGAGTTGGATACTTCAGTCTCCATATCCCCAGCTGCTAGGAGTCTCAACTAAGGTCACCCCCATAGACTCCTGGGAACCTCGCCTATCCTAGGTCTCCCATTGATGTCCTCCCTCTGATTTTTGTTCTCTCTCCCAGCCCTCTCTTGCCACCCTCTTCCCATACCTGATCTTCATCCCCATTCCTCTCTTCCACATAATTCCCTCCCTCCATCCACCTCCAAGGTCTATTGTATTTCCCCTTCTGAGTGAGACTCGAGCATCCTCCTTCGGTCTCTCCCTGTTACTTAGCTTCTTTGAGTCTGTGGATTGTAGCATGGGTATCCTGTACTTTATGGCTAATATCCACTTATGAGTGAGTGCATGCCATGTGTGTTTTTCTGGGTCTGGGTTACGTCACTCAGGATTATATTTCTTAATTCCACCCATTTTGCCTATGAATTTCATGATGTCTTTGTTTTACTCGTGGATTAGAAGGATTGACAGTAAAAATGGCTGTCTTACCAAAAACAATCTATAGATTTAATACAATCTCCATCAAAATTCCAACAGAATTCTTTACAGACCTTGAAAGAACAGTTTTCAACTTCATATGATAAAACAAAACAAAACAAACAAACAAAAGACAGGAAAGCTAAAACAATCTGGTACAATAAAAGAACTTCTGGGGGTACCACAATCCTTTATTTCAAGCTGTAGTACAGAGAAGTAGTAATAAAAACTGCATTATGTAAGCATAAAAACAGACAGACTTAATCAATGGAATAGAAAAGAAGACCCAGAAATAAACCCACATATCTATAGACACTTGATATTTAACAAAGAAGCCAAAACTATACAATGGAAAAAAAGAAAGCATCTTCAAAATATGGTGCTGATCTAACTGGATGTCTGTATGTTAAAGAATGTAAATAGATCCATATTTATCACCTTGCATGAAACTCAAATCCAAGTGGATCAAAGACCTCAACATAAAACCAGACAAACTAAATATCATAGAAAAGAAAATAGGGAAGTGCTGTGAATACGTTGGTCTAGGAGACAGCTTTCTGAACAGAACACTGAAAGCTCAGGCTCTAAGATCAACAATTAACAAATGGAACGGCATGAAACTGAAAAGCCTCTGTAAGGCAAAGGGCCATCCTGGGACAAAATAGCCAGCCTACAGAATGGGGAAAGAGTTTTTTTTTTTTTTTTTTTTACCAACTCTATATCTGGCAGAGGGCTAATATCCAAAATATATAAAGAACTCAAGAAATTAGACAGCATCAAACCAAATAACCCAATTTAAAAATGGGGTGCAGAGCTAAACAGAGAATTACTAACAGAGGAATCTCTAATGGTCAAGAAGCACTTAAAGAAATGTTCAACATCTTTAGTCATCAGGGAAATGCAAATCAAAACAACTTTGAGGTTCCATTTTACATCTGTCAGAACGGCTAAGATCAAAAACTCAAGAGATAGCACATGCTGGTGAGGATGTGGAGCGAGGGGAACACTCCTTCATTACTGGTAGGAGTGAAAACTTTTACAACCATTTTGGAAATCAATTTGGTTGTTTCTCAGAAAATTCGGAATACTTCTACCTCCAGACCCAGCTATAAGGATAGTTGCTCAACTATGTTCATAGCAGCTTTATTTGTAATAATCAGAAGATGGAAACAACCTAGGTGTTCCTCAACCAAAGAGTGGACAAAAAAATGCAGTGGTATTCTCTCTCTCTCTCTCTCCCTCTCTCTCTCTCTCTCTCTCTCTCTCTCTCTCTGTCTGTCTGTCTGTCTCCCTCTCCCTCCTTTCCTCTCTGTATCTCTTTTATAAGTTTTGAGACAGAGTTTCATTGTTTCCCAGGTTGGCCTTGAACTCACTCTGTAGCCTAGGAAGACTCCCTAATAACTGGGACCACAGACTAGAACCATCAATATTTATTTGGTAATTCTTGTCACTAAGGAAGTTTGGGAAGCAATGATTAAGTTTTAGTGGGAAATCAGGATTTTTTCCCATTGAAAGTAAAAATCAGTGCTTTCCAAAACAAAATCTCAACTCCTTTCTGCTTTCTACTCTGTTCCATGAATTGGTTTAATCAATTTCTTCACCAATACAACATTCACTGCCTTCATTTTATACATTTGTACTATTTCAGCTGGAACAAATTAAATCCAACCTCCTCTTTTATTAAAAGGGCAGATTAATGTCTGCCATAATTTAATATCTCATAAGAATTTTAGGCTCTCCCCAAACTGATGGAATGCTAACTGGACCCCCATTATCCCTAACACTGCAACTTTTTAACACAGTTCCTAATGTTCTGGTGACCTTCAACTATAAAATTATCTTCTCGACATTTTACAACTGTCATTTTTTCTACTATTACAAATCCTAATGTAAATATCTGATATACAGGATATCTGGTATGTGACCATCAAAGTGGTCATGACCTCTCAGGTTGAGAACCACTGATCTACAGAGTCCCTTGAAAAAAAATCAATATATATATATAAATTTTAATATACCAACTTAGCCTTATCTATGAGAATGGTGTACTTCTTAAAATTCATGTCTCTAAAACTGTTTTTCAATGTAGTTTTATATTTCTTCTTCTTCTTCTTCTTCTTCTTCTTCTTCTTCTTCTTCTTCTTCTTCTTCTTCTTCTTCTTCTTCTTCTTCTTCTTCTTCAACACAGTGTATATGTCTTTGTTAGGCAGAGCTGTACAGCTCTTACAATGTGTATTGATACAAATGCTCTTCCAAATGATCCTTTTTATTTGTTACGGACTAGGTACTTTCCATGCCCTGAGTTTTCATATAACCATCCTTTAAGCTGTGCATTAATTTTAATGATTTTTTTCCATACATTCTTTGAAGGTTTTCTATGCCAGCAAGTCTTCCCACAGCTTGGTTGGTTTTCAGGCTCCTTAACCACAGAGAGGATTTATTATTTCTTTTTAAATTATGAGCACATAGCCTAAGATCTACAGTAGCATGCTGAACAGAAAATTGAAAAGTGTATATATTTGTGTTGTTTTTAATTGTGTGTGTGCATGTGGCTCTCTATATCTGCACGTATGTCTGTGTCTCTGTGAGTGTACATGTGTGTGTGTGTGTGTGTGTGTGTGTCTGTGTAGATGTGTGTAAAGCCGAAGGCATCATACATGCTAAGTTCTACCACTGACTGCGTCTCCAGCCTTTGTTTATTATTTAAAAGCATCTGCTTCTAGTGTTTTGTTTATTTATTTTGTTTTTGTTTTTTCGAGACAGGTTTTTTCTGTGTAGCCCTGGTTGTCCTGGAACTCACTCTGTAGACCAGGCTGGCCTCCAACTCAGAAATCCACCTGCCCCTGCCTCCCAAGTGCTGGGATTAAAGACGTACGCCACCACTGCCCAGCTCTAGTGTTTTATTTAGCTAATTATGTTTGAGGAGGTTGGTATATGTTGTTAAACTGACTAGATGCAATATTTTCTATTTCTTCAATGTTAAGAGTTGTTTTCTGAGATAGTATTGAATTCTGTTTACGGCTATTTTCTGTTCATAGTGAGTTCGTCTGATGAGCTTTCTCCTTTATTAAGTTGAAACATTGAAACACTGGGTGACTGCGCTTTCTAAGGCTTAGTCAACTCTGTTACTTCCTAAGGTTAAACTTAGAGATGGCAGCTGACATGAAAACACTTCTTCAAATCGTAATTTTTAAAAAAGTACTTATTTTTATCTGTAAAAATAAATTCTTGAAAGAGATTTTTTTTTATTAAGAGTTAATGAGTGAAGGAGTTAGAAAGGACCAGTGGAGCTGAGGGGTTTGCAGCCCCTTAGGACGAACAACTATGAACTAACTAGTACCCTCAGAGCTCCCAGGGTCTCAACCACCAACCAAGGACTGCACATGGTGGGTCTGATTGTTCTGGCAGCATGTGTATAGTAGAGGATTGCAAATTCGATCATCAATAGGAGGAGAGGACCTCAGCCCTGTGAAGGTTCTGTGCCCCAGTGTAGGGGAATGCCAGGGCCAATAAGTGGGAGAGGGTGGGGTGGCAGGCATGGGGAGGGGGGAGGTAACAGGGGTTTGTTTTTGTTGTTTTTGTTTGTTTCTTTGTTTTTTGGAGGGGAAACTAGGAATGGAGAAATTTACATGTAAATAAAGAAAATATCTAATAAAAAAAAAAGAGTTAATGAGAAAGTAAGATTAAAAAGTACTGTTCCCTGAAGGTCCTAAGACCTTCACCTGTGCCCTTGGGACTAGGGCGGCTGCTGAGCACTGAGGGGGCCCCACCCGTGCACCTCACACAGGACACTGTGCTGCCCGCCCCTCTAGGTGGCGATCCTGTGCCCCTCTAGGTGGCGATACTGTGCCCCTCTAGGTGGCGATCCTGTGCCCCTCTAGGTGGCGATCCTGTGCCCCTCTAGGTGG
>NW_022196895.1:73138107-73138626 GCF_008632895.1 Mastomys coucha
TCCTGTGCCCCTCTAGGTGGCGATCCTGTGCCCCTCTAGGTGGTGATCCTGTGCCCCTTCCTAGGTGGTGATACTGTGCCCCTTCCTAGGTGGTGATCCTGTGCCCCTTCCTAGGTGGTGATACTGTGCCCCTCTAGGTGGCGATCCTGTGCCCCTTCCTAGGTGGTGATACTGTGCCCCTTCCTAGGTGGTGATACTGTGCCCCTCTAGGTGGCGATCCTGTGCCCCTCTAGGTGGCGATCCTGTGCCCCTCTAGGTGGTGATCCTGTGCCCCTTCCTAGGTGGCGATCCTGTGCCCCTCTAGGTGGTGATCCTGTGCCCCTCTAGGTGGCGATCCTGTGCCCCTCTAGGTGGCGATCCTGTGCCCCTCTAGGTGGTGATACTGTGCCCCTCTAGGTGGCGATCCTGTGCCCCTCTAGGTGGCGATACTGTGCCCCTCTAGGTGGTGATCCTGTGCCCCTCTAGGTGGTGATACTGTGCCCCTCTAGGTGGCGATCCTGTGCCCCTTCCTAGGTGGTG
>NW_022196895.1:73138722-73161135 GCF_008632895.1 Mastomys coucha
CTGTGTCCCTCTAGGTGGTGATCCTGTGCCCCTTCCTAGGTGGTGATCCTGTGCCCCTTCCTAGGTGGTGATCCTGTGCCCCTTCACTGGCATCCAGCAGACCTTCCCCTGCAGCAGCTGGCTGGATGAGAAGAAGGCAGATGGACTGATTGAGAGGCAGCTCTATGAGATGGTGTCTCTGAGGAAGAAGCGGCTGAAAAGTAAGTTTGAGGGACCCAGAATCCGGGCTCCTCCCAGTCAGAAGCTCAGTTAGGCAAGGTATAGGGGAGATGATGCCAGTGTCCCCAAACTGAAGGAACTGCTGTGTTGGACATGGGGTTAAACTGAGCAAGTCACTCAGTGAGCCCCAGTACACTTGCCATAGGATGGTGGGGTCAGCTCTTGTCTATTGCTAAAACACAGTACATCTTTAGCCATTAAATAGGACACTTAACAGGCCTTTCTCTTAATAGGGGATCCTTAGCTTTATATATTCTGCACTTGTTTAATGGGTTCGAAGAGCAGACACAATTGTGTATAATCTCCTATCCTGATTTTTTCATTTTTCCCATTCTTTCTTCCCCCGAGTTGATGATGCACCTTGATCTGCCTTGTAGAATTTCCTTGGTCCCTTTGGGTCTGGACAACTGATCTGAAGAAAGCTGGCACCAACTCGCCCATCTTCATTCAGATTTATGGGAAGAAGGGGAGGACAGATGAGATTCTTCTGAATCCCAACAACAAATGGTTCAAACCAGGCATCATTGAGAAGTTCAAGGTAGGAAGGAAAGGGGATTGGGTGGGAGGGAGATGGGGGAAAAGGATGAAGGAACAGAGGATATTCCAGTTCTCTATGCAGGACTTTCGACCAAGTTTAAAAGCAAAAGATACATTAGAGACTTTGGGCTCCCGTGGCCATGGCAAATTTGATGATTAATAGGCAGTTTATGGAAAGATATTCAGTTTACGTTTGATCTTCCACCTGAAATAGTCCAGGATGAAGTTTAGGGGACAGAACCAGCATGGAATGCTTGGAGCATTCAAGAGCGAGGTGAACAGGGGAATTGTGGGCTCAGAGGCCCAGAGCACAGTTAGATTGTTCAAACTGGCTGCATTGTAAAGATCAAATTTAAGGGAAAAATATGAATTTGGGAGCGTTTGAAAAAAACCCCAACTTTGAACTTTGCAGTGTGTACGCAGAGTGAGTCTCTGCTCTCAGAGGTGCCACTCCATCTTTGAGAGGAAGAACCTGTAATTTGCCGCTGTCCTTTCTCAGCACCCCACTGATACCTCTATTCCACCACCAAGCTCATTGCTCTTTATGTATTTGTCTTCTCTGCCAGACTTGAGCCCCCGGGGAAAGGGCAGGGCTGCTGCACTGATCTTTTTGTCTGTCTCGGTGCCCAGCAGACTCCCGGGGCTGCGGCCCCATGCTAATTCTCGGGGCTGCCATATGGATTTTGTTCCAGAAGATCTCTTGGCTGAATCCCACTGTGGGTCAGTTATTTTTGTTCAGTTTCACCAGCCCAGGCTGAGCATTCCTTTCACATAGCCGTCTCGGTCCCATGAGCCACTGGTTACCAGGGACATGAGAGAATGGAAGGTTTGAGCGTGACTAGAAGCAAACCCATCCTTACTGGGAAAAAGCAACCCAAAGGGGCATCCACCTGTCTGTGGTCAGTTGTGAGGACAGATGTATCCCTGTGACTGTGTCCACACAGACCTTTTTATTTCTCCTTGTAGATGGAGCTCCCAGATCTCGGCAGGTTCTATAAGATCCGGGCGTGGCATGATAGGCAGAACCCTGGCTCTGGGTGGCATTTAGAAAAGGTAAGATGTGCCTTGAAGGGTGGGGAGGAGCCAGGCCTATCACATCTCATGGTCATATCATATGCCCGTGCCTCTGTATTTGTGAGGAGGGAGGTGGGAAGGGTGGACATGGGCCATATGTTTTGGTGGGGACAGATAGGGAGAGTCCTTTCAAAGTAGACCAAGAAAACGCTCTGTCCACGGGGTTTGCATCTGGTCCTGTCTCCCAGATGCTAGGTGAATGCTGGCTTCTTGGAGACCAGGGAAAGAAACAACATTCTGATCACCTGACTTCTTCAAGAGGTGGGAGATCTCGTCCTTAAGATGAGATAGCAGGCCCGGCACGGGGGTGCACACCTTTGATCCCAGCACTGGGAGGCAGAGGCACGCTCATCTCTGAGTTTGAGTCTAGCCTGGTCTACAAAGTGAGTTCCAGGACTATGTGGAGAAACCCCCCTGTCTTGAAAAAACAAAGTGAGATAAAATAAAAATAAAAAGGAGAACACACATATGAACATGTACACGTGTGAGCACTCCCTCACACACAAACACACACATACACACATGCACCTCTACCTCTGGGAACCGAACCTTCAACACATCAGCCTTTCATGAACGTTCAAGTCAAACTCATAATCACCAGCTCCAAAATTCCATGTCCATCTCACTTTCTTGAGCTTACATACTCAAAATGGCATCCAGTCTGTCTCCAAGGCTCTTCATGGTGTCAGGGATCCCAGTTCCCAGCTTGGCTCAAAAGGCCAAGCCCCAAAGTGGGTCCTCAATGTGTCCCACCGATGGGCACGGCTGCTTGGGAGGTAAACTGAGGGGAGCTTCTGCTGGACTTCAGGGGAGCACCAAGACACCTCTTAGAGGTGGGAAAGTGCCGTCTGAGATGTGATGAGGGTCCATGGGCCACAAGGAGTCAGGGACCAGGCACTCCCAAACTCTTGGACATCCAGGCAAAGCTGAGTCTCAAGGGGTTGAGAGCAGAGTCAGGGCACACACACACTGATTAGGACAACAGAATGAGGACCCCAGGCCATGGGTGAGATAGCCAACGGTCCCACCTGCTTACCTCAAGACCACCCCATTGTAGATGACTCTGATGAATACTCTCAATAAGGACAAATATAACTTCAATTGCAATCGCTGGCTGGATGCCAATGAGGATGACAATGAGATCGTGAGGGAGATGACTGCAGAAGGCCCAACTGTGCGGAGGATCATGGGAAGTAAGTATGGCTGCTGTAGGGAGGCAGTGGGACTTTATTTCCTGAGCTAGTGAGGGCCCAGAAGTCTGTGCATCATCCACCCTCTCTGACCGCTGCAGCAGACTAATTAGGTTCCATTTCAAGACTGGCTGGAAGAATCCAATCCAGGGTATGGTGCTAGAACTCTCTTGTGATGGGTATGGTATGGAGGGAATGGAGATGCACAGGTCTTCAAGCTGGCCACACAGGGACATGAGAAATCTGCACTAAACAACAGTTACCCTCGAGATTAAAGGAAATAACCTCTTTATCTTTCACATTGTGCAACTTGATAAGTTTTCTCCATACAGTAAAGCTGGATCTGGGCTTTATTATTTTTTAATGACACACTAAGCTGGTACCCAGTGACTCCTCTATCTCTGTTTTGAGGTCAGTAGTAGAAGGATTAAGCTTTTAACCTGGAGTCCAGCATTCACTTTCAAAGGACCAAAGGGAGGCCATTTTGCCTCTAGGTTCCAGCAGCATGGTGGCAAATATGAAGAGTGTGCTCTGTCCTGTTCTCTGAGAAACACTGCTCTCTAAGTGATGACAGCATTCTCACAATGTTGGAAATGAGCTTGATAGCCATTGCTGCACTACAACAGACATCACCAATCGATCAGAACTGGTATGGAGGGAAATTAACCTAATTGTTATCCTTGTGGCTCTTCTTAATTTTTCAACAGGAATATTTCAAAAGTGATATTGAAAAATCATAAAAAGCAAAGTGTCCATGGAAAATTATAACCAGGTGTTCTTCCTGGAGCCCTCCTAAATATTTCAATAACTCAACTCACAAGTGATCACGTGATACTTCTGTATACTCTGTAGTTAGCTGTACACTTAGAAGCTTTGAATATGTTTCTTCAAATAACTTGATTAGAGTTAAATACTCATATATATATATTACATATATATGTATACATATATACACATATGAAATATCTAAAAAAGAAGCCATCCCATCTATTAGAATAAGAGGACAATACTTACAATTAGTACTGTGTTTCTTCCATTTTTGGCTCTTCATCATTTTAATTCATTATATAACTATAGAATACTTATCTTGAAAAGACCTAGTGATAGCCCAAAGTAGGACCGAGGAAGCTCCTGAGGAAGCTCCTGCCAGGGTCAGATGGTTGGCTATAGACCATCAGACTCAGAGGAGGTCTTGTGCTTATTGGTTCAATGACTGCCTATCCTGAGACAGCACCCCTACTTTTGCATACTCAGTATTTGCATTGAAAACAAAGCTATCATTTCTATTTACATAAGATAACATCAGCTCTATCCAATGGAGATTTTATGTAATGTGTAGTTCATGAAGGCAGATTTGCTTCTGTTCTTACCCATCTCTCTGTGTCTATGCCAGCACTGTGCCTGCAGGTCTCAGGAAGACCTTTTAACCAGTTCCTATGATTTCAGCTCCTCCATCTTTTCTTCTGAAGTCACCCAGCACTTTTATCCTTGATCATCTGGAGGGAGGGGCTGCTTTTCAATATTTCTCAACTCACAGCTCTGCCCAGCTTTCTCAGGGTGCCTTATCACATAGAGGACTGTTGAACAACACATTGCTGGGCTCTGTGACAGCATTTCCAACTCAGTGTGTCTACAGTAGGACCCCAGAACACACTTATCCAGAAATTTTTTTGGAATATCAGCACTGCCCCAAAGGAAACACATTGAGACTCACCATTACTAAGGACGTCCCACTTTCTGCTGCTCTACAGCTTCCAGAATTTTCTTGCTGTTTCTGTCCTTGTCTCTTCCATCAAGCATTTTGGTGAAAGCTTTTTCTTTGATTAGATCTTTGAAGGTACCTGTAGATTCTCGTTTTAATGGTGTTATCCCAAAGGAAACTTCTGCTGGATTTACCTAGAATGTTCAGCACATTCTCTGCTCTTTGCCTTCACTGAACTTTCTTTCAGAATCTTCTTTTCTGTCCTCATAAACCATGGGGACACAGGACGGGACACATTCTCCTCACTCGCCTTTGCATCTTCAGACCCATGTTGTAGGTTCATTGCTCACTGAGACTGTTGACATCAACTCTTGATGTTCCATGATCCTGGGATAGTACATCGGCTAACAGAGGCAGCTGAAAGAAAAGGCTGTACTCTATGGACTAGGTAGATTATACAACAGGAAGTTGTTTCCAAGTAGTTCTGGAAGCTACAGTCTATGATCAAGATGTTTGGAAGGTTTATCTCTCGGTGTCTTTCTCATCCCCTTAGAAGCAGTTGTACTTGGGTTATCTCTCGGTGTCTTTCTCATCCCCTTGGAAGCAGTTGTACTTGGGTTATCTCTCGGTGTCTTTCTCATCCCCTTAGAAGCAGTTGTACTTGGGTTATTTCTCGGTGTCTTTCTCACCCCCTTGGAAGCAGTTGTACTTGGGTTATCTCTCGGTGTCTTTCTCACCCCCTTAGAAGCGGTTGTACTTGGGTTATTTCTCGGTGTCTTTCTCATCCCCTTAGAAGCGGTTGTACTTGGGTTATCTCTCGGTATCTTTCTCATCCCCTTGGAAGCAGTTGTACTTGTAGTCTCAGATGGTCCTCTGGCTGCCTGCTCACTGTGTTCTTGCTCCTCCCTCTTACAAGGCTGTCAGCATAAGGGATCAGGTCTTATCCACATAGTCTCATTTTATCTTAATTATCTCTTAACGATGCTGTCTCCAAATGGTCTTAGAGATCTTAGAGGGGGTTAGAATCTCAACAAGTGAGTTAGTAATGGGGATTTCAATGGAGTGTATAATAGGCAATATCTCTTAGAGAATGGTCAGGGTCAATTTATATCAAATTTCCCATAGTGTTTACTGAAATGCAGGTTCTTGGGCCAAGTCCAGTTATGCTGACTGGACTCCCAGGCCTATGCCTGATGTGCCAATTAGTTAGGAAAGAGAGACCTAATGGGATATAATTGTGATCAGGTTGGCCCGTGGACTTATCTTTTGGAATTAGTCTTAATTGATTTAGGAACACCCACTGGCTGGGCCCTAAACTGTGCAAGAATACGTAGCAAGCAACAAGGACACACCTACCCTCTCATCGCTCTTGATTCTGGTTGTGAACATGACGAGCCTTGAATTCCTGCCTTGACTTCCCTGAAATAGTGGACCGTAACCTGAGATTATAAGCCAAATAAACCCTTTCCTCCCAAAGCTGGTTTTAATTAGGGAATTGGTCACAGCAGCAGAAATGGAACCAGGGTCCAGGTAATGTGAATATCAGCCCTTGTCTTCCAGCCTCCTCATGCCACAACTCACTTGGCCCCATTCTTGAATCCCCTAGTGCCTTCATCTCCATATTCCTTTCTAGTGTGCCAGGGTATTTCTGTTTGCAGTGTGAGGGGTTGGGTTTGAGACACATGATTTCCATGCAGAGAAACAGGGCTTTAAAATCAGATGGAGGCTGAGCAGGCTAGAGGACAGATGATGACGTTGAAGAACTCACTTGAAGGTGGAACCGAACGGGGTTTCGTTGTAACTGCAGCGGAAACCCAGCCATTGTAAGCTTCCTACTCAAGAAACTGTTGTTCTAAGTGGCAAAGTCATCCAAGTCAGGACCAGTAAGGGCTCTGACGCTAGAGGCCATGGGAAGAAGAACATTTCCACAGACTCCATAACAGCTGTGCATAGAGTACAGGCTTTTCGTGGCTGTAATTTGACTATCCTGTTAAAGAAGGATTTCTTTTCTAAAATGTATTTATTTATTCATTCACTTTACATTCCAATTGTGTCTTCCCCACTCCCACCCTTGCAAATCCCTCCCCCCATTACTTCCTTCTCTTCTCTTCAGAAAAGGGGAAGCCCACCCTAGGTGCCACCCCACTCTGAGACATTCAGCCTAAGTAGGCCTAAGCACATCCTCTCCTACTGAGTCCCAACTAGGTAGTATAGTTAGGGGAAAGGGATCCAATGGCAGGAAACTAAGTTCCTCCACTCCAGTGGTTAGGGGACCCACATGAAGACCAAGTTGTCCACCTGCTACAAATGTGTAGGGGCATAGATCTAGCCCCTGCAGGTTGGTTGGTGGTTCAGTCTCTGTGAGCCCCCATGAGCCCAGGTTAGTTGACTCTTTAGGTCTTCTTGTGGTGTCCTTGATCCTCTGGCTTGATCAATTCTCTCCCCCACTCTTCCTCAGGACTCTCTGAGCTCCGTCTGATGTTTGGCTGTGGGTCCCTGCATGTTTTCATATGCTTCTGAATGAAGCCCCTCAGGAGGCAGTTATGCTGGCTCCTGTCTATACACATAGCAGAGTATCAATAGTGTCAGGGACAGGTTATCTTACATGGGATGTGTTTCAAGTTGAGCCAGTCATCGGTTGGCTGTTTCCTCAACCTTTGCTCCATCTTTATCCCTGCACATCCTGTAGGCAGGACAAATTCTGGGTTGAAGGTTTTGTAGGTGAGTTGATGCCCCCCCCTCCATTGGAAGTCCCACCTGGCTACTGGAGGTGGCCACTTTCAACTCCATGTCACCTGTTAGAAGGAGTCTCAGCAAGGTCATCCCCAGAGACTCCCCAGACCATCCCCCATCCCAGGTCTCTAGCTTCTGCAGAGAACCATTTCAATGCGAAAAATTTTAGTGAACAGTATAAGTAGAATGTCTATCTGTCTGTCCTGGCTATAAAGAATCTTTGATACCTTCTTTCAGTCTTTGGAGGGTTTTTTTTGTTTTGTTTTGTTTTTTGGAGTCTCTACTAACTCAAATTCCTTGAACTCACTCTTTCTGACTCATGAAAGCTTTCTCTTGTGCTTAGAACACGCTTCTGTCTTCTCTCAGACCTCCGGTGGTGATCTGCATTATTCCTTGTACTAAACAGAGGCCAAGATAAAGTCCCACACTGCTGGTAGGTAACATGCGTGGTGTCCCAGAGAGCCTTTAATGGAGAGTCTTGCAGTCATGTCCAATGAGTAAAAACCAATTTAAAATCAATTCTTAGAGTCTGACGTTGTGTGCTCCTGGTTTGCTTACAAAATCACGATCAGACAAATAAGCAATTAACGTCACGCCTGGTTGTTCGGAGGCTTTTTGGAGTGATTGTTCTGATTAGAGATGCGGACAAAGCGTGTACCAACTCACAATTCATTTCCACCTTGCCTTTCCCTCAGGAGGTCCGTTCAATGGCAAAATAAATGAGATCCACTTTCTCCACTGTGATTATACACTACTGACGAGTGGGCAGGAGTTCATTGGATATGAGTGTCGAATATTGTTGCTGCTCGTTAATCAGATTGAGCCATAATTTTTAAATTAAAGCCCAAGAGGTTCTGCTACTTGCCCATCTGTTTAAAGTCTCTCACTGCTGATGACTAACAATGTAATTATTTTCAATTGTCCACAGATGTCTTGCCAGGCAGTTTGGGACCTCCGTGGCTGGTGGGCTCAGAGGGATCCTTAGAGAGTAAGGACTTGTCAAGACCTCCAATGGCACAGACCTTGAAACCCTGGGATGAAAGGGGATAGGATCCCCAGGACGGGGATTGCTGTTTGTTACCATTTTGCTTTTGGGAACTTTCCTGTAAGACAACTAAGAAAGAAAGACCTATCAGCAAATCAGACTGGAACAAGCCTGGGGTTTGCTACTTTAAATCTTCCCTGGTTCCTCGTGTTGGCACACACCAGCCAATGCTGCCCATTTCTCTTCTTCTCAGGACCTATCACTGAGAACTCGGTCTGCTTTCTGTCAGTGGGAGGTAAACAGGATATGGAAGGAAGGGTTTCCTTTGGCTGCTAGGTTCAGGTGGTTCAGTCCATGGGTGCGTAGGAAGCAGGTCATCATGGCAGGGAACATGTGACAAACCAAAGCTGCTTACTTCATAGCCTCTAGGAAACTGGAAGAGAGGTAGAGATGGAGAAGAAAGGGCCAGGTACACAATATACCCTTCAAGGCATGCCTCCTAAGACCTACTCCCTCTAACAGGCCCCACCTCCCAGGAGTAGCCTAAGGTAGGAATCCATAAATGGACGAATCACGAGGTCAGAGTCCTTGTGATCCTGTCCCTCCCAAAGTCCCACCTCTGAATGGCACTGGGGACCGAGCTTTGAACACATGAGATCTGCAGGGGGCACGTAAGACCCAAATTATAGCACAGCATGCACACTACTTATGTAAAGGCATGTAGCATTTCAATTTTGAAAGTTCCCTGGGGAAGGCAGGGGTAGCTTAATTTTGAGTAATGTGTGTGTTGTGGGGAGGTAATGTTGTAGGTCAAGAAATGTCTTCCTGAACTTCGACTCACATCATAAGTGTCTGCCTGCACCCATCCTGTTCACGGCGGGCCTCCATGCACAATGTTTTGCTTGCTAACAAATGTTTGGCACAGACACCATGTCTTCACGTATGATTCATGGTCAGATTGATTTTTCAGATGTCGCTATATGGAAATGAGTACATTATTAAAGTAGATTTTGTGCATTAAACTTCCCAGCGACTTGTCTCATTTCTGATATATTTCATCTTCGCTGTAGATGAAGTTTCAGTGAACAATGCCTCTTTTTAAAAAAAAGAAAAAAACAACAGCTTTATTGATATAAATCCATGTGTCATTCACTTCACCCACAAAAAGTTCACAGCCAATGTCTTTTGATCCGTATTTGAAAGATCTATATATCCATTACCACCGTCAAATTCCAGAATATTTCATACCCCTAAGAAAGCAAACCCATGTCTGCTTTCCCTCCTTACTCTTGCCTGTGACAGCCACTAAGCTGCTTTCTGTCTCAGCAGCTTTGTCTCTTCCAGACATTTCAGATAAATGGAGTCACATAATGTTTTCCTTCATTAACATGTGCTCAAGGTTCTCCAACACCATAGGATGTACTGGTACTTTATAAATCTATCTGTCTATCTATCTATCTATCTATCTATCTATCTATCTATCATCTATCGCCTATCTATCTATCATCTATCATCTATCTATCTATCATCTATCATCTATCTATCTATCTATCTATCTATCTATCTATCTATCTATCTATCTACCTATCTATCTATCATCTATCATCTATCTATCATCTATCATCTATCTATCTATCTATCTATCTATCTATCTATCTATCTATCTATCTATCATCTATCATTTATCTATCTACCATCTATCTATCTTTCTATCTATTATCTATCTTTCTATTTATCTATCTATCATCTATCTATCTATCTATCATCTATCTTTCTATTATCTATCATCTATCTATCCATCTATCATTTATCTATCTATCTATCATCTATTTATCTATCTTTCTATCTAATTTACTGTGTGTGCAGTTGTGCATATACTGTGGTTTATATACAGCAGTTAAAGAATAATTCTTGAGAGCTGACTCTATCCTGCTTCTTTGTCTGAACCAGGGACCCAACTCAAGTCGCCAGCACTGTGGACAAGCCTCTCTACCTGTTGAGATATCTTTCTGGCCCATAATTTCTTTTTCATTGATGGGTGATGCTCCATTGCACGGATGTAACATGCTCAACTGTTGAGCACTTAGGTTGTTTCTGCTTCTTGGTTACCATGAACAACGCTATTCTGACATTCATGCACATGTGTTCACATACACATGCTTTCAGATCTGAGTCAGACAGCCACTCTCCTCATAACTTTGTAAGCAACCACTGAGCTGCTTTTCAAAAGATGGGCACATTTTCACCAGTATCATGGCAGTCCCCTACTTGTCTACATCTTGTGACACTTGCTGTTTTTCTCCTTGAGCTTTATTTTGCTACATTACATGAATTTGAGAAAAAGCGTATCAAGTTCTATAAAGAATTCAGCTGCAATTCTTATAGGGATTGCATCAAAGTAGTTCTGTCTGGAGACTAAAGCTGTATTAACGATGTTAGGCCACATAGTCCATGGACATGGGGCATTTCCATATCCATTTATTGAATCTTTAATCTCAATGATATTTTGTAATTTTCAATGTATAAATTTTTCACCTATTTGGCTAAGATCATGCTCAAATATTTTACTCTACCAGTATGCTATATTACATTAGTTGGTTTTTAGAAGTTAAGCCAAATTGTATTCCTAGGATAAATCCTATCTTGTTATAGTGTCTCATTCTTTGTGTGTGTATGTGTGTGTGTGTGTGCGCGCGTGTGTATGTGTGTGTGTATGAACTCCAATTAGGCATTTTATTTTATTTAACTTCTCACTGTATCAAAATTTTTGAGTTATACATTTGGTTTTTTATTGAAATAATTTATACAATATATTCTGATCATGGTTTCCCCTCTCTTAACTCCTCCCAAATCCTCCCCACTTCTCCCCAGGAAACTAAGTTCCTCCACTCCAGTTGTTAGGGAACCCACATGAAGACCAAGTTGTCCACCTGCTACAAATGTGTAGGGCATAGACCTAGCCCCTGCAGGTTGGTTGGTGGTTCAGTCTCTGTGAGCCCCCATGAGCCCAGGTTAGTTGACTCTCTAGGTTTTTCTTTTCTCTTTTTACAAAATAAACAAGCCTATAAAACAAACAAGCCAGAACGAAAAAAAGAAAAGCACAAGAAACACACACACACATTCATGAGAGAGAGAGAGAGAGAGAGAGAGAGAGAAGGAGAGAAGGAGAGGAGAGAAGGAGAGAAGGAGAGAAAGAGAGAGACCAAAACTCATAAAATGTAAACTTGCAAACTACTATAGAAAGCAAAAGACCAGTAAGGTTATAAAAAAAAGAAAGCATCAAAACAAAGCAATATCGGACAAAACCAACAAAAATCTCCAAAGTCATCATTGAGTTGCTTCGTGGTGGCTGCCTACTGCTGGGCACGGGGCCTACCCTACCCATAAGTGCAATTTATATATCCAGCAAGACTCCTCTGGAGTCTTTGCACACTTTTGTCAATTGGTGAGAGCTTCTTGGTTAGACACGGGAGCTCTTGTTCATGTCTCCCTCCCAGTGCTGGGATCCCATCTGGCTTTAAACGTCAGTCCTGTGCATGCTGCTGCTCGCTCTTAAGTTCATCTGCGCCTCAGTCCTGTTGTGTCTGGAGACACTGTTGGTGTCCTCCATCCCTTTGGCTCTTGTAATCTTTCCACTTCCTCCTCTGCACAACTCCCTGTGCCCTGAGGGGAGGGATTTGCTGAAGACATTGCATTTAGGACCGAGTGTTCCAAGGTCTCTCATTCTCTGCACATTGACTTCATTTAAAAGCAAATGCCTTTGACACAGCAATGAGAAAAATAAGGAATGTAGAAGATGGGTACCTGGAAGCAAGGCTGTTTCTGCTGTGGTGAGAAACCTGAGCAGTTCTCAAGCCGTGGAACTGGTTTGTAGAAGGACTGCTAGGGCTGAGTTTGGAGGTACAGGCTAGGGAAGCCCCGGGATTCTGTAAGCTGTTCTAGCAGGAGCGAGGAAGACCAGAGTGCCAATAGAAATATTCACAGACAAAGTTACAGTTAGAGATTGAGAAGGAAGTGATGCTCTTATCAAGAACTGGGCTAGAGGCCATGGGAGTTACATTCTGTCAGAAAAACTGGCTACATTCTACCCATGTCATGGAAACTCAAATGGGGCTGAGTTAAAAAGCTGTGGAGTAACTTACTTGATGAAAAGAAACTGCAAACTTTGGGATGGCATGCAGGCTCTGGCGTGGTTTATTGGGTACTGCATTTAGTAAGGTCTCCAGGGAGAACTCAAAGCAGAAGGTGAACCAGACAGAAGTAAAAAAAAGGAAAGAAAGAAAAAGAAAGGAAGATCCATGTAGAATGTGTGTGAAACCGGCTCATGGGCTGAGAGGTAGATGGAGCTAATGAGGGGGAGGAGGAAGCAAGTTGAATAGAAGCAGTCAGAGCTCCCTGCCTTGTGGCCCACCCAGCTGTGAGCAAGCAGTTTCCTGCAAACTGTGAGGCATTCTTGCTGCATGCCTTCCTACCAGGATGCTCCGAGTCACTCTAATCCCCTAACAGGAAATAAGTGTCTTCTCCCTTAAATCGCTTCTTGTCAGGTACTTGGCATCAACTAGAAGAAAAGTAAGTTAATAGACCCACTCTTCTCCTGCTACACAATCTTCAAAGGAAATTGCATTTTTTTTTTTTTTTTTTTTTGCTTTAAATATATAATAGATATCCACAATCCACAATAAGACATCTGGGCATGAGCTTTTTTTTTTTGTGGGTAGTTTTAAATATTATTCAATTTTTTTTCACTTTCTGAATCTGTTTTATCTCAAACCAGTTTTAGCAATCATTCTTTACTCTCAACCCATCTATGTTGAAGGATCTAAAGTGTATCTCTCTGTGATAAGATATTTAGATCCATGTCCATTTTGAGAGTCTCTGTTCAAAGGATTTCCTTTTGATGTTCAACTAATGACAGTTTTCAACTGTATCTTTTTCTTGTCCTTTCTGCCCTATAACTAGGCATGCTGGTGGGAATAGATGGGTCCTCTGCTTCTACACATTGATGGGAATTTTATTCATCCTGAGCCCTTCATCTCACTTCTTACCCACTATAAATTCTCAAGCTCTTTGCTACCTCAAGATATTTGTGAATCGTCTTTAATACCTGTCAAGCTCTCCTTAGAATCCCTCATTATGTCAGCAGTGCATCTTACATTGGCTGGTTGTGTGTAGTTGTTGGCATCAGGGCATCCAAAGCCTGTGGCAACGCATGGGCGGGTCACAGACCTGTTGCCAGGGCAACAGCTGCCATATTCCCAGAATCCATTGGTCTCACCTCCCACCTTTACCTGCAGCCACATATATATATATATATATATATATGGAACATTCCTCCATCTCTCTCTCTCCCTCCTCTCTTTCTGTGCTACTTCCCCCTCTCTCCCTCTCAATTAAACCTCTTACACGTGGAACTGTTTGGGCCCTAGTGCATGGTATGTTCTGACACAACCCACCGTTTTAACACATCAGTAGTAGCATCAAGGGGCTCCATTTCTGCAGGGTGAGTTCCATACTTTGCTTTTTGATTGAATTATTAAATCCATTTATGAGTGCCGTATCAGATTTCAATGTAGTTATCAATACAGTAGGATTTACATCTGTCATATGTCTTCCTTAAAAAAGCTTTTTGTTTTTGTTTTTGTTTTTTTGTGAAATTGATATCATGCACCCCAATCCTACTAAATCTCCCCATCCCTCTGTATCCTCCCTCCTCCTCCTCGTCCTCGTCCTCCCCCTCCTCCTCCATTTTGCAAACTCCTCCCAAACAAAACAAAACAAAACAACAATAAAAACAAAACCATCTCGCTGTGGAAGCTGTGGTATGTTACAATGTGTCACATAGTGTACCCTTTTGTACACACATCTTTACTTGCAATGAGTCATTGGTCTGGTTTGAGGCCTCTGGCTTCTGCTACACTATCTAGACTGGATCCTCACTGGGACTCCTCTCAGATCCTCCTGTTGTTGGGCTGGGTCATGGAGCTCCTATAGTTTTGGATCTGCAGAACCAGCCCCTTCATGTGCTCCAGCAGTTCATAGATGGGGTAGATGTCGAGGTGGGCCAGCTCAAAGCTCTGGATCAGGGTCTGGGTGGTAACTGAGTTGGTCTGCCTGCTGGACCTGTGCTGCCAGGGCTGGCTCTCATGCTCTGCCCAGGTGAGGGGCAGGGCCAGCTCTCCTGCCTGCAGCAGCCTGCAAGGGACTGGACTGGCTTTCTTGCACCACCCTGGCCAGGTGTGGAGACAGTTCTTCCAACCCATGCCAGCAGGGTCAGCTCTCAAGCTGCCTGGGTGGGAGTGGGGCCAGCTCCCTGCCTGCAGCCCTCAGCAAGCCCTCTTGCCACTGCTCAGCACGGCCCAGACAAAAGGTGGGGCCAGCTCTACTGTGTTCATTTACTACATATTATTTCAGTTACTTTCTAAATAGTCTCCCCCAAATTACAACCCACAGCTTAACTTAGAACAATTTAGCTCAAAGTAATGTCAACTTAATTTTAATGGTATGTAAGATCTCACTCCCTGTACGCTCCTTCACACAACTGGAATCATTTAAATCGTATCTTTGTCTAGGACGCGTGATACCCTATATTGAGAATTTGTATCTTTACATATTATAGATTCACCAGTATAGTTGTATGATTATTGTTCTCTAATGTTGTGTTTTATATAAAATCTGAAAAGATAGGTGTTTAAAAAATACATTTACAATTAACGTTGCTATCATTATCTTTTCCCATGACTCAGAGTACTCCAAGTGAATTCAAGTTACCTTCTACTGTCTACAGTGAAGATTATCCATTAATATTTGTTACAGACACGATCTTTTAGTGATAAATGATTCTTGAAGTATTTGTTTATTTTGGAATGCTTTCATTTATCTTTCATTCTGAAGAACAGCTTTAGTGGATGTAGAAATCTTGGATAATGGTCTTTTTCTTGCAGCTTATTGAATATAGCGCCCCACTGTTTTCTGGTTTCCATAGTTTTGGATGAAAATTTGTCTGTTAATTTTTATTGTGTATCCCTTGTGCTCAATTTCCTGTTGCTTCTTTTGAAGATTTGCTCCTTGTCGTTGACTCTTAGACGTTTTATTATGATGTGTTTAGAATTAGATATCTTTGGAGTTTTCCTACTCAGAGTTCATTTTATATAAAATGTCAAACATGCAGATTGATATTTTAAACTCAAATCTGGGGAGTTTGGGAACCATTTTTTCTTCAAATATTCTTTTAGTCTCTGTCTACATTTTCATCATCCTGGCTCTTGCCAGACTGTGTGGCTGGAAGTGGAATACACCTACCTATAATGACTAAGGTCATTTCACCAGACCTGGCCCTCCAGATACATTTAACTTTCTTCCTGACTTCTATTTTTTAAATATCTAAGTGACACCTCAGTTGTACAGTGACTGGAACAGAACCTTGATTCTCATTCCTAGCCTTATCCTTACCCCGGGTCTTCTATTTCTTATTAGCATCTCTTTCTAAACAAAGTCTAATTTCTTTCTTTCTCTTGATTATCTATGTGATCCACCATCAAGAATTGCCTCTAAATTACATCACCAATCTGTTGCCTTCTCTGCATTGCCACTGAGCCGCATTTCTAGGTGCCACTCTTTTCTTTCCATCAGAATCCACAGAAGGTGTTCGTGAATAAGTTGGTTTCAAGGGTCTTTCTTCTGGAAATTAAGGTTTGGGAGGTCGGCAGTGGGCCTCAGGAATTTGAACTCTTACAAACATTTCCCATGGGTTTCTGATGACCGATGGGCATTAAGAACCTCCTGTCTGTCTAAGCCAAGGCTTGGCCTGAGTCAGCTGCCAAGTGGCTCACTGCAGCGGGGTTTGGAACTTGAGTTAAGGGATGAAGTTATCCCAGTAGAGAAGTGGATGTGGGAGCTATGAGAATGCAGCAGCCAGCCAATGGTGTAATGGTGTGCCCCCTCTCTCTCTGCCAGTGGCCCGGTATCGTGTGACTGTATGCACAGGGGAACTTGAAGGTGCCGGAACTGACGCCAATGTCTACCTCTGCCTCTTTGGTGACGTGGGGGACACAGGGGAGCGGCTGCTTTACAATTGCAGGAATAACACCGACCTGTTTGAGAAAGGCAACGTAAGTTGCAGTGATGTGCACTCCTCCCCCCAGCCCACCTCTGCTTCCTCCTATCTTCCCTGCTCTTCTGAAGCAGAGCTGATGGCAGGTGTTGGGACCACAGCAATGAGGTAACATCTGTCCGGATGAGCAGAGTGGAGTCTGGGGAGTCCGTGTAGGAGCCACTTAAAAGCACAGAGATATCTGGCTGATTGGATGCTTAGGCATTTGGCTCACTGTCATTTGCTAAGATCCGTGGCAGCTACAAGGCTCCTGGTGCTATGCAGCTAGAAGCTGGAGAGCCACCATAGAGAAATTGTGGTCTCCTACCCATGCCTCAGGCTGGGAAGGATATTGGGCATCTCAAGTGTGTCCTAGAGAACCCAGGCTGCAAGAAAATGGAAGACAGTGCATGTTCTCTGTTGGGCATGGTCACTAGGGGCAGCTTGTTCATACCTTTTTTTTTTTTTAAAAAAAAAAAAAAAGAGAAACCAAGAAAAACACTAAATATGGATGTGAGAGAAATGAGATCCATTGCTAGCCACAATACAATGTGTCACATATGTCCCTATGTTACCGCAACCATCAAGTGGGTTTACTGTGGGCCAAAGGGCTGTAAAGCTGTGCAGAATGTACCAAAAAGGTCTAGGGAAAACCAGCCTCAGGCCACTCACTCCACTCTCCTGTGCTATTCTTTTATCTGAGAGGAGGGAAAGGATGTCTACCTGTAACTGGCTATTGTGAAGATTATGGAGGACTGATATACTCTGTAGGGGTCAGATGTGGTCCACAGCACACAGTAGATGCCCAGTACAGAGTCATTGCTTCAGTGATGTTCAGATGTGGTCCACAGCACACAGTAGATGCCCAGTAGAGAGTCGTTGCTTCGGTGACATTCAGATGTGGTCTACAGTACATAGTAGATGATCAGTACAGAGTCATTGTTTCAGTGACATTCAGATGTGGTCCACAGCACACAGTAGATGCCCAGTAGAGAGTCGTTGCTTCAGTGATATTCAGATGTGGTCCACAGCACACAGTAGATGCCCAGTACAGAGTCATTGCTTCAGTGACATTCAGATGTGGTCCACAGCACACAGTAGATGCCCAGTACAGAGTCATTGCTTCAGTGATATTCAGATGTGGTCCACAGCACACAGTAGATGCCCAGTACAGAGTCATTGCTTCAGTGATGTTCAGATGTGGTCCACAGCACACAGTAGATGCCCAGTACAGAGTCGTTGCTTCAGTGATGTGAAGTTGGTGAGGACTTACAGGTGAAAGGGATTTGTAGGTGTCTTTGCTCTTCCTTCTTCAATTTACTCCTTTTCTTGGTGATGGAGGGGTGAGCCTTGGGATGTAAGGAAGACTGAGCCAACCCAAGGGTGAGCTTGAAGGCTGTGTTGGTGAAGCTCCTCTGAGCAGTATGTCACAGGCAGGCTTGGGTCTATCTGTGATCCTTAAGTGTATTCTATATTTCTCTTCCCTGTAGTTGCATGTGTTCACTCATGCAAGAACTATAGCTCATCCTCTCAGCTCTGCCTTCTGATTTCTGGAGTGTGTCCCCACTTGGTGTTGGGTCTCAGGGGAACCACTGTCTACATGACCTTGCTGTCTTTTCTTTCACAAAGGCCGACGAGTTTACCATTGAGTCTGTCACTATGAGGAAGGTGAGGCGGGTGAGGGTCAGGCATGACGGCAAAGGCTCTGGCAGCGGCTGGTACCTGGACAGGGTGCTGGTGAGAGAGGAGGGTCAGCCTGAGAGCGACAACGTGGAGTTCCCCTGCCTCAGGTACATATGTCGTTTACCTTCCTTTCTTCCAGCTTGAACTAGAGAAAGACTCATCCCCCTTAGGAGGAACAGTAAGGAAAATAATGGCTCACGGTAGTAGTTGGTGCAAGAAAGAGGTGGCCATGCAGGAGGTGTGTAGACCCGAGTCTTACATTTCTACCCTACCTCTAGTGGACAGAGACACTCCACTGCACACCTAGGGCCAACAGGATGGCTTTTCTTGTGAAAAAACCAAACAAACAAAACCAAAAACCAGACATTTCCTGAATTTAAGTGAGCTGTTGGCGAGTTAATTAGATATAGAATGAAATATAGATACAAGTCGGGTTTTTTTTTTTTTTTGAATAGTCTGATTAGATCTCTTTCCTGGTTACATCATATCAAGGTACCTGACTTTGTTTGGATTTCCTTCCCTCAACTTAAGAGATAGGAAATGTCTCTCCGGGTTTTTTCTGAAGCGTTCCATGTACAGTCAGCAGCTCTGGTGATCTCTAAAGTCATCGATAGAGACATTTTAGAACAAGGACAAGTATCAGCGTTTTGTGAAACCCCATTGTTCCTCACTCACCTGTGTTAATTCCTGGAGCAGCACACGGATTAACCTGGGGCCTGACCCACACACTGATCCATTCTTCATTCAAGCTGCTTCACTCTTGTAGTAGGGAGAGCAAATCAGTGCATGTGCATGCATGTGCATGCAGGTGTGTGCTTGTGCATGCATGTGCATGTGTGCATGTGTGTGTGTGCGTGCATGTGCGCACGCGTGTGATTGTGTGCATGTGTGCGTGCATGTGTGTGTGTGTGTGTTATGCATACTCTTGTGAGCATGGGAGACAGTCATGAAGCTAGCGGCATGCTAACATGCCTTTTAGCAGCACCTCATGGCAGAACTAGGTTGAAGCATTTGATCTGAAAGGAAATAGCTTTTTAAAACTACATCTATTAATACCTCAGAAGTATTTAGGTAACAACAAAAGGATGCGCCGTGGTTTCCTGTTACCAGCTGGGAGGGACTGGGGCTGGGTGAATGGAGGGGACACGGAACAACAGGTGGGACCTTCTAAGGGTTGATGACCTATCTGCTTCTGTCCATGGCAATGTCTCTGCCATCCTTCCTGCAGGCTCTGTGACTACGGGAGCTGTCAGTGACCTTGGCAAGAGAGAGAAAGAAAAGCACCGATGGCTCAATTTGAGGGACCGTAGCTAGCAACTTGTGGTTCCCAGATCCTGTGCCACCAATGCTTAGGAGGCCACTGTAAATCTTTGTGTCTTGGAGTCTCTGCTTCATCTCTCCAGTGTTCTGAATCACAGACCAAAAGCCTACATACGTGGATGGCATTTTAGTGTTAGCTAAGACAAGCTGACAGCAAGGTCCTCAGGGAGTGGGAGCCCTTGGGCTTTGGGTATGTGATAAATAAAAAGAGATGAAGAGCACACGCCTCACTGCCCCTTCGGGAGTCCCGAGCTGCATGCGGGGAGGAAGGAGAAGATCCTTGGCTTCCCTTGTAGGCTTGTGTGCCAGTTTGACTGCAGTAATGGCGAACTCAATTACCAATAGCACACAGGTGGATCATTAAAGAGTATAAACTAGAAAGCTTAACATTGGTGAAATTTAACCCAGAGAGAGCCCAATTTGAGTTCCCAGTATCTGCTGCTGTTGCTGTCTGTTGTGTGAGTTTGCATGTGTGCCTGCCTGAATACTGAAGCCTTATGAACGTGTCTGTCCCTGACTCTGAGTCTCCATGTCCCTAGCAAAGGGCTTTGCTCTCTTTTATTTAACAGCACAGGAAGCAGCACGTGATTAAGGAATGAAGGATACAGAGTTTTACAAGAGATTAAGTCATTGACCCCAGCTGACCCAGATAACAAGCAAACACTACCAAACTGAGTGTCCAAATGCAGCTTCCGGCATTTACAGTGGATAGTAATTTTATAAGGCTACTTTCAGCCTATCTTTTGCTTTCAGCAAATAATGATCATAACATTCATACATATAAACACACACATACATATAAAAACACACATACATATAAACACACACATACATATAAAAACAAGCACTCTTGGGTCAGCAGCGTGGAAGAGTCGATAATTTAAGATTACAACTATGCATAGCTAGATTGAAAGATTAGTAGGAAATCTATGGCAAGAAGGTTGTTGTTACATTGTTTTCTTAAAGGTAAGTTAAGTGAGTGGGCATAGTAGGGCAGCAGATTTGTACATAGTAGAGGAGCAGTCTTGTACATAGTAGGATAGTACACAGTAGCATAGTAGGCCTTCACTGACCTCAGGGTGTGTACTATTAACCCAGCCTGTGAGGGCCAGCAAAAGTTTCAGTCTCTTAGAATGCAAGAAATGTTTTTTATTATAAAGAATTCTTCATCATCTCAGGCTTGGAGAGCTCGCCCGACTCAGGAGTGTGAATAGAAGGGCTTTGAAGACAAGCACGGGCATAAAGTAGGGAGATGTTCTGCCAAGACAAAAATAGGCTTGCTCTCTGCATTTCTCTAATACAAGGTTCTTAAAGCTTTTCCCATGGTGGTCTCTTTTTGACTGGTATCTAGGTCAATAAAATAGTTATACAAAGACAAGATTATGAATAATAAATCATAAAGAAATCTGTTATAAGACAGCCCTTTGGTATACATATAATTTTAACCATTCATTAGAGACAAAATCAGTTTTTAATTATTTTTTAAATTAATTATCTAATTTATAATGAGGTGGATATGTTTGTTGATTTTTACAGAAAAAAAGTTGAATATTGTCTGAATATTTGGTTCTACAGCATTCAGAGTACCTTTGATATTTTAAGAATTGATCAATATCTTGATTTTCTAACTGTCAATGATGATATGCCTACTTTGCACAGATAGGGCAAAATGGCAGACGGATGATTAGGATTATTTCAGAAGGTGTTGGAAATCTGTTGGAACCCAAGCCAACATTCATTTGATAATCTTTAAGTCAAACTCAAGTCAGAAACTCAAGAAACAATTATAAAAATTAAATATTACAATACAACAATATCCAAAAAAATTGGCATTTTATTGAGAAATGATAATAGAAAGGCCTATTATTAAAGGCCTATTATTATTGTGTTGAAGGATGAAACTGCCATGCTTCTGTACGAGCAGAAAAAATGTATGTACAATAAAAACACTGTAAATCATAACATACAATGTTCTCATATCAGAGCTTCAGATAGCACTGGTGTTGTTGCATGTGTTTTTACATGTGATGACACGTGCAGGAACATGTGCAGGTGCGTGCTGTAGGCTCAGAGCTAGGCTGCAGTGACGTCACCCCACCCAGCACAGGCAAGCACTGCCATCTTGGATTTATTACCCTGTTTTCTTTAACTAAGTTGGGCCGTTATGCATCAGAACCTCTTTACTGCCGCCGGAGTTTCACAACTCCCACATTCAGCTGCACGGTTCCCCGCGGGTTCATGCTCTGCAGCTTAAGAAGCCAGACCTAGAGAACAGGGGTCAGCACTGGGTCACAAACCAGCCGACCTATGGGTTGTAGACAAGTCATGCTTGCACAATAAGTTCGTTTCTTGGGTTTGGCCTTCGTGTTCTAAGGGAAAGGTATCCCCATTCCCCATTCCTTTCTCTGGGGGGGGGGCGCCAACTGAGGACTGGAACCACTGCTTACTATGATGTGTTGATGAGGCATAGATACCAGCTGAGCCCTGAAGACCTCAGACCCGCCTTTCCTGAAGTCACACATCACCTATTTTTAAAGATTCTAGTTCAACCTCCTTACCACAAGTCCTCCTCTCTCTAATCCTTATAGCACCTATTCGGTTCAACTCTGCCCTCAGTGCCTCGTTTGGCCTATCCTTTCTTCTTGGTAATAATCTAGGCTTTCAGCAGCCTGAGCTATGTTATCCTAAGGGCATCTACTTCTGCTTTCTTTCATAGAGAACCCTTGTCACAGTGCTTCATACACAGTTTTACCTGGAGAAGAAGTATTAGACAACAACAGTAGCCCTTTTTCATGATCCTGTGGCTCGTTCGTACTCATCCTCATCTGCCAGCAACTCTGTCTCACTTGCTGCATTCTGTCTATGTGGGCCTATCACCAAC
>NW_022196895.1:73161236-73167944 GCF_008632895.1 Mastomys coucha
TCTCTCTCTCTGCCCAGCATCTTGTCATCATCCCAGTTTCAGTCGGCACTCAGCCTTCTCCAGAATGCCTTCCTCTCCTAGTTTGGGGTTAAGTTACTTTGCTAGGAGATCTCAGAGACCCAGTTTCTTCTGATGAACTCAAAGCTCCGAGCCTCCCTGGAGACCCTGCGTGAGGGATATGACAGTTGGAGGGTCTGCCTGTTCCACTCAAAAAACCAAATTCCCATCTCCTTTCTCTCAAGGTGGCTGGACAAAGACAAGGATGATGGACAGCTGGTCCGAGAGTTGCTGCCCAGTGACAGCAATGCCACGCTCAAGAGTGAGTTGTCCTGATGGCCAGGGGCTGGGTGTCATCGCTGGGACGACAGTTGCCTTTCCTTAATTGAACAGGACCTAGATCATTAGAGAAGACACATGTTCACTTGTTCATGAAAGCAGCACAGGGTGGTGGAGAGACAAGGCATTGGTGGTCTGGAAACTTCTCGAATGTCTGTGCTTAAACACACAGTCCAAGTGTGGCTTGCTGTTAGGCTCTGAATGCTATGGGTCATCAGAGCAATAAGAACAATAACACCAACTGATGGCATCAAGTACAAGGACCCTTGCTTTGGGGCCGAAATGCATTTTGAAGGGATTGTTGAATGAGACCTTTTAAATGCTGAGCCTTGTCCTGGTGCCCTGGGTCTCCTTACGAGTGCTATGTGTTCAAATGCTGGTGGGTTGATCATGAGCTTTAGATAAAATTTAAAAGAAACATACCCTCAGAATCCCAACCATGCAGTTCTTCATGTTTCCAGAGTGAAACTCAACTGAGCCCTGCAACAAACCCCAAGGGGAAGCGGAGATGAAGCTGTCCACTTGTCACACAGTGGAAACAAGGTCTAGGAGATCTAGATGCTTATGTTTACCTTTGCTAAGGTCAGATCACACGGTTGGAACTAGAATATCCAGTGTCTGGGCTCAACACCACAGAGCCTAAAAACAGGAAGGAGATCAAGAGGAAAGTTCACCTATGTTTACCATAAGAGGACACACCATGACCAGAACACCCACATCTATGGCTGCTGATGGAGCTGGGTTCAATTCCCAGAGCATCTCTACCTTAGGTGGCTGCTCTTCCTCCTGCAGCAGGCTCGCATCTCACCATGCAGACAGAGCCCCGACCTTCCTGTGCTCCTAGTCACAGCCTTAGAGAGGTTTACATGGAAAGGGGTGTAAGGAAGAAGGCTTCTAGCTCCTGTTGCAGTTTTCAACAGCAGAGTGATTGGTTTCTCCCAGTGCCTGTAGATGTCCCTGGTGGAGCTGACCTGTCAGGGCTAGGTCTGCTGCAGATGGCTCAGGCAAAGGATCTCAACTCATTTTCTCCAGGCCTTTAATCCCAGTGGGAAGACCCTAAAGAAGCAATGAGCAATGGGCTTTCCTCTGGTGTTCTTTATCCTTGCGCACAAGATGGTGCAGAGATTTCTGGGAACTAAAATGGGACATTATGTGGTGTCCTATTAGGGGAGGAAGTAGTTTTAAATGCCTATCAAGGTTTAACTCCTGGATGACGTCATTGTCACCATCTGGTGTCAAACACCTGACCTTCGGAGCTTTGCATTCCTTGCTTGCAAGGCTTGGCTGAGAGCACTTGCAGTCACGCCATGGAATATGCACCCAATGTGATAAATACTGGAAAGCTCATTGCCTTTGGTGACCGTTCCTCTCTCACCAGAAGCTGGGTCAGGGGATTTCTGAGATGCCTTGAGTCTCTGGAAATGTGTGTGCCCTTGTCGAAAACTTACTTTCCTACTCTCAGCCAAGTCATCTCTCACAGAACAGGAAGAGGAGGGGCCCTGGTTTTATAGATGAGGGGACACCACAGAGATGGAGAGAATCTCTACTCCCAGTTACAAGACCCAGGTTCCAGACTCCAGGGTCCTGACTCCTAGCCTGGGCATTCCCTTGATGAAGATTGCCCCCTCTTTTCCAACACCTTGCTCCTTGCACGACCTGCCCTAACTTCCCCATCTCTCTCTGCGTTGGCATGTTCAGACTTCCGTTATCACATCAGCGTGAAGACCGGGGATGTCTCTGGGGCCAGCACAGATTCTCGGGTGTACATCAAACTCTATGGAGAGAAATCTGACACCATCAAGCAGGTTCTTCTTGTCTCTGACAACAACCTCAAAGACTACTTTGAACGTGGCCAAGTGGATGAGTTTACTCTGGAGACCCTGGACATTGGAACTGTAAGTGTCCATCCTAGAAACCATGTTCCTACATCAACCCACGTGTGCCCACATACACATTCACCCCGGCACTGATGTGCACATGGTGAGCCCATTTTAAGGAAGAGAACCGCACACTTAGGGGGTTAGTGAGGTTTTTCAATCTCCCCATGGCCAGAGCAGCTGCGGATACATGAGCAGTAGTTGTGCTCCTAGAACCTTTTTGGAATGGTAATGCACATTTTTAGTATCTTTACCCCTCCCCCCCAACATTTTTACCCACATGCCAGGATTAGTATAGATGGAGCATGGATACTAGAGAGGACACTGGATTCAGGGAGGGAGAAGAGAGAAGAAAGGACCAAAAGAAGGAATGCAGATATTTCTCAGTTTCAGACTTGAGTGTGTCTCTGAGCTGTGCTCAGAAGTACATACTTCATGGGCACTCCTGAGGGATGCTGCCTAAAGAAATGGGACTCGGGGAGTCTTTGTCTCTCAGGGTTCCATGTGGCCTTGCCACAGGTGATCTGAGCAAGTTGACCACTCACTGAGTAGATGGGCTAATCAGTGATAGACTATTGCAGAAGAGGAAAGAGGCCAGAGCGAACTACATCCAACTGAGTTGCACGGAGATTTACAAGGGATCTGGCAGCAGGTGGGGGTGGATGGGTAGGCGGATGGTCTACAGGAGGATAACAGCGTTAGGACATTGAGAAGAGCTGAGAAGGTTGAATGTTGAGAAACACATCTGAGTTTGCTTGTTGGCAACTGTCAGAATTAGGTTTCTCCCCTCCCGGATCCCAAAGCCAGGAGCTAGTCGGAAAGCTCAGCCTGACTGGAACCAATAGTCAATTGCTCTGACAGCATTTGGGTTCTCTCAGGTAAGGGGCTGAGGGCCACCCTAGCTATGTGGCGTTGAGTCACTTAAACTCTGCTAGTGTTTTGTTTAAGTCTTTATAAGCCAGAGTTGACACTCAGTCAAGAAATAGCCTGGTCAGGGTCTGGACCGAGTGAGACTTGGTGTCACCTTTCTTGACACCTAGTCACCTAGAGAAACAGGCTTAAATAAAAGACCTGGAGCACTAGGGACACCTCCAGTGTTGTCTGAACTTGGATTGTGTTGCACCTGCCAATCTCCAAGCATCACCTGATGAGCCCTGGGGTGTGGTGCTCCCTTTGCAACCTCACCATCCCTGTGCCTCCTCTCCTGTGGGCTTCCCCCCCTCTTTCTGGTGCCCTGGAACTCTTTTCTCTCACCAACCTGCACTCTAGGGAAAGGCCTGTGGCAGTCATTCACCCCTTAAGGGTAACAAACTTCGAATGTATTTACATTTTAAGCTGAATCAAAAACTGTGGCATGAAAACTGTGTTCCCTTGACTGAAGGATTTCTAGGCGAGTGAGGGGAGGGGGTTGAGGGGAGAAGGCCATGGAGACTTGTCGTCATGTTGGAGAAACTCCCTCAGTGAAGACTGTGGCCAAGAGCTTGGGGGGTGGGGGGTGGGACTAGCATTTCCACTGACTGACTACATGCAAGTTATTTACATTCCTCATCAGTGTTCTCATTCCGAATGATGGAGATGACGTGGGAATTATTACTAGCATTGCTCGTGTTATAACACCCACATGCTTATAGCCAGGGCTCAGTGTTCCCCCTCCGATCCAAGGTGATGTGTAACTGACAGTCCCTGAGCTTAGAGAACCTCCAGTCATGTCAGCTAACAGACACCCGTCCTTGTCCCTATTCTTCCTCATCCTGGAACTCTGACAGTCCCCGAGAAACAATGGCACTGTCCTCTGTGCCTGGGCAGGCATTTGAGGGCTCTCAGGCTTTATAAACTTAGCAGGTTTTCTCCGAGCAATTTCAGGGCCTTGAGCTCCACACACTCAGCTGCCTCTATGTTTCATCAACAGCTGCAAAGAGGCACTTAGTATGTGGCAAAGCAGAAACCAGGGCTTGAGTGGACAATTTTCTAAATGTGGATCGTGGGTACCAAGCAGGGTTAGTGTCACCCTCCAAAGCATTACTGAGAACAACTCGGGGCTGGAAAGGTTCCCAGAGGCCATCTGCTAATCCCTTCTAATGTTAAAATTACCTCGTGTACAACATTTCCACACAAAGGAAAGCAGTTCAAACCCTGAGAAACCAACTCCACACACGGATGCTGACGGACCGTGTGAGCCCCTCGTTCCTGTTGCCCTACAACAGGATGATGTTGCTGTGTCAAATAGCAAAGCAAGTGACGCTAGATTGCTAAGGGGTGGAGAACCATGTTCCTTGGGTCCAAGAGGGAGAGAAAGGATTAGATATAGAACCACCATGTCCAGAGAGGTTGACTGCAAACTCTCTTACCCCATAGGATGGGAATGACAAAGAAGCAATGCAGACATGCACTCAATGCTGTATTGCTTCAAACCAAGCCAAAGCAAAGCAGTAACCTTTGCCAGGCACACAGACATTCCACTGCTCCCGAGACCACAGTCTCATCTTTAAGTACTTAACAGATTTCAAAGTCCTTGCCAACTCTGCCTGCTATTTGCTTCTGCCTCTGACCTTGGAAGTGAGTTAGATTAGAGAGGAGAAGATGGTACCCCTGGGCACAAAAAGATCACCTGGGTAGGCAGGCCCCCCAGGTTCCTGATCGCCAGTGGAGATTTTTGCGCCGGTGCTCAGAGAGTCAGACGCGGAGGTCTGAGTATTTCTGCACACTGCCGTTCACACACCCTTCCTGGAGTTTCCTTCCAGATCAACAGACTGGTGATTGGGCATGACAGCACAGGCATGCATGCAGGCTGGTTCCTGGGCAGCGTCCAGATCCGTGTGCCCCGCCAAGGCAAGCAGTACACCTTCCCCGCTAACCGGTGGCTGGATAAGAACCAGGCCGATGGGCGTCTGGAGGTGGAGCTTTACCCCAGCGAGGTGGTGGACATCCAGAAACGTACGGGACAGTCCGGGTGGGGCTTCAGCACTGAGCGTGCTCCCCTGTCTAATGGGGGAGGCGGGGACGATGGAATCAGAGGGAGGAGGGGCTGGGAGAAGGAAGAGGGGGCCTTGTGGTGATTGACTCTTGTCTCTCTGTGGTAGGGAAAGGAGACACCGGGGTGGGGGTGACATCCAGTTGTCTCTAGTACTGTGCTTCTGGGAGGCAACAAGGTTTCATTTCACAGATGGGAAAAAATGAGGACCCAATGGCTAGAAATTTTGTCCTGGAGAAATACACACACACAAAAAAAAAAATTTAGGAAATGTATATTCTTAACATTGTGGAAAATTTGGGGACATAGTCTATATCTTTCCTTAGCACAGGTAGCTGAGGAGGTTGGATTTTTCATTCAGTAAATGTCTATTGAGGTTTCTCCAGCCAGTCCTACTGTGGCCTCTGTGAAGGCAGCTGTTAACTCAAACAGGCCAAAGCTCTGTCCTTGTGAAAGAGGGAGCAGACTGCCTAACGGAGAAGGGGGAACTCAGAGGATGGAGCAGGGTGAGAGGGTAGTGGTAGGGCAAGTGGACAGGTTGGCACAGGCCTGTGCCCCTGTGAACAGCTCCCTGTGAGGAGCTGAAGTCGTCCAGTGTCTGTATGAGTCCTCCCTCACAGTAGGTCGGAGGCTTCCGAAGGTTTAGAGGTGGGAGGAAGATGGTGGGCCAGATTGTTTTTCCACGGCCACTCTATCTCCACATCTCTCCTGAGAGCAGCTGCTTGCAGCTTTCTGGCCACAGTCGTCTTCACAGGAATTCTCTTTAAGAGCCACGTGAAGCTGAGGCGGCTCTCCCTCAGCCAGAATGTGGTGTGCTTGCTGAACAAATATGGCCACCTGGATTGGGATCCCCAGCACTTATTAAAAAGCCGTGTTTGGTGGTATATGCCTGCTATACCAGTGGGTCAGGGAGAGAGGAGGTAAAAGGATTCCTGGAGTTTGTTGGCTCGGTAGTCAACTAGCTAAGTTGATAAGCTAAAGGTCTGAATAAAGACCAAGTCTCAAAAACTTAAGGTGGAGATTGGTAGAGGATGACATTTCATGTATACACACACACACACACACACACACACACACACACACACTCACACTCATAGACAGGCACACACACACATACACATACACAGGCACACATATACACACACTCACCAGAGAGGCATACACTCACAGACATACACACAAACACACACATACACACACACACAGATGCACACACACACAGACATACAGACAAACAGACAGACACAATCAGGTACACACAGAGAGACATACAGACACACACAGAGACATACAGACACACACAGAGACAGGCAAACACACACTCACAGACTGGCACATACACACAGACATGCACACAAACACATACACACATACATATACATACTTACACACAGATAGACGCACACAGACACAGACAGACAGACAGACAGACAGACACACACACACACACACAGACACAGACAGACACACACACACACACACAGACACAGACAGACAGACAGACACACACACACACTCACTCAC
>NW_022196895.1:73168495-73196721 GCF_008632895.1 Mastomys coucha
CAGACAGACACACACACACACACACACACACAGACACACACACACACACAGACACAGACAGACAGACAGACAGACACACACACACAGACACACACACAGACACACACACAGACACAGACACACACACAGACACACACACACACACACACACACACACACACACACACAGAATTTCTTTTACCTGAATAGAAATTCTGATACTGTCCTAGAGTACATGGTACCATAGTCTTTTAGGGAGACACATGTACTCTGTTTGCAGTACCCTCTATTGCTACTTACCAATACCATGTTTCCACCTCAAACACCTTGAGAAATATCATTTCAAAATATGCACGGCTCTTTCTATGTAGGGCATGTGTTGGTATCGTCTGAAAGGCACTTCGATTTAAATGAGCACCATCATTCCAACCTCTCTTCCTTTCTTAAATGAAGGAAAATAAATACAGCTTTCACTGCCTCCTGCCCTGTGGTGTCTGCCTAGCATCAGTAACTTTATAATTTAATTTATTTTTTTGTCCCTACAATGTACTATCAGTATATATGGTGGTGTATAGCATTATAGACTCTATACTATAAAATGAACGTAAGCTTACAGTTTTACTGTAATTGGCTTACAGTTTTATACCCTGAGAAGTTCAGTTCCAATGTTCTGCTATCTAGTGAGAGCCTTCTGGATGCATTCTGACATGGCAGATAAGGACAGGAAAAACAGGGGTGCCCTCAACCTCAGACAGAATGACTGAGCCCTCATGGCAGGATCACTTCTTAAAGTCTTTAAATCGTCCAATAGATTTCAATACAGAGAGAATAAACACTGAAACTCTAACATGCAGGCAGACAATAGGGAGTACAAGCAGGTGCATGAAGTCCCCCCATTCCTGGTCTCCGAGAACACATGTGCTGTAATGGATGTTTAGACACAACAGTCTGATTGCATAGGTTTGCCATTTTCTCAACCTACTCAGTTCCTCTAAGCCTAAGCTTGTCCACCTGCAAAACATTGGCTCATTGTGTTGGGGAGGTCAGACAAGATGATGCCTGTGAAGGACCAGGCCTGGGGGATGGGCTTAGGAAGTGCATGTGGGAAGGGCCGGGGAAATGCTTGTTGCTCTCCTCCCTGTTATCACTAACTACCCCATTTCTCCCCATCCACTAGTGGTCCACTACGAGATGGAGGTTTGGACAGGGGATGTTGGTGGTGCCGGCACCACCTCCCGAGTCTATGTGCAGATCTACGGGGAAGAAGGCAAGACAGAAGTTCTCTTCCTCTCCAGCCGCTCCAAAGTGTTTGATCGGGGGTCCAAGGACACATTCCAGGTGTGTGGGAGGTAGGCAATACGGGTGCCAACAGAGGGCAAGCAGTCGCTAAGGTGGTGCAGTGCAGTGCGTCCACTGGACAATAGGCTGCCTCCTCCCAGCCTGGGAGATGCCTCCTGGAGCATGGGTGGACCTGCAATTGCCTTGTGTTGCTGAGGGATTCTTGGAAATGATGAGCAGACGGTAGAGTTTTGAACTGGAAAAGAGAAAGCATGAACGTTTGTCTGTGTTCTACCGTGTGACCTTGAATGGTAACATCTTTCTTGGACCTGAGTTTTGGGGCCTGAAATGACTAGGTGTCCTTCCCTGTCTCACACTTGAATTACCTGGTGATCTCTAAGGAAAAGTGCTGTCTCATCCACACTCCAAGCCAGCTAGTCCCTTGGAAGTGGGGTGTGTTCTCGGAGGTGGCTTTCTCTTGGAGGTTCAGTCAGTGATGTCCGCAGCGACTACTTCCCACTCCACGGGCGATGGCACCTGGGCTGGGTCTCTCTGCGTACTCCCTGTCCATGATGCTGGTGCTGAACTTCTCCCAGGCTAGTGAGAAGTTCATATTTCTCAGGCAGGCCCCTGAGAGGTGGCAGAGTTTGCTAATGTGTTTTTAAATGTCCTAGGGTTTCCTCTGTTCGCATTGCAAGTCTTTGGCTAAGAGGAAGAAAAGATGTGCATGTGAGCGCATTATTGTTCAGGGAGGAGGATGCATGTTCAGTACTGAGCTTATGCTGGACATGAAAGTATGTGTGTGTACATATGTGTATAAGCACACATGTGTGCATCTGCAGACACGTGTATAGAGAAAACATGCTCATGCTGGGTATTCCATGTGTGGTCTTGTCCCATAAATACCTTGGTATCCAGTGAAGAGCCATTTCTGGCACCCAGGAAAGGTGCTAGCTGACTCGCAGCCCAGCCAGGGTCACAAATGTCTGGAACATTACAAGGACAGGGCCTTCCTTGGGTCACGTGTCCTCATACACTACTGGCAGGCCCACATTGATGTATTCGAGGCCTTTCAGGGCCTCGTCAGCTTTCTCATCAGTATATCCAGCTATGTAATCCCCACCCGCCTGACATCTTCATCCCTATAGCAATACAAGAGTCAACTGTGCACCTGGGAGCAGTCATGGAAATGTAATTGAACAGTGCACAGCTCCCATCCCCTAAGCAACAAAGAAAGAGAAATTCTGCTTTACCTAGGCCCTAGGCACCATCTTGCTTGATGGTTTCCTTACGAAGGCAGATTAGCTCCATGGTGGTTTCCTGAAGATCAAGTTGGAAAAGCTTTGTTCTCATCTAGGCCAGGAATAAAAGTACAGGGCACTGAGTAACTAGAGGACAGCCTTGGGCCTCAGATGGTTGGCACTCACGTGGGATAACTGGTGGGACTGGACTTTGAAAAGAGTCAAACATGAAGACAGGCTCAATATCAAGGTCTCAGGAGAGCCAGGCAGAACGGACTTCAGGTTAGGCTCCCCTCAAAGTCTGAGCCTCAGTCCCCTCTTCCTGAGGACATGGGACTCATGACTCCACGACACTGTGAGGTTGAAGAGCCACCGTGCACTAGGCCTGTGGGAAAGACACTCAGAATGATGGCCTTTGTCCTTTAAGAGAACTTATAGCTCATTAGAACAAACGGGTTTATTTCAGTTTGTGTTTTAAGAAAGATAGCGTCCATTGTAGCAAGGCAGAAGAGTGAGGCAGCTGGTCACATGGTGTCTACGGTGTCGAAGCAGAGAGCAGCAGGGAAGGAGGCCACGCTGTAAAACCTGAGGCCCATGGCTAGTGACTCGGCCCCTTCATGGTTTCACAGTGCCACCAGCTGGAGCCTGGGGGTTCAGAACAGGAGCCCTTGGGGAGCATTTCATAATCAAACTACAACGTAGCTCTAGAGCCCCAAGATGGCAGGATAGGACCAGACCCAGCTAAGTCTGGCCCTTTGGAGCTCAAGGGTCTGGTAAACCCAGGTGACTGGGAAGGACGGAGACCTCTGTGGAAATGGCTGGAGATTTTGTTTATTAGTTACAAACAAAGAAACACTTGTTTACTTATTGGCAAAATGATGTCTTCCTGATAGTGGACACATTTGTAAAGAGAACACAGGAAGGTACTGTCTGGTTTTTTGTTTGTTTGGTTGGTTAGTTTTTGTTTTTGTTGTTTGTTTGTTTTATTCAAGGCAGGGTTTCTGTTTGTAGCCCTGGCTGTCAAGGAATTCACTTTGTAGACCAGGCTGGCCTCGAGCTCACAGAGATCTGTCTGCCTCAGCCTCCCGAGTGCTGGTATTTAAGGCGTGGGCCACCACTGCCAGTCTCTCTCTGTGTGTGTTTTTAAGGTAATAATGAGACCTGGGACTGGGAGCAAATTGGGGGTGGGGGTAAGAAAGGAATGACAGCAGACTTGGTATAGTAAGGTCTGTATGAACAGAGAGTGAAGGCAAAAGACGAAGCATGGAGGTTGACTCCATCGGAGCTAGAAAGGAGTGTTTTCCTTAAGCGGTGGGGGGTGGTGGGGGGGGGGTAGGGGAAGAGCCGGGCATAGTGGGAGACCTCCCTATACCGCAGCTCAGCACTGGCTTCATGGGAGAGGTGGGGAGGACCGCGGGAGCCATGTCAGCTGCTGCCCTGCACTTTGCACAGCTGGAAGCGGCAGATGTGGGTGAGATCTACAAGATCCGACTGGGACACACAGGCGAGGGCTTTGGGCCCAGCTGGTTTGTGGACACAGTGTGGCTGCGGCACCTGGTGGTGCAGGAGGAGAACCTGACCCCAGAGGAGGAGGCCCGGAAGAAGAAGGAGAAGGATAAGCTGCGGCAGCTGCTGAAGAAGGAGAGGCTGAAGGCTAAGCTGCAGAGAAAGAAGAAGAAAAAGAAGAAAGGCAGCGATGAGGAGGAGGAGGGGGATGAGGAAGAAGAGTCCTCCTCGGAGGAGTCCTCATCCGAGGAGGAAGAGGAGGAGGAGTCAGAGGAGGAGGAGGAGGAAGAGGAGTACGGGCCAGGGATGCAGGCGGTGATTGTGCAGTACAAGTTCGATGTTAACCGTTGGCTGGCCCGGGGCAAGGAGGACAATGAACTTGTCGTGGAATTGGTTCCAGCTGGTCAGTCCGGTCCTGAGCGTAAGCCTGAAAAACAAAACAAGGGGCCATATTTCCCCCTAAAGGGACCGGGAGGTGGGGCAAGGTGATCCGATGTCCCTTAGGTAGAGACTGAGTAGGCTCATAAATAGCTTTCCTGACCTGCACCCAGAAAGTGAGCATTGACCCCCATCCATTTGGAGCTAAGCACAGCCCTTGGCCTGTGCCTCCAAAGGGGAAAACCATTGGCTTCGGGAGGAACTCTCTCACACCTTGTTGTAGCCAAATGTAGGGGTAAGGCGGGAGGCCCGTTGGCTCTTGATTTCATGGCAAAGACAAGCCTTGGGTGGGAGGAGGGTAAGCTGCTGTGTAGTAGCTGTAGAAACCCCCTGGCTCCCAGAACCCACCGGGATCCAAGGGCAGAGGCCATAGCTCTGTCTCGTGGATCTTGTGTTCTCAGTGCTGCATCTTTCTGTGTCTCCAGCCAATACCTACGAGGTCCAGGTGATCACAGGGAACGTGCCCAAGGCTGGCACTGATGCCAACGTCTACCTGACCATCTACGGTGAGGAATACGGGGACACAGGGGAGCGGCCCCTGAAGAAGTCAGACAAGTCCAACAAGTTTGAGCAGGGCCAGGTAGAGTGAGCGCTCTCTGGCTCTTGGGTGGGTGAGAGTCAGACGTGGAACATTTTGCCTGCAGCCACCTCGGCCAGGGTCACGTCTGCTGTGTGTCTAATAAGGTGTTCGTTCAGTCCGGCGAGGTCTGGCTGCAGCACCCCTTATAGTAAATGACCGTGTGAGTACTGGTAGTCAATTTTAGTCTTCTAGAAGAGGGTCAAATGTTCTAAACTGCAGAGCCATTTCTTCAGCCCCCGAGTTTGAGGCCAGTCTTGACTATAGAGTGAGACTCTGTCTCACAAAAAAAAAAGAGATGGTACTTTGGGGAGGTCTGGTGGACAGGCATGACTCAATCTGGACAGGTAAATCTGGTTTAGCTGCGTGCCAGGGACAACAAGATTCTTGACACAACCTTGAAAGAGTTGAAAGATCAACAAGTGTGATGATTGCATGATGCCACGTGAGCAGGTCTTTGTTATTATGTATCCACTATTTAGGGGTAAAGGATGGTAGTGTCTACCACCTACTTTAAACTGATCCAGGAAAAAAAAAACAAAGTAAGGACGAGAGAGAGAGAGAGAGAGAGAGAGAGAGAGAGAGAGAGAGAGAGAGAGAGAGAGAGAGAGAGAGAGAGAGAGAGAGAGAGAGAGAGAGAGAGAGAGAGAGAGGAGTAACCCAGCTCATGTTGCACGTAGGGGCAGCATCTAAGAGAAGGCAGGCCACAGTTGTATCTATTTCTGCAGGTTTTCTGCAGGTCTGAAGTCTTTCACAATGAAGAGTTTTAAACAATGTATCCAGGATGTCCCATTCACACACTGGGTCTATGTCCTGACTTCTTCCTCGGATGTAGTGGCAACCCCCAGACTTGTGCATGGCTCACACTCCATTCACCCCCCCCCCCCGCCCGCCTCCACCTAAGGGAAGAACAGAGCCAAATCTTTTCTGTCAGGCTGCTTGCATCTGCTCAAGCCTGTTCACGGCAGGTGCTCAATGCAAACTCATGTGTACACTGAGAACAGGGTCTCCTTTGGATTCCTCCCCACATAATACTCATCACAAATGTGAAACCCAGTGGGGTGGTGGTGATACACACCTTTAATCCCAGCACTCAGGAGGCAGAGATAGGTGGATCTCTGTGAGTTGAAGGCCAGCCTGATCTACAGAGCTAGTTCCAGGGTCAGCCAGGAATACACAAAAGAAACACTGTCTTGAAAAACACAAAAACAACCAATGGGGAATCCAGCTCACTTATCTTCTCCTCTGCCTCTCTCAAGGTCCCTGTCTTTCTCCTTCCTCTACTTTCTTTGATACAACACAAATGAGAAGGTGTGTTCATAGGTCCTGGGTTATAAAGCAAAAGTGTAAGAACTGGGCATAGTAGTGTACATCAGTAATCTTAGCACTTGGAAGGTAGAGGCAGGAGGATAACAAGTTCAAGACCAACCTAAGCTACACGTAGAGCTCAAACAAACAAACAAACAAACAAAAACAGAAGTACAGTTCTAACACCAGACAGGGGAGCCGACTTCTCCATGCATCCTCAGCTCTGGTTGCTCTGGGTTCTACGGTCTTTCTTTGGGTGCTTGAGAGACTAACATTGACAAGGACATGTGTTGCCTATCTGAGCCACACTTTCTCCATTCCTAGACAGATACCTTCACCATCTATGCCATTGACCTGGGGGCTCTAACTAAGATTCGGATTCGTCATGATAACACGGGAAACAGGCCAGGCTGGTTCCTGGACAGAGTAGACATCACCGACATGAATAATGAGACCACGTGAGTGGGATGTGATGGGGAGGAAGAGTCAGGGGTTCTGCTTGGTGCTAACCTCGTCCTGGAGAGAGGATCAGATATTCAGAAGTGATGTCTGAGGGTGGGGGTGGACTGGCTGAGGCCAGGATGAGCCTGACCATAAAGAAATCTGGGGGAGCCTTGCATCTCTTCGCTCCTTCCCAGAAGTTCTTGCCCTGTCAGATAAGAGTCTTCCAGATCACCCACTGCAGCATCTCATTTCACCTACAACTCTCCATGGAGAAATCAACTAAGAGTGCTCAGTTTTAATGTTCTGAGGGTCAGAGATCAGAAAAGTTTTCTTAAAGGGCCACACAGAAAATATTTCCAGTTCCGAACAGCATCTGGTCTCTGTAGAGGGCACCCTCCTAGGAAAGAACAAATATAGCTTTAGCTGGATGTCCTGACGCACACTTTAATCCCAGCCCTTGGGAGGCAGACACAGAGAGATGTCAGTGAGTTCAAGGCCAGCCTGGTCTACATAGTGAATTCCAGGCCAGCCTGAGATGTTTTGATCTTGTTTCAAAAGAAAAAACCAACAGAAACAGCAGCCTTGAATGGCACTGAAATGGGGAGCAGTGCTGCATGCTAATCAGACATCATTTGTAGACTCTGAAGTTTGAGTTTCATGCCCCGAAATGCTACTACTGTTCTTTCGACTTTTTCTTCTCAGTCACTTACAGATGCAAATCTCTGGTTAACTTGATGTATGTAAGTGGGTGGTGGGCTGGACTGGTACCTTTTAGAGACTCAGAGCCACCCTCTGACCTAGCCTGCAAAGGGGGTGTTTGGTTTCCCCCATAAATGAAGGAGCCCTTGCCCTAGAACCAGCTGGTGTTAGAGCCAGACCTGACATCCAGACTGCTGATGGGAGCTATGGTGTGTCCCTACCGCTAGGTCACACTGCCCCTTGGATGAGGGGCTTCTTCATGTAGAGTTCAGTGGCGTAGAAGAGAGCATGCTAGCCCTGGAATGGCTGCCGAAGGTCTACATGAGATCTAGCAAGCACTTAATAGATAAATATTTGTTGAATAAATGTCTTGGCCTGCAGCCTGTTGTGTCTTGGACCACGTCCCCTTGTGCTAAGCTCCACACAGGACAGGGATAACTGGTCCTATTTCCCCCACCCCAGACCCCACCTGGTCACTGCAAGAGGACCTGAAGCACACCTCACAGACAGCTCTGTATTACGGTTGCCAAAACGGTCCTCTGATGAGACCACAGGGTCCTGACCTGGCTGGATCCTCTTTATGGCTGTCATTTCCTCGTCTAACGAATTGGCTTAGTGACAACGCCACCCCGCTCACTTACCCAGACGTCCCTGCAAGGTAAAGGCTTCTCAGCTAGGCAAGGCCAGAGTGCTGCTAAGACACAGGCTAGGAGGAGCCAGCACCCAGCTTCCCCGCCTGCCCCATTAGGTTAGCTTCTCTCATCGGTTGATTTGACATTTCCGGTCCAGCCCAACAATTTAAAAATTACTGCAGCTTTGTAACCTATTTGAATATCTGTCAGCACTTGTCCTAGTTCATGGTCCTTTAAAAATATTAACTACTCTTACCTTTTTTTTTTTCAAATCAAGACATTAAGTGATTTGAGGGAAAAAAAATCTACTCTTGAAAGTTTGATTATTCTGCCATTAAATGAGTATGTGGGGAACTGTATATTTAGAAATTAAAGTGCCACCCCCTGGGCACTTTCCCTCTCTTGTCCAACTGTTCCTTTATGCGTCTCAATAATTTGTGACAATTTTCTCCCCTGAAGGGCATGGCTTCTGGTTAAGTCTCTGTCCAGGCAGCGTGCGCTTCTGTTGCTCTTGTGGAAGAAGGCCTCTCCCTCGTCCTTCCCCGCCCTTCCTTTCCTCCCTCATGTCTCTATCCTCCCCGTCCTTTTCTCTCTGTGTCACTGGTCCGTGCTGAGTTAATAAGAAGCCCTCTTCAGTAATGAGCTGGCTTCACAGCCTTCACACCGACGCTGAGAAAACAGAGAAATTCACGGAAATCCAGAAGACAGACTCAGAACAGCAGACCACCTAGAGAGACACTGCTAGCCCAGAGAGGAGCCCCAGGGTCTTCCCTGTGAACTCCCAGCCTTTACGGGGCCAGGGTGGGGGATGCCCAGGAACCCGGGGGTGAGAGAACACTGACCTCATTCCTCCCCTATCTGGTAGCAACCTCCCTTCCAACCGGTTCTCCTGGACCCTCTCTGTCTCACATCTACCCCCAGTCTGGTGGCAGAATGTGGTGGCTCTTGGCTCAAAAGAGCACAAGTCTGAGGAGTCCACAGTGACATGCTACCAATTCACCCCTCTGGCCACAACCTCCTGACTCACCATCTTACATCACACAGACCAGAATTCTTCAGGCCTCTGCTCCAAAACCTACAGAGGCTCCTGTCTTCTATAGGATGAATATAGCATGTCCCACCTGAGTTATATAACCCCTCCATCTCCTCTCCTAGCTCTCAATTCTAGCCCCGGACTGCCCTGCCCCCACCTCTGTGTTGCTCAGTTCTTGTTATTCCTTATGCCAAACAAAACCAGACCTTCCTTTAAGTTAGTGGTCCTCCCTCCTCGGCATCTCTTCCACAGAGCTCCCCTCTCCCTGTGTCTAGACAGGTCTCTGCCTAGCTGTCAAGGCCTCACAGACCCCTGGCATGTCCTCTGTGTTCTTGTCTCTGGACCCCTTTTTATCTGACCTATTTAGTCGTTATCATTTTCCCACAGTGACACAGGTAAGAACCGACCTCCTCGACCTCCTCGGTGTTGTTAATACCGTGGCTCCCCAATATCTAGAAGAGAGCTAGGCAGAGAGATAGCCAAGTTTGGGTTTCTGAGCTCTAGATTGGAGTTGTTGTCAGCGGCAGCAGCATCTGTTATTTACATTTTTAAAAAGTGAGAAATATCATCTATATTCATTTCCTTATTTATTTAGGGCATTCACTGTACATCAAGCTGCACACTTAGCTTTCGGTTTGCTTTTAATTTGAAGCAGAGTTTCACTAAGTTACCTAGGCTGGCCTCGAACTTCTGATCCTCCTATCTCAGCCTCTCTAGTAGCGGGGATTACAAGTTTAGTGCCATCAGCCCTTAATGCTTGACTGTGTAATCTTCTCAGTCAATTTTTAACTTTCAAGTAAGATGTGTGTGTGTGTGTGTGTGTGTGTGTGTGTGTGTGTGTGTGTGTATGTTTTAAACTGGTCCCAAGGTTTGATTGTGAACCTCCTACCCACTCAGCCTGGGGCTCTTTCCTGTCCCACCCTGGTCTGAGCTGTGTGGTGTGATGCTGGCCCAGAATGCATGCTTACTCCTCTCCTTTATTCCCTACGAGTTGCTGCCTGTTACATCTTCTGGGTCCAGAGACCTGTTTGAGCTGGATGTAATTACTCCTGTGGGAGGACAGAAGGGTCACTAGGCCCAGTCCCCCTGGACTTCCATGTGTGATCATCGGCCCCAGGGGAAGAGGGCTAAACATCCAAGCCTGGCCTAGCTCCAACTCAGATCTGCTTCTGCCTGCTGGAAGCAGGTTCCAAGGGGACGTGTACTGGCTGGTACCACAGCTGTGAGAGTGGTGGCCTTCAGCATCCTGCTGCAGGGGTCTCAGCAACGATGGAGCTCTGCAGAGCCATTCACTCCTCTGTGTTCTCAGCAGGTGCCTGTGGGAGGGATGAGCCCTCCCTCTTGGCTTCTGCGCCCACCCCTTCACTTCTTAGGCTCTTCCTTTGTGTCTCTGCCTCTGCCTCTATCCTTATCCTTGCTGGCTCTCATTGTCTCCACCACAATCAACCTCTCTACCTCACCCTACCTCTCTCTCCCATAATTTAGGACTGCAGCCTATTATTCTTGAGCTATTTGATTGAATTAAAGTGTAACCAGCTGACTCACAATTTAAGAAGGAAAAGCCATCCAGAGACTGTCCCACCTGGGGATCCATCCCATATACAGACACCAAACCTTATTGTGGATGCCAAGAAGTGCTTGCTGACAGGAGCCTGATAGAGCTGTCTCCTGATAGGCCCTGCCAGAGCCTGGCAAATACAGAGGTAGATGCTCAACGCCAACCATTGGACTGAGCATGGGGTCCCCAATGGAGCTGAAGGGGTTTGCAACCCATAGAAAGAACAACAATATCAACCAACCAGACCCCCCAGATCTTCCAGGAACTAAACCACCAACCAAAGAGTACACATGGAGGGACCCATGGCTCCAACTGCATATGTAGCAGAGGCTGGCTTTGTTGGACATCCATGGGAGGAGAGGCCCTTAGTCCTGTGAAGGCTCGGTGCCCCAATGTAGGGGATTGCCAGGGTGGAAAGACGGGAGTGGGTAGGTGGGTTGAGGAGCACCCTCATAGAAGGGGAGGGAGGATGGGGTAGGGGGTTTCTGGAGGGGAAACCAGGAAAGGGGATAACTTTTGAAATGTAAATAAAATATCCAATAAAAAAAAGGAGCAACGCACATTTCCCACAGCAGCACTGCTTTCAGGGCTGTGTACTCGGAGTTGCCTCAGTTCAGTGGCTCCCTCTGGTCAGCTTCTCTAACATTTGGAGGTGCTGAGGACATGGACAGCAAGAAGAGACACTTGCCAGGATACTGTCTACCTTGGAACTGGATTAGTTTATACTGGCATTTTCACATCAGGGCAAGGAGCAGACATGCAGATGGGCAGCAATGGCCGTCAGCTTGCAGAGGAGCTGCATTCTCAGACCCTTGGAGCTTAGACACAGGGCTACAGCCTCCAGGAGCATAACTGAGGAAAAATAAAGAGAAGGAAGAAAAATGCAAGAGCAACAGCGGCTGAATTAGCAAATTCCTACAGAGAGCAGACCTTAGCCCCACAAGAATTTTCCAGATGTCAAGGGGGATTCACACAAAAACACAAACCATTGTTTGTGCAAAATTCAAGTGGGACTGGGAGTCCTGGCCCTCTATTGACTAAATCTGAAGATCCTAGAGAAGAATTTGTCTGAGATCACACAAGGATTAGCTGAGGCGTCCTCTGGAGATAAGAGAGTTGAACTGTAGACTCGAGTCCTTAGTAACTCGCCTACCTTCTCCAGTCCACCTTCCTCTTCATCCCCCAAGCCCCTTATTCTGGGTACCACTTTTCCATGGAGAGGAAAATCATGGACATCCTCTCCCTTGATGGCTGGGATGTCCCTTTCTGCTCCCTAGACACACTCCACATCTCCTGTAAGCATGCCTGGTCTATGCCGTCCAAGTCCAAGGACTCCATGCATGGTTGTAGAGCACTTTCCCTGTGCAGCACTGTGCCAGAGAAGCTAGACTCAGACTGCTCAAGAAGGGCATGATAACTGCCTCATAAGTCCCTCTCTTTCTATCTATATTTTCCACCCAATGTATCACAGACTGGGAGTGTCTCTGGGTTTAGTATTTATCGACATGTGGGTATAATTCTTACACCAGGCAGAATGGGGGCGCAGTGCCGTGGAGGGCAGGCGGGGGTGTCTCAGCCCCTGAGGGGGGGCCTCCCTCACAGCCAGTTTCAACTCTCATATGAGGTCTTTCCAAAGAGATATGCCAATCTTCCTCACTCTACCTCCCCCACAGGTATTATTTCCCATGCCAGCGCTGGCTAGCCGTTGAGGAGGATGACGGCCAGCTGTCCAGGGAGCTGCTGCCAGTGGACGAGTCCTACGTGCTACCCAGCGAAGATGAGGAGGGCGGGGGGCAGGGTGACAATAACCCCCTTGACAACCTGGCTCTGGAACAAAAAGGTTTCTTATATTAGAGATGATTCTGTCCATTATGTCATCTTTTCTTCCTGCCCTTCCTCCTTTTCCTCCTCCTCCTCCTCCTCCACCTCTTCCTCCTCTTCTTCCTGTCCCTCCCCCTTCTCTTCCTCTTCCTCCTTTCTCCTCCTCCCCCTCCCCCTCTTCCTCCTTCTCCTCTTCTTCCTCCACCTCCTCCTCCTCTCCCTCCTCCTCTTCCCCCTCCTCTGTCCTCCCTCCTCCCATCTCCCTTTCCCTTTCCTTTCTCTTAACTCTTTCCCTCTTCCCTCTTTACAGGCTCGGGGAACCTCCCCCTTTGATATTGTAACTGCCCTGCCCTCTCCTCCCTTCATGGAGAGATTGTTAAGGTTGGGGGCAGGGCATGCTCCTGTATGCCTAGCATATGGCTTGGAATAAAGAGGTCCACAGCTATGAATTGTGCTATTCAGGTACAAAATGATTGAGCTAGCTCTGTCTTATCTTTCGTCCTCCCTCCAGGTACATTTTTAGGCTCCCGAGGCATATTTCTGAGGGGAAAAAAAATAGCAGTGTCTAGCAGGAGGCCCATGATGCCTGTCTTCATTCCCCACCCAGCCTGGAGAGGTCTGAGCAGAGCTCCTGGCTGTGGGATTCTGACACCCAGCCATCTCATGTCTCCTTGTCTGTGTGCCACCTCTGTAGACCAACAGGGCTTCCTGTAGGAACCAGGGCAGGGGCATTTCTTTGTTGAGGGGTTTCTAGAGCTCATAGCACTCCAAGGAAAGTGATGTGCAGAACTGAGCACGTGAACAGACATGTTTGTTGCTGACTACGGGGCTCACAGGTATAGGACTGATACAGGGGTCAAACTGGAGTGCCGGGGCCACAGTGGTAGGACCAACTAGCCTGTCCTGCCTCTTCTTGCATCCCCCGGGTGACATACAGCTCCCCTCTCTGTCCTCTCCTCCTGGCAGATAAATCAACCACATTTTCTGTGACCATCAAGACTGGGGACAAGAAGAACGCAGGCACAGATGCCAATGTTTTCATCACGCTCTTTGGCACCCAAGATAACAACGGTAAGAGAGAAGCACCCTGGTGGACTTAGCAGAAGGTTCCAGTTTCTATAAACTCTCCTCCACATGGCTCTCACTGAAGAACACAGTGCTGGGCCCCATGAGACAAAGGCTGTTCCTCTGTAGGCAGCCTGCTCCTGTCGCCCTAACTGTATCCCAGTAATCTCTTGGAAGAAAGGACACTTTCAAGGTCAACAAAGCTCAGCCTTGGGATTCCAGGGTCCCTACTGTAAAGTCTTCAGAGATTGCCAAAGTTATTCCAGCAGCTGCACAGGACCTCAGGGAAGGTGCCACCTTCAATTTACTGTTGTCACCTCCCACCCAATCCTCTCCCAGCCACTATGACTGAGTCTACAGAGGAAACAATCCTTCAAGCCATCTTAATACATTGGCTTGAAGCCCTCTGCCAGGCACCACTGAGGAATGAGCAAACCCTGTCCCTGGCTGTAAGACATGTTAATACAAAGCATGGCTCTGCAGCCTGACTGACTGGTTCAAATTTCCATTCCAGGCTGTCATCGGGGGCACATTGCTTAACCTTTCTGTGCCTTAGTTTCCCCCATTTTGTACGATAGAGATAAAACTTTGTGTATCTTATAGGTTCTAAGTTTTAGGACACAGAACACTTAAAATTTAGAGGTCAAAGTGGCACTCAATAAGCATCAATCGTCACTATTACTTAATAGGTTAAATAAAGCAAATGGTGTATAATGAATGAGTCAGGTCACATCTGATAATCAGTGGGTTTGTACGATGGTTCCCGAGTCATGTTCAAGGGAAGTGAGGGGCTCTGGCCACTGCCCTTGCTTCCCTGGGTTTTCTGTTGTTTGTCCTGGTATTGAATACTCAGCGTGGGAGTCTTATTCAGGCCCCACAGTAACTCGGCGGTGAAGCACCAGGTCACCTCTTTCTGACTGAGGAAATCACAACATAGATATTAAGCAGTTTTCAACAAGGTCTGTCTCTCTGAACGTTTATGTGAGAAGGCTTTCTGCATGAGAGACTGGGTCTAGAGTAAAGGGAATTCAAGGCAGCATGATACCAAGGAAGTAGGAAGCAATGGGGAAGACTGAGTCCACCTCAGATTTCAGGCTGCCACCACAACCATCCCCAAATTTCATGTCTGGGATAGCCATGGGGATACTTGAAGCTCTCTCCTTGTAAGTCCAGGTGAGTCTCCTGAATTTTTGCATGTCACATCCCCACAGGGATTGCTAGTGGCCAGTGAGCGTAGAGTAGGTGATTTTGTCACTGGCTCTGTCCCCATGCAGACAACTGTAAGGTTATAGGAGACTGGCTGAGAGCCCTGCTGATGCCTTCTGGATGAACCTAGAGGAAAATTTCCCTAGGTACAGAGTAGGGATTGTAAGCATACATGAGGGAGTTTTTAAAAGATCAATAAAAGAACAGGCAGACATACACACATGCACACACACCACATACACTACCCATACATGCACCAAAACCACCCCTACACACATACCACATACACACACACACACATCACATACCATACACATACATACACACATACATGCATACACACCATATACATGTATCATACACATACACACCATGCCTATACATATACCACACACAAACACACACACGCACACACACATACACGCACACACGTGCACACACGCACACACACATGCACACATGCACACACTCACACACACGCACACACTCGCACACATACACACACATGCACACACACGCACACACATGCACACATACACGTGCACACACGCACACATACATGCACACATGCACACGCGCGCACACACGTGCACACACATGCACACACAGGCGCACGCACACACGCACATGCACACACACACATGCACACATGCACACACACACACACGCACACATACACATGCACACATGCACACACACATGTATACATGCACACGCGTGCACACACGCACACACATGCACACACAGGCGCATGCACACACACACACACACACACACACACACACACACACGTCATCCTCTGTGAGAGGTGCAGCACCTTTGATGTTTTGGTGGGAGTTCAGAATGTCAGTCATCATTAGGAAGAAGGGAGGGCGGTAAGAGCAGGGTGGTACAGTCAGAGCCACTCAGTCAGAATGGGCTTATCTGGTTGGCAGGAATGACTCTCCTGAAGTCCTCCAAGACCAACAGTGACAAATTTGAAAGGGACAGCATTGAAATCTTCACGGTGGAGACGCTGGACCTGGGAGACCTTTGGAAAGTTAGGATCGGCCATGACAACACAGGTCTGTTCTCCCTCCCTTCCATTCCCTGTTAGAACTAGAGAGCCCGTGGACCAGTCAGCAGTCACGTGTGGGCTGCGTGCCTTCCATAACAATGCAGCTTCCGCTTCTGAACCTGGCTGCCACAGACTCTGGGCCTGTTGATCTTCACTGGGACCTGCACACGGGTGATTTTTGGAAGCCTTTTTTTCCAGATCGCAACCTCAGTAAGAGATCAGTGGGCCTCTAACCCGATGGCACACTAACATCATTCAGAGTGGGAGGGGATATTAGAATATGACTTCTAGGTCCACCCCAGCGTCTCTGATTCAGGGGTTCTGAGAATAGGTTTATCTTTCAAGTCCCTTGGCCATACACACTTGCTGGCCTAGGGACCCCAGTTTAGGAACCAATGGGCCAGACACACATTCATAGGATCCACTGATAAAGCAGCCAGACAAAGCAGGTGTCTATATATTTTTTCCACAGTAAAGTAGGACTCTTTGCTGATCCCCAGACCTCCACTTCTTAGCTTGAGGAAGAACCCGCGTCCTAGAAGCAGCACTGTCGGAACTGTAGGACAAGGGTCTCTTCCTGGTCTCCATTTCCTTCCCTAAGCTGAATGCTTGTTGCTTTGGCTTTCATCCATCACAAATAGAACCAGGAGCCGTGAGCATCATCTCCAAGATGCCACGATGGCATGAGGACGTCTCTGTGGACACGAGCTTTCTGTGCATCCCTGGGCTCCTTGTCTGGAGCTTGGTCTACCCCACAGCATCCTTGCTTCTCTTGCTCAGAGTTGCCTGCCCTCCTATGACCTCCTCTCAGTGCTTCTCCAAGGCCAGCGGCGGCAGCAGCCACCTTCTGCTGTTGTTCTTCTGCCAACACTAGTCCAGCCCAGAGCGGGATGCGGTCTTAGCCATGTGCACATCTTACTAAGTGTTGTCTTGACAACGCTGTCAGCAAAGGGTGCTACAAGACTGGTGGAGCTCTGGGAGCTCGAGGAGGGAAGGGAATGGGGAGTTTCTGGGCTCATCCCCAGGAAGCCGTTCTCTCTCTCTCTCTCTCTCTCTCTCTCTCTCTCTCTCTCTCTCTCTCTCTCTCTCTTTCTCTCTCTCTGCCCCCTCCCCTACAGGCAAGGCCCCAGGCTGGTTTGTAGACTGGGTAGAGGTGGATGCCCCACTCTTAATGGGTTCTGTGTCTCTCTCTCTCTCTCCCCGCCCACAGGCAAGGCCCCAGGCTGGTTTGTAGACTGGGTAGAGGTGGATGCCCCATCTCTTGGGAAGTGTATGACCTTTCCCTGTGGCCGCTGGCTGGCAAAGAATGAGGACGACGGGAGCATCGTCAGGGACCTCTTCCATGCAGAGCTCCAGACAAGGCTTTACACACCATGTAGGAACCCCTCACAGAACGGCTGGCCCTCCTGGGGGACCCCCATAACCTGTGGCCCTAACTCAGCCTCAGATCCTCCTCCACAGTTGACATGGGGTCAAATCTACCTCTGAGATTCTGCTCAGCTCTCTTGCTCCTTCCTGAAATGTCCTGAGTTCTGGGGGATGAGAGGACTGTGGGCCTAGCCCTGGACCCCCCAAAAGATAATACTGGATCTATTCCAAACTCTACACAATGCTTACTGATGACAATATGTAGCCTGGCCTCTCTGGGATTCAGTTTCCTTATCTATAAAATAGAAATAGTGATGCGGGATGGTTAATATTACACCAGTGGTCATGAGAAGCGATGACCCACCCACCCCATCACAATCCTCTTTATATTCTACCAAGCCAGAGAAATTTCTGCTTTGGGATTTTCTGTTGGTGGGAGTCAGGGGGGAACTTGGGGGTAAATATTCCTTTCCCTGGACAAATCAGAGGGGAGGTGGGTAAGTGAGTCCCTGTCATAAAAATGTTCACGCCTGATGTTCGTGTGCGTGTAAGTCCGTGCTAGGTGCTAACACCTAAAGTGAAGCCAGCAGAACTGTGAAAATCTGTCAGAATTTGGTGAAATCTGAAACCCACACAGAAGAGTCAATTTATTTTTCTAGCTAAATAATGAACGCTACAAAAAAATTATTTTTCCTGAACAGCTCAGAATCAAACAGTAATGGATGATCAGTCAAAGTTAGAACCAACAGGTTATCAGTGTATTTTCTGGTCCAGAACCTGAGCTGAAGTGATCTTTCCACTAGTCAAGGCTGGACCTAGCACTTGCCCCAGGAGTGCCCAAAGTGCAGGTCAGACTGAACTGACACTCAGCACTGACAGGAGTGTCCTTCTGCCCTCCTTCAACCTAAACAGGCCATGTTTCATATCTTACCAGTCTGAGCACACAGTGTGCCCTGTATCTTTGGGAATTGGTTCTAGGACCCTTGCTGGCAAAAATAGACACTCAGGTCTTTTATAAGAAATGGCAGCACATTCTAACATAACCTACAGCCAGTGAATCTTAGACTCACGCTTGCTTTTTTACAGAGGGTGTGGGGGTAGGGAAAGAACTGAAAAGCCCTAAGAGGAAGCAAGGATGAGGGCGAGATCGGATCCACTTCTGGAGAGTCTCTGGGGAGGAGGGGACCCACAGACAAGGAGCTCTGGGGCACCAGGAAGCCACATTCCCAGGGACAGTAGAAAGCAGCCACCATTCAGTCTGGGGTCTGGGAAAGTGTTCACACACCACCACACCCCGTGGCTTATGGGCAGGCCGAAGTAATTTCCCCCAGTTCATCCCAGAAGTAGACTTTGTAGCTCTGACGTCAGACTAGGTTTGGGCTCGGGTTCCACCACGTGACCCAGGACAAGTCACTTCATCCCTCTGCAGCTCGTGGCTTTCTCCTCTGATGAGGCAGGCACAATACCACTCCATTGACACCCTGGGGATTATAGCGCTGCCTAGGGCAAAGTATGGAGTCTGGCACATGACCCATTCCCCGTGGGTGAGACCAGCACCACCACAAGCATGGGACTCTCTGTACGTCTTCAGGGCGCTGGAGGTAGTTCCTCATTTGGAGAAGGTTGGGATCCCCAAAGAGCAGGCAGCTCCTAAAATGGATAGCCCCCTTTGAGATCCAAGGGCATAAAATAGGATGGACTCCCTTGGGGTTTTAACTTACTTATTACTTACTTACTTCCTCTTCTCCTGCCTTCTGTCCTTCTGTACTTTGGTAATGTATGTGATATATATGTGTACAATATATTATGTATATGGTGTGGTGTATGTGCTTGATAGCATAGGTGTGTGTACATATATGTGGCTGCATGTTAAGGTCAGACAATGTTGGGTGTCCCCTAATTGCTTTGTACCGCTTATTTTTCAAGATGGGGGTCTCTCTCACTGAACCTGAAGCTCTCATCAATTTTAAGGACCCAACCATCTCCATCTGATCCCCCAGTGCTGGTGTTATAGACACGTGACACAGTGCCTAGCTTTTTATATGGATTCTGGGAATCTGACAGATCCTCATCCTTGCTTGCATGACAGACACTTTATTAACTAAGCCCTTTTTCCAGTCTGTCTTCCTCTCCCTCCTCTCCCTCCTCTCCCCTCCCTTCCCTTCCCCCCTCCCATTCCCCCTCTCCATTTCCTTCTCCCTCTGGCCAACAATCCATGATGAAAATACTTATTCATATACATGTATGCCAAATGTCACAAAAGTTACCTCACTCTGTGTGGTGTGCAGTAGTCCTCTCCGTTTAGAATACTGCTGACTGCTCACTAACCTTTCATAACCTGCTAATGAATCTCACCCTGTAGTCAACGCTTGATTTAGATGAACAACTTCAAACTGTAGTGTAAGTTGTGAATTAGACCCACCCCACAGACAACCCCAAGAGAAACTTAGGAATCTTTATTAGTCAGTCCCTCTGAGAGCTCCTGGAGAGAAGATCCTCAGCCCAAATGGAGACATGTTGATCACTTGTCATGGAGCAGCTGTACTGGAAGTTGCTTGCCAACAGCTCTAATGTGTCAACTCTCCTTTAAGGGTAGACCGCCCAGTAGCTACTGAATAAACCCTAGAGAACCCCTCTCTTCTTCCTCCTCCTCCTTTCCCTCCTCCTCTTCTCCCTCCTCCTCCTTTGCCTCCTCCTCTTCTCCCTCCTCCTCCTCTCCTTCCTCCTCCTCCTCCCCTTCCTCCTCTCCTTCCTCCTCCTCCTCTCCTTTCTCCTCCTCCTCTCCCTCCTCCTCCCCCTCCTCCTCTCTCCTCCTCCTCCTCTTTTTCCTCTCCTTCTTCCTCCTCCTCTTCCTCCTCCTCCTCTTTCTCCTCCTCCTCCTCTTCTTCCTCCTCCTCCTCTTCTTCCTCCTCCCCTTCCTCCTCCTCCTCCTCCTCCACACTCCTCTAAAAGAAACATCTATCAGGCCAGAGCAGCTGAATGAGAGGCCAGGTGTGACATGGATTGGTTTAAGGGAGCTCACCGATTTGGAGCAAATGAGGGGCTGAGAGCAGCGAACAGAATGAGAAGAGAATGTTATCTCCTCACTGTAGCCTGGCTCTTCCGATTAGCAGTTTGCCTCTGAAATCCAAAGCTCTGGGTTACAGAGTATGGCTAAGCCTCATGGGGAGTGTGCTTCAGTGGACAAAGGCTCTTAACTAACTTGTCCAGGCCACACCCATCCTCAAGTCAGGTTCTAGATTTGAGCTTGAGCTTTTCAAATCCCATAACTTATATCTTCAGCTGGTCTGCTGTAGTCAATCCACTGTCTGGAGGATCTGGGCTGTCTCTCGATTCAAGGCATGAGAAGCTCCTCATAAGAGGACACCGAGGCTGGAAAGAACTCCACCTCACCTGTGGTATCTTTTGTTTTCTTCCTGCCACCCCTGGCCTTGTCCCCTGCCATCCCTCTCAGTTGTCCCTTATGAGATCACCCTCTACACCAGCGATGTCTTCGCTGCCGGGACGGATGCCAACATCTTCATAGTCATCTATGGCTGTGATGCCGTGTGCACCCGGCAGAAGTTCTTGTGCACCAACAAGAGGGAACAGAAGCTGTTCTTCGAGAGGAAGTCGGCCTCCCGCTTCATCGTGGAGGTACCCGGCTCCTTGCATTGCCCCAGAGGGGTGGGATTGGAGTAGCCCTTCATCTAGATGGGCTACAGCTAATGGGAGATGAGCACCTTGTTCAGGCCCTCTGAGCCTCCATATGTCCAGACAGACAGAAGGATGGTAGAACTAGCCAGGCCTTTTAGGACAAGTTGTTGGGATTAAAGGTGATGGCCAGAACCTGGGAGACAGGCATACCAGCAGGATATCTTCCTGCTTCTACTACAGTGCAGCCCAGCTTCCAGGCAGGTAGGAGCTGGGGTGCTGGAAAGTGCAAATCTCTCTCAGGGGATTGTGTGGGGCTGTGTCTCCTGCTTGGCTTTCAAGCTGCAGCTGCTACATGTCTCACAGCTCCTGTCAGGTCTGGGCAAGGGGTTCTGTCATCTGATGTCTACTGGGGATGTGGGTTCCAGCACCTTGGAATTCCCACATGCCTGTATACAGAACAATTCATCATGCCTGTGCTGCCCTCTTCTGTGAGATAGCTTGGGCAGGAGACACAGCAGAAGAGCCTAGACTGCCTGCAAGGAGCTTGTCATATAGCCGGGGAGCCCAGTCCTTCACACAGGACAGAAAATCTAGTGCTTGTCACTATCACTGGCTCTATGGTTCAGAGGCCTAACCTATGGGCTTTCCCTGTGTTCACTGGACCCTTGTAACAATTCTGTGCTGTACTGGCCCTGGGTAAAGAGGAGGGGATTAAGGTGCAGTAAAATTAGTGGCTTTTCCTAAACCACACCATCAGCATGAAGGAAAACCAGAATCAAACCAAGGGGCACTGGCTTTGTTTGACATGTGTGCTCTTATACTCCGTAGTAGGCTCCCAAGTGGATTGAACTTGCCATTGGTGTTCAGAGAAGGAAAGGTACTGGGGGAGATAGATGGCTTAAAGCCAGGCATGGAAGTGGCCACTCTCAGGACAAGGAGGAGACGCATCCCTGGGAGGTGACAGCATGCCCAAGGGGCCAGGGGTAAAAACAGGCACAGCATGGAGCTTGAGGGCACAGGATTAGCATGGTAGAACTCAGGAAGAGGGTAGGGATGAAGCCAGCCTGGAAGAGGAGCTAGGAACCTTGGAAGCCTCAAGTCCCTGTGTAAGAAGGACCAGTAGTGACATGCCCTCGTATTCCAGTGGGGAACAAAATGTATAGCTTGTTCTTACCCTTAGCCAGCTGCTGCTCCGAGAATTTAGCTCCCTCCCCAACCCCTCTGGGAGCAGGTGGCTTTGGTGGGAGATCTGCCATGGAAAAAGAACAGGGCTGATTCAGTCATCTACACAGGCTAATGCCTTTCCACACAAGATGATACGGCGGGTGTATTACAGAGAATGATGTAATTAGTGCCCAGGTTACACCTTAACAGAACTTCTAGGGACTTCCATCAGTGAGGATTCTATTAGTAGTGGGCAGATATAATTGGCCAGTTAATTTGCTGTTCATTCTTTGTCAACTGTCTGGGTCTTTTGGGAGTGAGGGAGCTTGGACAAATGAAAAGGTTTTGCCTCCTAGCTTGTCTTTCCTGCCTGCATCTTCTACCTTTCTACTCTTCTCTGGTGGATCCTCGGTCTGTCACTCAGTCCACAGCTCACCTTCCCGTCCTCACTCTATTAGCAAACTGCTCCCCCTCTCTGTGGTCCACCCTGAGGGGTCAGCTGGGGGAAGAACATTGACAGTTCAGACTCCTGAGCTCGTCTGAAATGTCAGCCTTGTTGTGAGCACTCAATAAGGAGCAAGTCATTGACTCCTCGTGACAGTTCCAAGAGGGCAGCATGACTCCTCGTGACAGTTCCAAGAGGGCGGCAGCATCACAATCCCATCTCACACATAAGTACCCACAACGAGAAAGTTTTGAAACATACGAAGGTAGTACTACTCAGTGTCTTAGTTAAGGTTTCACTGCTGTGAACAGACACCATGACCAAGACAACTCTTATAAGAAAGACATTTAATTGGGGCTGGCTTACAGGCTCAGAGGTTCAGTCCATATCATCAAGGTAGGAATATGGCAGTGTCCAGTCATATGTGGGCTTGGAGGAGCTGAGAGTTCTACCTCTTGTTCTGAAGGCAGCTAGCAGAAAACTGGTTTCTAGGCAACTAGGGTAAGGGTGTTAAAGCCTGAGCCCACATCAACACACCTACTCCAACAAGGCTATACCTCCTAATAGTGTCACTCTCTGGACTAAGCATATACAGCCTATCACATTCCATTCCCTTGTCCCCATAGGTTTGTTAAAACACGTGAGTCTATGAGAGCCATAACTACCCATAGCATAATAAAAATTACATTTAGTTCAACTTCCAAAGTCCCCATAGTGTAACAATGTTAAAGAGTCCAAAGATCAAAGTATCATGTGAGATTCATCCAATCAGTTAACTGTAATCCTCAAAGCAAGATAGGAAACCAGCTGGACAAACTCCAAAGTCTGCATGTCCATGTCTGATGCCAAAGCAGTCTTCAGATCTCCAACTCCTCTTTCATCTTTGTTGACTGCAACAAACTTCTTTCTCCTGGGCTGGTTCTGCTCCCTGTTAGCAGCTTTCCTCAGCAGATAGCCCACAGCTCCAGAATCTCAAAAATCTTGGGCCCTCCAGAACAACTTCAATGTTACAGCTTCTTGTTTCAATGTCTGGGATCCACACATGATCTTCTGGGCTCCTCCAAAGGGCTGGCATCACTTCTCCAAGTCTCCCCTCTGTTATAGTCTAAACTCAGGTTAAACCACTCCACTGCTGATGCTGTTCTTGGTAGTCATCTCATGGTACTGACATCCTCAATATACTGGGGTCTTCCACTACAACTAGGCTTCACCAATAGCCTCTCATAGGCTCTCTTCACGGTGCCAAGCCTCAACTCCTTTGCATGACCCCTTCAGTCCTGGGCTGTCAGCTGCAACTGAAGCTGCACCTTCACCAACAGCCTTCCATGGCCTGTCACAGTGGCAAGCCTCAGCTGCAGTTCATGAGGCCATCATACCTTCAAAACTAGCACCACCGGGGTGACTCTTACACATTACCAAGTCCTGCTGCAGCACAAGGTTCAGCATTGGCTATCTCTGGAACACAGCTTCTTTGTGCTCTCAGAAAACACTTCCCAGAAGATGACACCTCAGTGATGCTGGTCTCTCCTTAATTATCACTAATTTCTTAACTCCACCTAACAAACATCAGTTGTCCCAGCAGTCCTTTCTATTCTGGACTCTAAAGGCAGAGCCACATGGCCAAAGCTGCCAAGTTCTTCTGCTTCCTGTGGCTGGAACATGATCCCCCATTACTTTCTTACCAACCTCCTGTTTTCCAACTCCCTTACTGCCTAAGCTTGACTGTCCTGGAACTTGCTCTGTAGATTGACCTTGAACTCAGAGACCTGCATGCACGGCTTTGTCTCCTGGGATTAAAGATGTGCACCACCATTCCTGGACCTAAACTTAGCTGGGTGAGATCTTGCCCCAAAGTCACATTCCCTTAATCTGTTCTCTCCTGGAACACAGGATTCCGTTCTGTCTCACTTCCTAGTACCCCTTTAATACTTGAACCATATATTTAATATTTTTTTCCTTTCTAAGCTTGCTACGATTGTTCAAAATGTTCTTTATGAGACTTAACCAGAAAACAAAGTCTCTGGTGGGCTTTTTTGAGACTTCCTTTGTCAATGTAATTAATATAAATCTCTTCACCTTAGCCTCAGGTAGACTCTTCAGACAAGGGCAGAAAACAGCCACATTCTTCAAAACACTACCAAACAGTCTCTAGTTCCCGTACTGAAATTCTTCCCCACTGAAACCTCTTGGGCCAGGTCTGTACAGTTCACATCACTCTCGGCCACAAAGTCTTCCACATTCTTACTAGGATGGCCCATCAAGCCCCACTTAAAGCAGCCCATATTCCAAATCCAAAGTCCCCAAATCCACATTCTTCCAAACAAAAGCATGGTCAGGTCTATCCCAGCAATACCCCAGTCCCCGGTACCGACTACTGTCTTACTTAGGGTTTTACTGCTGTGAACAGACACCAGGACCAAGACAACTCTTATAAAGAACAACATTTAATTGGGGCTGGCTTATAGGTTCAGAGGTTCAATCCATTACCTTCAAGGCAGGAGCATGGCAGCCTCCAGTCATACGTAGGCCAGGAGGAGCGGAGAGTTCTACCTCTTGTTCTAAAGGCAGCTCGTAGAAGACTGGCTTCCAGGCAGCTAGGATGAGGATATTACAGCCCATGTTCACCGTGACACACCTACTCCAATAAGGCTGCACCTCCTAATAGTGCCGCTCCCTGGGCCAAGCACATACAAACCATCACTCTACGTGAGTTAGGGTCCCAGCAGTTCAGCTTGGACAATGCCTCCACCCCTCCCAAGGAAGAATGCCAGGACTTTTTCTTATGCCTGTGTCTTCTGAACCCATCTATGAGGCCCACCGCCCCTGACCACAGCCCTCCGACCACCACCCCTGACCACTGCCCCGACCACCGCCCCGACCACTACCCTTGACCACCACCCCGACCACCGCCCCTGACCACCGCCCCTGACCACCACCCCTGACCAGCAATCCTCTGAAGGCTTCTTTGCCATCCATGGTGCCACAGACAAGATGGTCCCCTGATTACTAGCAACTAAGTGCTTGCAGTAGGGCTAAATTTACAGAAGTGCCATTGAAGCCACATGTCCCAAACCTCAAAGCCTATGGGACAAGGAAGGAAATAGAAGTCCCTAGGTAGAGGATGAGCTGGGGACCCTTTATTTTCTGGCCACTTCAGATGGCGAGGTGGTCAGTTAAGATGTAAATCATAGCCTTCACTTGGGGACATCTGTACTTCTTCAACAGGTAATCATAAGATCTGTTAAAAGTCTCTATAGCCCTTATATCACCTGGAAGCACTGATTTTTGTTTAGTTACTCTGAGTCCTCTGGGCTTGCAAAGGTCTCTAAGGACCACTTTGGCCATGGATTCTGTTCTTTGCTTCAGAGGTGACAGGTAGTGGAGCATCTCTGGAGGGCAGCAAGGTCACAGCAGCTTCGGCATCCTTGTCTATCTGTGGAGTAGCAAGATGCTTGGCCAGGAACTTAGAGCTAGAGAACAGGTGATAAAGAGAACAATGCTGTATAGAGAGATGGCTCAGTGGTTAAGAACACTGATTGCTCTTCCAGAGGCCCTGAGTTCAATTCCCAACAACCACATAATGGCTTACAACCATCTGTAGTAGGATCCGATGGCCTCTTCTGGTGTGTCTGAAGAGAGAGCAATGGTGTACTCATATACATAAAATAAATAAATCTTGAGAGAGAAAGAGAGAGAGAGAGAGAGAGAGAGAGAGAGAGAGAGAGAAAGAGAGAGAGAACCATGCTGTGGTTTTTGACCTAGTCATAATTTCAATGGACTGTCCCAGCCCTGGTCCTGATTTTGGCTGACTAGGACATCATTTTCTGTAATTTTGGGGGGAATAGAATCTGTAGGAGTAGAGAAAAAGAATTATAGAAGTGGAGGGGCTCTTAGGAATTGGAAAATCTGCTGGGCGGTGGTGGCGCACGCCTTTAATCCCAGCACTTGGGAGGCAGAGGCAGGCAGATTTCTGAGTTTGAGGTCAGCCTGGTCTACAGAGTGAGTTCCAGGACAGCCAGGGCTACACGGAGAAACCCTGTCTCAAAAAAAAAAAAAAAAAAAAAAAAAAAAAAAAAAAAGAAGAAGAAGAAGAAAAAGAAAGAAAAAAGAAAAAAAAAGAATTGGAAAACCTGGGGGCTGAAGAGATGGCTCAGTGGTTAAGAGCACTGACTGCTCTTCTGAAGGCCCTGAGTTCAAATTCCAGCAACCACATGGTGGTTCACAACCATCTGTACCACTACAGTGTACTCATATACATAAAATAAATAAGAATTGGAAAATCTGAACATCGTCTGACTAAAGAGACAGGAGCACGGGCTATACCAGATCCCCTCTTCTGAGACCCAACTCAGTCCTCAGAGATTGTGCTACTATGGCATCAAGTAATGGAGGACGGGGAAGGTTACGGCTCTGTGGAGAATCAGACACCCCTGAAAGACCCAAGCGCCCAAATCAGGGCCAGCTATGTCCAGACTGAGGGAAGGAAGCATTGGCATGCCATGGAGAACTAATAACACCCAGAAGTTCAGGGGGATTTGAATTTGGAGGCCCCAAAAGTACAAGGTGACCATAGCCTTTATACTAATGTGCGGTGCCTTCTTTCCTCTCTGAAGTTAGAAGACGTGGGTGAGATCATAGAAAAAATTCGGATTGGCCATGACAACACAGGCATAAACCCCGGGTGGCACTGTTCCCATGTGGACATCCGCAGGCTCCTCCCTGAGAAAGACGTAAGTTGGAGACGGGTCTTTCTCAGCACTTCATCTTTTATCACATATGGTCTACAGCAAACCGACTTCTTGCCGGCTACTTCAGCCTCTGGGGCAGTTAACTAGCCCAGGCCAACGCAGAATCTTCCAGGGATCCAGGGAAGGAGTCTGGTCAGTGGTTCTCAACCTGTGGGTCACAACTCCTGTGGGGTAGGATGACCATCTCACAGGGGTCACATATCAGATAGCCTGTCAATCAGATCTTTACATTATGATTTATAACAGCTGCAAGATTACAGTTATGAAGTAGCAACAGAAATAATTTTATGGTTGGGGGTCACCACAACATGAGGAACTGTACTCAAGGGTCGTAGCATTGGGAAGGTTGAGGACCACTGGTCAAGGCCATCTACTCTGGTCTATGTGTCTGCATCAAAGCAACAGGACTAGTGAGTGACCAGCATGTCCTTGCCCAGGGTCAACTTCAGAGGAAAATTTAACCTGAACAACTTGGAAAACACTAGGAAAATATTAGGAGACCTCGAGCTGTCGCATACAAGATGGATTTAAAAACGCAGAGACCCCTCTTCACCTACTGGCCCCAAGTGTCTGGGACAGGATTCCGATTTTTAAATGTGACTCAGGAAGTGCAGCCTTCAAAAGGCTAACTCCTCCTCCTCTGGTTGTGTGAACCTCTAAGGCTAGATCTTCTGAAACTGGGCTAGAAAGGGTCCCTGTGTCTTCATGCTGGGAGGCAACACCTTCTTTGTGTTTGGCTCCATGAGCTTCATCACACTGGGGACTCACTGGTCTGAGCGGTCCCCTCCTTACAGACGAATTGTCCTCCTTCCTCCTTGCCCCAGGGTACAGAAACCTTGACTTTCCCCTGTGATCGATGGCTTGCCACCTCTGAGGATGACAAGAAGACCATCCGAGAACTGGTCCCTTATGACATCTTCACTGAGAAGTACATGAAAGATGGATCCTTAAGACAGGTCTACAAGGAAGTGGAGGAGCCCCTGGACAGTAAGTGTGTGTGTGTGTGTGTGTGTGTGTGTGTGT
>NW_022196895.1:73196731-73197967 GCF_008632895.1 Mastomys coucha
GGGGGTTGGGAGGAGGGAGTGGCCTTTGCTGCACAGGAACCTCCAGGACCCCAGCCCTCCTCACAGAGTGCCCGCCCTTGCCAGGTTGAGCCTCCTCCCATAGGAGGACGGTCTATGCTCTCGCTTGGCAACTGAAGCTCACAGAGGTTACATAGTTTCCCAAGTTGACACATCTGGAAGCTAGCAGGCCAGTCTTCAGATTCCGGCCTGTCTCACTGCAAGCTCCATGCTCAAATCGCTTCTGCTTCTCCAGCATGGTACACCTCAACAGGTCACCCACTGCCTGGATTGCCCTGCTCCCGGCTTTCTGCTGCCCAGTTCATTTGGTCACTAGTTGGTGTGGCATGGCCCTCTCTGTTCTTGCCGGACAGTCTAGGCTGGACTGTAGATCAGTGGGAGAGTATTTGCCCACTCTCCCTAAGCACCTGGTTCAAAACTGTGTCCTGCAAAGGATTTGTTTTTAAGAAGGAAAACAAGGTAGCATCTTCTGGGTCTGCCCAAGGTCGCAGGGTGTTGTTTTCTGCATCTGCTAGTCTCTGTCCTCCATGACTATTAATTCTCTGCAGGACTTGAATCATCCTGACCACCCACTTCTCCTGCTTCTCTTCCTGCCTTTGGTCTGAGTGACATCACCACACTCTGGTTATCTTCCAATCTCCCTAGATAGTCTTCTTCATATAGGTCCTTTCTGTGCCTGCTGGCATTAAAGTTTCGCTCCCCAGCTTTCTCCTCTCACTACACGGTGGGCACATGCATGTACGTGCACACATGTGTCCTTTCTTTACCACATGGATAGCACTTACCAACCACTCGACTTTGCGTAAGCTTTTAACTATTTGCTAATCAATGTCACCTATAGATACTTCTACCACTGATAATATAAAAAAAAAAAATGTCCATGGCTCTCCTCCAACAAGGCAGTCTACACAGATCATAGAAGCTCCAAAACTTAGAAAACCAGCCCAAACTTACAGTGTTATAGTTTTGGAGAAACTGGAGACTGGAGTAAAACACAGGATTCCAGTAAAACTCAAGATTCTCTTATGAAGCCGGTGGGGGTGGGGCACAGATCTTTCTGCTCGTGAGAGTCAAAAGACAGGAGACGAACATGTTTTCCTCTTTATGTAAAACAGTGACAGCTCCTGCTTTCCTTTAATCTGAGCCATCCCTCTCTACCCATATATTCCTTCCTTCAAATTTTCTTTGCTATTCAGTCAGAGAAATGTATCTTTTTTT
>NW_022196895.1:73197977-73200811 GCF_008632895.1 Mastomys coucha
TTTCTATTTAGACCACAGATGGACATCCCAGGCTGCTGTTTTCAACATCACTCTTGGGATGTTCTGTATAAACTGTGCTCCACAGAATCCACTTTGAGGTTTCTAAGGAAACACCTCTTCCCTGACAAGCTGTGTGGCCAGGGTGGGACGGGAGGGAGGAGGATCCAGAAATAGTTGGATCCTGCATACCCGTCTTGCTCAGCATGGAGAAGCTGAATCGGTTTTCTTAATTACCAAAGGACCAGGGAAAGCAGCAGGAGGCAGAGTGGGGGTGTTAGAAGATCATTCATCTCAGTCTGGGACAAGGGCGCCTAGAAGAGGCGTTTCTGACAGGTCCACCCACCTGTGACAATTTCGCATGCGGTACAGGCTCAAATGCTGCCAGGAGCAGAGGGGGGAACGGCAGGGAGAGGGCAGTCATCAACTGTTGTGTCTAAGCGGTGACAAGATGGCTAATGTTACCCCACGTTGGTGTTGGCCCGACAGACTTGGGTAATGCTGCCTCTTTTAAGCAACAGAGACACAATTTCATTATCAGTTACTGAGGCCCATGCCATGCTGGCTGCTTCTGCGCCAAGCTGAGCAGAATGGACTGCCCTCCCCCCCCCAAGTTCCTGTCTGTATCAGGGGACACACATCTAACCATCAAGTCTCATGAACAACGAGGAGCTTTGGAGAATGAGGGGGAATGAGCTATGAAGTCAGGGAGGGTTAAGGGTGGGTTTGGAGAAGGTAAAGGATACCGAAGAGATCAAGTTCCCCTTAGATGTGTGAGTTTGTGATGCTGGGCTCTAGTCCCAGTGGAGGTAGCCATTAGGTGACAGGAGTTGGAAATTTGAATCACAGGGACCTGGGTCGAAGATACAGACTTGGGAGGTCAAGGAAGACAAAGGCGGGCTGTGCAAAATGAGAACAGGAGGGTCAGGGTGGTGCTAAAGGATTCAGCGGCCATGGGCTATGTAGAAGATGAGGAACCCACAAAAGTCATAACGAAGCATGAGGCTATGGAATCCAGTGGAAAAGATGACTTTTGAGGAACCATCAGGTGTGTGAACATGCCCCTAACTGTGGGCACAAGCTTCCCACAGTACAATGATCTGTTACAGCGACTTAGCGACGGCTGTGGGCCCAGTTACAGGGCTTGGAAGCAAAGTTCTCAGTCATGGTAGGAAAGAGAACTGCCTTCTAAGTCTTGTAGGTCCCCCAGTTCACAGGACTGGGTACCATGATAGTCCAGGATAGGTACCATGCCACCCTAGGTCCCCTGACGTGCAGTGCCATTGCGCTCTGTGCCAACACTTAGGTCATTTCTCTGAGTGGCTAAGAACAGCACTCAGGAACCCTCAGCCCTCCCAGTTTCCAAGCACCACCCTAAAAGCTTCCTTCCCATCCTGTTGCCTTGGATTTATCAGGGCAAAGGAATACAGGGAAGGTGCAAAGCCTTCCGGGCATCTGTAGAAGCACATGGAGGACTTGCTTGTCCACGGGGCTGGAGGCTGGGGAGGCAGCTGTCTGTTTTTTCCTTGTTGAGCCACAGCAGCAGAGCAAAGCCAAGACCGCACACCTTTCCATTCCCCTCGGGATCTTTGTATCATAGTCACCCTGATACGCGGCTCCTTCCCAGACACCAGGGGACAAAGGAGAAGTTCCCAGTCTCTGTGGTTGGGGAGAAAAGAGTTTTCCTGGAGATCCTGGGGCAATGTGAGTGGTACCAGTGGGCGGAAGAATAAATCAAAATAAGGAAGGGTGATGATTATTTGAAAACTACTACACACACACTCAATCCAGTTAGAACTGGAGGAGCTGGATGCAGAGGCCATGTGTTGCCAGTGTCACAGCATGAAGACTAAGTGACCATAGTGAAGACGTACTTAGGGCAATCTTCCTGTGGTTCTCTGAGAGCCTCCCGAGTCCAGATCTGATGGGTGACATCTGACTGAAGCCCCTACACGGGATGCAGCCAACCATTGCATAACTAAGCGGCGGAAGGAAAATGCTGCAGCTTCCGAGCCTGGACCAGACCTTTATATACTGACCAACCCTGCTCCTTGAGCTAATGAGCTTCTCTTCCCTCTGTCTGTCTGTCCGTCTGTCTGTCCGTCTGTCTGTCTGTCTGTCCGACTTGATGGACAGTTGTGCTGTACTCGGTGCAGATCTTCACTGGGAATGTTCCTGGGGCAGGAACAGACGCCAAGGTCTACATCACCATCTATGGAGACCTCGGGGACACTGGGGAACGGTATCTTGGCAAGTCAGAGAACCGCACCAACAAGTTTGAGAAAGGAACGGTAGGAGAGACACACTGAACGCCACCTCTTTTGGAACTTTGTGGGGTGAGGCGCATCCTCCTGTGGGCCTTTGACATTGCTCTTCCTGTGACACTGCTTTTCCTGTCCTCTTCTCCAGCCGATGTACTTCTCTGGGTCCTGCACATCCACACATGTCCCAGGGCCCTAACTCTCAGCCAGACAGGCCTTTTGATACTGAACCACCTGCTACTGGTGAGGAGGGAATTAGTTGTGGGACAAGTAGCAGGTGTCCTGTAAGCAGATCTGGAATGCCTGGTGACCCCGTGTGCCAGGCTCAAAGAAGGAGCCCAACCTGGCTGCTGGAGCCTCAGAAGGCATGTCCCAGGACTCTTACTAATCATCTGGAGAGAGACCATCAGTCTTTAACTTCACTTTCCTGCTTCTGAATCAGGAATAATAAAATAACATGAGTCCCAGTTAGAACCTTTGCACTGAGAAAGAGGAAATATACATCAGCATACCAGGGAAGATAATTTACAAGTCTTTCTGTCTCTCCTCTCCTCCCTCTCCCTCTCCCTCTCCCTC
>NW_022196895.1:73200821-73233076 GCF_008632895.1 Mastomys coucha
CCCTCTCTCTCCTCTTTTTCCCTCCCCCTCTCTCTGTCACACACACACACAGAGAGAGAGAGAGTAAATGATATGATGCTGTTCACTGCCCAGGTAAAGTAGCCAAAGAGATCAAAATGGATTCCCGTGATGCCCCAGCTCCAGACTAGGGATGTGTTATGTTAAGTACCCAGACACTGGGCTCAGGTGGACTGAATTAGACACTGGTTCTAATACTAATTGGTAATGTAACTTGGACAACTTACTTAATATCTCTGTCTCATAAAATAGTTTTGAGTGACTGTGAAAGCCAGCTGAGTTAAACCATGAGATACCCAACTCTGCCCAGGTTGCTAGCCATGCTGGGCCTTGGTAAGGATTAGGAGAGCTCCCTTGCCCCCACCTCCCATGGATGCCTACTGTTGACATCTGGAAAATGCATTGATCTAATAGTAGTGTCCCTCGTGCAGCTAATGGATAAACTTTTGTCCGTGCCAGAGCCTGGCAAATAATAGGTGCTCAACAAATACAGAGAATAAATGACTAAATATATAAATAAAATGATGTGATTTATTCTCTAAGTTCAGAACACACACACACACACACACACACACACACACACACACACACACCACTATAAGAAGTCTGCCCTATCACATTTTCTCTATTTCTTTTAGTTTTGTTGTCTGGAGGTTTTGCTGGTTCATTCAGTTCTGGTTCTGGTTTTGGTTGGTTGGGACCTTTTGAGATAGGGTCTCACTCTCTTGCCCAGGTTGACCCAGAACTCACTATGTGGCTCTAGCTGGCCTGGAACTCATGACAGTTCTCCTGCCTCCACTCCCCAAGTTGTGGAATCACAGGCATGGGCCACCATGCTCAGTCTCTGGTTTTGTCACTCCACAAAAGCTGAAGCTGCATCTGGCCTAGTCACTAACTGAATTCCTGAGCCCACGGCTGAGGATTTCAATGCTTCCATCTCTCTAGCCGCTTGCTTTGAAGGTCAGGAGTCATTCTTGATGCCACCTTTCTTACCAGCAGCCTCTCCCTGCCTACATCCAATTGGTTGCCTGGTCTGAGAGAGTCTTCCCATAAGAATCCTCCGTCACTGTCAGCCCTTCCCCATCTGCCTCTGTAGAGAACCAACCAGGTCCCCAGAGGGTACCAGCAGCCTACCCCATGCTAACAGAGCACTACCTTATCTCGATCCCCCCAGGGATGCACAGATCATGGACATCACTTACGTCTGCTATGGTTGTTTGCAGACTTTCAGGACCCGCCCTACACAGCCTGCCTGCACGTCCCCAGCAGGCCACTGAGCACATTTAAAGGGTAGCCACACCCTCTTTGTCTTTCCAGGTGTTTTCTCTTCATGTGCCACAGAAGTACCACACGGGGCTGCTATGAGAGAGTTTTCCCCTTTCACCTAAAAGCCACAGCAGTGTCTAAAATTTCTCATCTGGCCTCTGGCATTCAGTGGGATGCAGGGGAAATCTTCCTACACCAAGGTGACTTAAAAGAAGATGGGGCTGGCTCATCTCTGTCACAGAGAATATTGTCCTCAAATCACTCTGCTGTCTCCCCAAAGGGGCAAGGCCTCCTGCTCCACATGTTAAGGTCCTCCTTTAACACAGAGGTGACCAAGTGGAGGATGTGCTCAATTTGACTTTAATCAGTTCAGTGGCCGAAGCCTCTGGCCAGCATTCCTCATCCGCACTGGACATAGCCTTGGAATATTTCACACCGTTTATGAGACATTCTCTTCCAAACACCCACAGGCTCATGGCAAGAGAAATCCAGGCAAAGGCAGTCTTACCCAGTGAGAACATGAAGCGGTGTCCTACGTGAGTGGGTGGTGTAACGAGGCCAGTGAGGAAGCGAGTCTTGAACTTGGGCACTAAACACTGATCTTTTGGGATTCAGTTCTAGAAGGGATCTCCAGCTGGGAGTGGCCATTCAAACTGGGAATTTAGGAGATGGGGTTCGAGGGCTTAAAGTGAGGTCTCTGACAAGCCCTCCTATTTGGACCCTCCAGGCTGACACCTTCATCATTGAGGCTGCTGACCTGGGTGTCATCTACAAGATCAAGCTCCGCCATGACAACACCAAATGGTGTGCTGACTGGTATGTGGAGAAGGTGGAGATCTGGAATGACACCAATGAGGATGAGTTTCTATTCCTGTGCGGGCGCTGGCTGTCCCTGAAGAAGGAGGATGGGCGACTGGAGAGGCTCTTCTACGAGAAGGTACCATGATGGGGCACTGGGATCCCCATGCAGCTATAGCCTGTAGGCATCCTCATACTCAGGGGAGACTTGGAGCAGAAGATGACGGCACTGCGATGAGCCCAGGCTGTGCTTTTCCTTGCAGGAGTACACTGGAGACCGCAGTAGCAACTGCAGCAGCCCGGCTGATTTCTGGGAGATCGCCCTGAGTTCCAAGATGGCAGACGTAGATATCGACACAGTGACAGGACCCATGGTTGACTACGTTCAGGATGGCCCTGGTGAGCAGAGCAGGGAGCTCTTTAGAAAATGAACAGGCGGAGCTGGGGAGATGGCTCAGGGGTTAAGAGCACTGACTGCTTTTCTGAAGGTTCTGAGTTCAAATCCCAGCAACCACATGATGGCTCACAGCCATTCATAATGAGATCTGATGCCCTCTTCTGGGGTGTCTGAAGACAGTTCCAGTGTACTTATATATAATAAATAAATAAGTCTTTAAAAAAAGAAAAGAAAAGAAAATGAACAGGCACAGGAAAAAAGCTTTAAGCTATTCTTAGACAAGCTGTTGCTAAAGCCCCACTGCCACTGATGAAGTGGGGCCTAGAGCTTTGTACTTTGTGGTGTTTACACACACAGCAGCCCTGTGACCAGGCAGAGAGAAGCCCCCTACAGATGAAGCAATGGATCAAGTTGTGGTGATGATGATCTGCTTAATTCCACCAGAAGGGTATTGTCCTAAACTCTGCCCTCATCCTGACTGTCAGAACATGAGTTCTTGCCAGGAGATCTGGAACAATCCAACAGAAAGCAGGGCTAACAGTGGGAATCTCTCATGTGTCTGATACCCAAAGTCTAATGCAGTATGTTCCTCGTTGCAGGAGAGAGATCCCAAGCTGTTTATTTTGGAACTTACAATCCACTTCTGGTTCTGACACTAAAACCAGCTTTGGATAAATCAGTCTCTTGGCCTTTGTGTTTGCTTCCTCCATAGAGCAGTGTCCTTTAGAAATCTGGTTCACCAATCGTATTTTTCGTATTTTTGAGATAAGGCAATTCTATGTTCATTTTTTTGAACATGTGAAAGTCTTAGGTTTAAGAGTGTGGCCAGCGTGATGTCACCCTCCAGGACAGCATGGCACAGGTCTATGGGGTCACAGAGATGGACACTCTGTTCACAGGCCAGCCTTCTCAGAGTGTGAAAAGTGACAGCCCACAGAGAGGCTGTCCTTAGCAAAGGCCTGTGGTCACCTGTGGGGAGGACGGGGGATTAAACAGCTGCTGGCCCAGAGTGCACTACCAGTGACTCCAGCCAGGAGAGGATGCTCCGGATCAGCTTCAGAGAGATACAGATGGCATAACCAAGGGCGTCGACAGCAGGGCACTGACTCCTGTCAGCTGGGATGACAGGCCAGGAGAAGGGTTCTTGACTTAGTCATTCCCAACTGCAAATGACAGTGACCTGGAGACCATGGCCTAAACAACTTCAGCATTTTTCTACTGCATAAAAAATTCAAAAGCCATCTAGAGCCAATTCAACAGCTGCAGGGTGCCCAGGGAGCGTTGTTCCTTCAACCTGTCCCTTTAGAAACCTTATAAAAGGCTCTTACTCTAAAGGCTACCCAAGGTAACCTTCCGAAATGAGAGCTGAAGCACCGGTCCTCACATCCATGTGCCAAGCAGAGTGAAAGAATAATGCAGGGCGCCCCTCCAAGAGAGTCAGACCCTTAGAACAATTACCCCCTAATACCACCCAATAGTCACTGGCATACCTAATGGGACCACCCCTAATAGGAAGGAAAATGAATCCTTTTTTTTCTCCTTAAAATTTTGTGTTATTTAAATGCATTTTATACATCAAATATCTTAATAATATTGAATATTTTAAGAATCAAATAATACATCAAATATTTTGTTCAACTTTTATATTCCTACCCTTTTGTACCCTAAAAATACCATCAATGCATATTTAATAATATCCATACCTGAGGATCCTATGTCTAATATTGAGTACTAAATTATTTCAAACCATACAAAATATTCTTTGGGAATTAAGCATGGTAAAAAGAACATGATTTAAATGTTTTCAACTATTAATACTCGACAAAGAGAATAGTTATTTTAAGACATATTCCGCTTAAATTTATTAATCCATTTCAAAATATACAAAATGATACAATATAACCAAAATATTATTCTTCAGGCTCTTTTACACATCAATTTAATGTTACCTTTTAGTGTGTTGTAACTATGTCAATTTAATAAAAATGGTATCAGATTTCTCTTGACACCTCAATCTTCCTAATTCTTTGAGATCCTTTAAGTGATGTCTGCACATAGAGGTTTTTCTCTCCATGTGAAATGTGTACGTACATCTGACCCAGCACAGTTGGCAGTTCATCTGTTACTATTAGCAATTATCTCTAATCAGGAGTAAAAATACCAAACATGCTCATTTGCTGAAATTTGCATTTTTCTTTCTTTCTTTCTTTCCTTCTTTCTTTCTTTCTCTCTTCCTTTCTTATTTTGATGGTCACAATATGGGCATTTATTCATAAGAAAATACAATGAAATATAAGAAAAAAAATACAGAAATAGCAAAACATTTTGTTTGCTGTTTTCTTTCAACATTGATTTGGAGTTTTAATGGAAGTATATATGTTTAACATAAATATGTGATATATGATTTATAACAGACATGAATCTAATAACTCTCAGAGGCATAGGGAGTACATTCTTTTTGCTTATTTGTTTGTAGAACATGATTTTAATATTTTCAACTGTTAATATTCAACAAACAGAATAACCATTTTAAGATATATTTCATTGTTATGTCTCCCTTTTCTTTTTTTATTTGTTTTGTTTTTTCAAGACAGGGTTTCTCTGTATAGCCCTGGCTATCCTGCAACTCACTCTGTAGACCAGGCTGGCCTCAAACTCAGAAATCCACCTGCCTCTGCCTCCCAACTGCTGGGATTAAAGGCATGCGCCACCACTGCCTGCTATGTCTCCCTTTCATTTCTACTTTTATTAATTTGAATACTGTCTCTGTGCCCTCTGGTTAGTCTGGCTAAGAGTTTATCTATCTTGTTGATTTTCTCAAAGAACCAGCTCCTGGTTTCTTTGTATAGTTCTTTTTATTTCTACTTGGTTGATTTCAGCCCTGAGTTTGATTATTTCCTGCCATCTACTCCTTTTGGGTGTATTTGTTTCTTTTTGTTCTAGAGTTTTCAGGTGTGCTGTTAAGGTGCTAGTGTAAGCTCTCTCCAGTTTCTTTTTGGAGGCACTCAGAGCTATGAGTTTTCCTCTTACTACTGTTTTCATTGTGTCCCATAAGTCTTGGTATAATGTTTCTTCATTTTCATTAAATTCTAAAAAGCCTGTAACTTCTTTCTTTATTTCTTCCTTGACCAGATTATCATTGAGTAGAGCATTGTTCAGCTTCCATGTGTGTGTGTGTGTGTGTGTGTGTGTGTGTGTGTGTGTGTGTGCTTCCCATTGTTTTTATTGGTATTTAACACCAGCTTTAGTCCGTGGTGACCTGATAGGGTACATGGGATTATTTCAATCTTCTTATATCTGTTGAGGCCTGTTTTGTGGCCAGTTATATGATCAGTTTTAGAGAAAGTGCCATGAGGTGCTGAGAAGAAGATGTATTCTTTTGCTTTAGGATGAGATGTTCTATAGATATCTGTTAGATCCATTTGGTTCATAACCTCTTTTAGTTTCACTGTGTCTCTGTTTAGTTCCTGTTTCCATGATCTGTCCATTGCTGAGAGTGGGGTGTTGAAGTCTCCCACTATCAATGTGTGATTTGAGCTTTACTAAAGTTTCTTTTATGAACATGGATGCCCTTGCATTTGGAGCATAGAGGTTCAGAATTCAGAGTTCATCTTGATAGACTTTTTCTCTAACCAGTATGAAGTGTCCTTCCTTATCTTTTTTTTATAACTTTTGGTTGAAAGTTGATTTTATTTGATATTAGAATGGCTACTCCAGCTTTTTTCTTGGGACCATTTGCTTGGAAAATTGTTTTCTGACCTTTTACTCTGAGGTACTGTCTGTCTTTGTCACTGAGGTCTGTTCCCTATATGCAGCAAAATGGTGAGTCTTGTTTACATGTCCAGTCTGTTAGTCTATATTTGGGGGAATTGAGTCCATTGATGTTAAGAGATATTAAGGAAAAGTGATTGTTACTTCCTATTATTTCTGTTGTTAGAGGTGGAATTATGTTTGTGTGGCTATCTTCTTTTGGGTTTGTTGAAAGATTATTTTCTTGCTTTTTTCCTAGGGTGTAGTTTCCCTCCTTATGTTGGTGTTTTCCAACAATGTGGAAATATATTGTGTAAATTTCATTTTATTATGGAATATCTTGTTTTCTCTGTCTATAGTAATTGAGAGTTTTGCTAGGTATAGTAGCTTGGGCTGGCATTTATGTTCTCTTAGGGTGTGTATGACATCTTCCCAGGATCTTCTAACTTTCATAGTCTCTAGTGAGAAGTCTGGTGTAATTCTGATAGGCCTGCCTTTATATGTTAGTTGGCCTTTTTCCCTTACTGCCTTTAATATTCTTTCTTTGTTTAGTGCATTTGGTATTTTGATTATTATGTGATGGGAGGAATTTCTTTTCTGGTCCAGTCTATTTGGAGTTCTGTAGGCTTCTTGTATGTTCATGGGCATCTCTTTCTTTAGGTTAGGGAAGTTTTCTTCTATAATTTTGTTGAAGATATTTACTGGCCCTTTAAGTTGGGAATCTTTACTCTCTTCTATACCTATTATCCTTAAGTTTCACCTTTTCACTGTATCCTGGATTTCCTGGATGTTTTGGGTTAGGAGCTTTTTGCTTTTTGCATGGAAAATGAATTCTTATTGAGCATCTAGAATCTAAGCTATGAGACCTGAGCAAGCTTGTTTGCTGAACAAACGAATCTAGTTTAGTTTAGAAATAGATGCCCCTAGGACTTCCTTCTGCTGAGGTACAGGTACAATACACTTTGATCAGTAGTCTCCAGTTTCTGTTTTCTGTCAGACCTTCAGTCCAAACAGTGGTTAGTGTTTTGGGCATGAAACCCCCAGTCCTGGTGAGATGTTGTCCTTATTCTTCCTCATCTGGGAGAGAAAAATTCAAGTAAGATAACTGGCCAAGGAGGCTTTTAGAAGCCTGAAACTCCAAGGGACACAAGGACACCTCTTTAGTCTTCCATTGGGCATCACAAACTAAATCATCCCTGTAGAGCGGACAGGCACCACCATGAACTCGCAGCCTATCTAGAAGGCTTTTTTGCATTTGGTCTCTGAGGAAGCAAGGAAGGGGAGGACCCTTGAGGGCCCTCCCAAGGTCATTACAAGTTCCCAAGCTGGCCCTTTGTGAAGTTAACCCCCACAATCTCTTGCAGTGATTCCCTACTATGTGTCAGTGACCACTGGGAAACACAAGGAGGCAGCCACCGATAGCCGTGCCTTTGTCTTGCTCATTGGGGAAGATGATGAACGTACCAACCGCATCTGGCTGGACTATCCCCAGGGGAAGCGAGGCTTCAGCTGTGGCTCTGTGGAGGAGTTCTACGTTGGTGGCTTGGATGTGGGCATCATCAAGAAAATAGAGGTGCTGGCCCTGGGTCCCCATGATGCTGACTCTCTCTAGGGAGTGAAAAAAAACTGGTCAACACATAGGGGTTGGGAACTGTGGATAGACAGAACAATAACTTGGAGTCCTTCTGAGTTAGAGGTGGATCTCCAGTCAGTGAGTGGAGTTACCTCAGGTTTCCCATTTCTGCCATTCAGTAGAGAAAGATACCCTGTGTACTCATTTTTCTCATTGTTGTGTGACAAGATACCATCAAATTAGTAACTGAAACAACTCAGGTACATCCACTGTCCTGGGTCAGGAGTCTGGCTGGGACGTCTCAAGGCTTCCTGAGATGAATGCAAAGTGTGGCTAGGCCTGTGATGTTTTCTTAAGCCTCCGTCCCTCTCTGAGCCTACTAGCTGTTAGCCAGACCCGGTCTCTTGCTGTTATAGGAGTGAGGCCTTCAGTTCCTGTCAGTCCCTGGCTATGGCCCTCAACAAAACCTGTCCTTCAATCAGCCCAGTAGGAGACAAGGTCTCTTGATTCAACTGTCTCTGATTTCTTCCATCCCTAACACCCACAGTCTCTTTTAAAGAGATCACCTAATGAGGTTAGGCCCGCCAAGGTCATGTTTTGATTAACCCTGTGAGATCTCCTCTCCTCTGAGGAAGGTCCTCTGGCCAGTGAGTGTCGAGCATACTGGGAGAAAAGGCTAGGGTGAGAGAGCAAGGCAGGGAGAGGAAACTGAGTGGGAAAGGCTTTTTTCTCAGCTCTGCCAAGATCCTCACAGGGATGGTGTGCCTCACAGCTGGGTCATGATGGAGCTTCCCCTGAGAGCTGCTGGCTGGTGGAGGAGCTGTGCTTGGCAGTGCCTACCCAGGGTACCAAGTACACATTACGCTGCAACTGTTGGCTTGCCAAGGACCGAGGCGATGGTGTCACTTCCCGTGTCTTTGACCTCCTGGATGCCATGGTTGTCAACATTGGGAAGAAGGTATGTGTGTGCCCTGAAAGTGGAAGACACAGGGAAGATGAAGGTGAAGTGGACAGGAGAGTCATCAGCAGATACTGACAGAAACTAGCCTAGAAGATAGTTCGACTTACTTATCTCAAGCCAGGAGACTGTTCTCTTTTGGTCCACTGCTGTGCGACACTGGCAAAGCCTCCTGGTTTCTCTGGGTCTTAGGCTTCTCCTACACCATGTGTAAATAACATTTCCCATCACTACCTGTTCTGTATTCAGCCTTGTCCAAAAGCAATGAGATCATTCACCATCCCTGAAGAGCTTTGAATGGTATCAGCTCTGCCCAGATGTGTGCCATCATTGCTCTGCTCAGATGTGCACCATCATTGCTCTGCCCAGATGTGCATGCTCTCCACACCCACAACATAGCAACAGGGCAAAGGACATGAGAGAATGAGGGCCTCTATATAGCAGTGCTGGACATGTGAGGCTCTTTGTATCGAGAAAAACCCAGAAGGCAGGAAGTTTGCTTAATGTCCAATGGGTCACATGAACTGGGATAAATTGTATAATCTCAGAGGTTAGCTCAGTGTTAGGCAGGGGGCAGAAGGAAGCTCGTCCAAAGACAAGCATCTAGTGGGTGGTCCAGAGGCCTCCTGGTTACCTGACCCTGTACTTCTCTTTCTCCTTCATGAGCTGTGGAGCCAACAGCAGCCCAGCTCTGTTTAGTCAGGACACCTACCAAGGTCAGGGCCAAACAGTCCTTCCTGTCCTGTGATGGGAGCTGCAAGAGGGGCTGTACTCTGCACTTTAAGATCTTGCATGGGAAACTGTGAATGTGCCTGCCCCTCCCCAGCAGTGGAGTTGGGGGATGGGACATTCTACAGCAGACTTCTCCCTCTGTGGCCAGTGGATGATGGATAGTGTGGGTATACTATCCTGAGCTTCCCAACCACTGTGTGTCTTTGAGCCACTCCCTGATGCACACCACACCCTGTGCAACTACAGCTCCTCCCAGCTCAGTCTGAGAAAATGCATGTTTATATTGGGCTATTCACAGTGCGAAGAGCACAGGCTAGCCACTGTACAAACTGCAGGACCCTTTGGACTGGTGCCTCCCCAGGATATCAACCAGAGTGACTGACGCCATGCTTCCATCTCTCATTTGGAAACACGCCAATTATGTGTCTGTATATAGAAGGAATGAGGGACATGGAGAACACAGGGGCTAGCGGGACCTGGCCTCAGAAGCTGGGTCTCTCCATGTCATCAACAACCTCACTTTGACCTTTCTATTTTTCGTGTTTGTATGAATAAGAGCAAGAAGAGGGACAGGCATCTGCCTGTTGCCAGTCACTCCCCGAGTCCTACCTGGCCATTCGCCACAGTGATGAGGACATCATTGCTCTACTGTGAACCAAGCTCTCATACTTTACTCCTAACCCTATCCTGGCAGAGAAAAGAGTCCAGGAACTACACAAAAGCTCCTATCTGGAACAGTGACCAGGGCATGACCACAATCACAACATAGCACACACAGTTCATGCTCCAAAGCTTCCTGAAGACCATAAGGATCAGGCAGTCGCTCGGGTGAGACAGAATGTGGCAAGTTTGCCATTTTTCTACATCACCCCAACTTTCAGATCTACTAGCTGGTCTGTGGGTTAAGAATTGATAAGTAACATCCCAGGACCCCAGGATGCTGCACGTAGGTGCCCCTCCACACAAGGCCATCCCTTAAGAAGAGCCTCCGAAAGGCTTCAACTCAGATACTCAGGGAGAGGAAGCTCTGTTCTCCCATCAGGGCCTACATGCAAAGGGAATCTGGTCCTTTGCGAACATAGTCCGAATCTAAAGTAGTAACTGGATGAACAGGTAATTCTTTATTTGTGGCTTGGGACAGAACTCTCAACCCCCTTCAACATCCCCCCCCCCACTATGGCATTCCTTGCTCCTATCAGGAGTGAGCTATCTGTCACAGGAAGTTGGTGACACTCAGAACCACTGCAGCATCCTCACATGTCTGGCCTTACCATACATACAGTGCCATATAATATACTTGGCACCATACCACACAAATAGTGCCGTACTATGTACTTGCATGGCTTATCATACACATGGTACCATACCATATGCTCCTATAGCTCTACCACACACATGGTAGGCCCAGCACCAGCAGCAATTGTATGAGTCACCTGGGTATCTCATGAGTCTACAAGTAGTATCTCCACATCTCTCCACAGAGGGAGCAAGGATAGAGCTGGGCCATTTGTCCCAGGTAAAAAGCTAGCAGAAGGCAGACCTGGATTCAGATGGAGCTCTAGATGTTCCTGAGCCCACTGCCCTGTCTTCACATCAGCACACATGATGGGCTCCTATCACATCCAACGTCTCTGCCAAAGCCCCACCGGCTGCGTGACTGTGGTGGACATCCTCACCTCCTCCTACACATGCAGTCAACTGTGTCAGATTCAGCTCAGAACTTCAGGGCACGGAGAGCATGTCTCTTCTCCCTAGGGATACTGAGATGCATTGGGTGGTTTGGTGAGGGGCTGGGGTCAGGAACTCGCCCCTCTCACGGCAGGTGCTTTATGAAATGACGGTGTGGACTGGTGATGTAGTTGGAGGAGGCACTGACTCCAATATCTTCATGACCCTCTATGGCATCAACGGGAGCACGGAAGAGGTGCAGCTGGACAAGAAGAAGGCCAGGTACTCCGAGGGAGCCCGATCCCATACCCTGCTCACTCCTGACCTGTTCTCAGCCAGATTGGCTCTGTTCCCCCCACTGTACTCTATAAGGGCTCCTAGCTACCTCACATTTATTGCTCTTTTCTAACACTTTTCTTGTTCAAAAGCAAGAGTAAATATCTCTCCTCCAGGAAGCCTTCCTTAAGTACCAATGCCCACAGCATTGGTTAAAAAAAATTACCAGCTGGTGGGGCATGCCTTTAGTCTCAGTACTCTGGAGGCAGAGGCAGGCAGATCTCTGCATTCAAGGCCAGCCTGGTCCACAGAGAAAGTTCCAGGACAGCCAGGGCTACACAGAGAAACCCTGTCTAAGAAAACAAAAGCTACTTATTTTTATTTTATGTGTATGAGGGCTTTATCTGCATTCATGTTTGTGCCTAGTGCCCATGGAGGCCAGAAGAGGGCATTGGACACCCTAAGACTGGAGTTACAGATAGATATGAACTGCCATGTGGATGCTGTGCATGGAACCCTGCTATCCCGGAAAAGTAGCCAGAACTCTTAGCCTCGAAGCCATCTCTCCAAACCAGTTCTTTTCTTCTTCTTTTCACTTATACACAGCATGGGGCTGTGCAAGGAGACACTTATCCCAAGTAAAGCCAAGTGCCCAAAATGGAGGCCAGCATACACATGCATATGCACATACGTGTAGAGAGGCATTATGGGGGTGCTTGCAGTAGGCCCCTATTGTCAGATGTTGTATACTCACCAGTCAGGAGCAAGTCTTTCTCCCCATCTAAGCTCACCACCTCTAGAGAACTCTAATGGCCATGAAATGCCTACCTATAAGTTGTCAGGGTAGAGGTGTGCTTCAAACTAACACTGTCTCCAAGACGAGGAAGCTCTCACTCTTACCGTGTGGCACTCACAGTCTCACGCACACAGATGTGGTCTGTTTTTAAAAGTATGCCTTGTGCCCAGAGAACCATAACAATTGCCACTTGGAGTCATCTCTCTGGGACCACCTGCACCACCCCATGGGTCAGCAGCCGAGCAGCCAGTCAGGACTGAGGGTTGCATTGCACCAGGGGCCCTGTAGAACATCTCTGAGATCATGCAGCCGTTGGATAAGAGAATGAAAGCCAATAAGAGCAATGTTGCCTTCCATTTGCTCCCACTTCACAACTGTCGGGAACAGGGACCAACCCAGAGCCACTGTGCTCATTTGTACAATTTCACACAGAGAAATGAGGCCTATCTGTCTTCTACTGTTAGACAGCATAAAACCTGCCCTACCCCTGACCCTCATAGAATGTCACTAAAGCTTCTCTTTTTACCTTCAAAGTTTGTTCCCCATCTATGGCCTCCAGGGTAGCTTTGTGAAAGTGCAGGGTGGATGCCATTCTCCCCAGATTTCAAGTGAGGAATCCCAGTCCCAGGAAGAAAGGTAGGGAACCAGCAAACAGGACTAGAACCCAGGCTGGTGGCTCTTGGTTCAGGACTACATCTACCAGCCAAGCCTGCTTAACTCAGTCTTTCAGGATCCCACCTAGGGGGCAAAGGGATGGGCAGCTGGGGAATTGCCATTGCTGGGTGGTGAAGTGCCTGTTCTATGGCCAGGGACAGCTTATCAACTTCCCTTCCTCATGCCTCTCCCCCAGGTTTGAGCGGGAACAAAATGACACCTTCATCATGGAGATTCTGGACATTGCTCCCTTTACCAAGATGCGCATCCGCATTGATGGGATGGGTAGCCGGCCAGAGTGGTTCCTGGAGAGGGTAACACGTGCGGTGCCCTTCCTCTGTCCCTGCCCACCTCTCCTCCATGCTTCTGGCTTATAAGTGACCTTCTTGTAATGCAGCTGTCCTGGCCATGGACTTTGGTGTGAATTAATCAGGGAATGAGGCTTTGCTTGTGTCTAATAAGAGCCGAATCGCTGCCAGAGAACACAGCACAGTGGGAAGAACCTAGGAAGGGGGAGGTTTGGGGTGAGCATCATCTGGGACAAGAGATGTGGTGGGATTCGTAGAGAAGCAGACTTGAGGTAGTGGGAGCTGGGAAATGATGACCTTCCCATGCCCCTTAATTATATTGTTAGGTAGCTCTTCCTCCCGGCCTTCTCTCTGGAGGAGCCTGAGTCCACCCGGGAAGCCAGTCTGTGGCTCATCCCGGGGCTCTCAGGCAGGCTGAGGGCATCTTGAGCAGGGCGTGGTGAGAAATGTACAATAGCAGAAGCAAGAAGTCTCACTGGTTTGCCTCTGCCTCCCCCTACAGAACACACCACATACCACACACACACAGCCACAGGTTCAGCTTCGCCCAAGGAAAGGAGGTGTCTGTGTTTCTCATTACTGTTTGTATACCACCCTGATCTTGCAGGACCTTGACCCTGGGGACCAGAGGGTAGCCACTGTCACTCACTGTTATGGAGCCAAGGGCTCCCAGTGCACATCTCAGCTTGCTATGTTTTCGTGAAAACAGATGACACAGCTAACAATCCCACAGGCATGCCCCAGAGTCAAACGGACTGGCTCTGGTGTGGGGGGGCCCCCTTGTACATTGTGAGGCAGATTCCTGCAGCTGTGTGACAAAGCTCCAGAATTCAGGGGTGGGGCAGAAAAGTGGGAATGAAGGTGCCGGCAGGCCATGTGCCTCTGAAGACACCATAGGCTCTGACCTTGGCTGTCCTCAAGCTCCATCAGCTGTCACACAGCACTTTCCCCATGTGCACATGTCCCCATATGTAAATTTCCCTGTCCTACTTTGCTTAGGGCCACCTGTGACCTTCTCTAGTTTAAATAAGGTCATACCCCAAGACTTTGATGACGGGAACTTTAATATATACACTCAGGGTTGGTGGAACATGGCTTAATTGTAATACAAGTCCTGCACACTTGTCTGAAATAGGCTTCTCACCCCTCATCCACGCATGGCCATCTGTCCTGGTTCTCCTCAGGGTGCCCCTTCCTGTGTAGCCATTGTGCATTTTCACTGAGACAACAACATTGCATCCATGCCACCTGGCAAATGTCAGTGTCCTGCTCCCAAGCTGCCAATGTATTGATTAGTTCTGTTTTCTGCAAAACATTCAGCAAACGTTTTCTATACACCATTCTCTATTGCTTTGCTGTGGAAGCCTTTTTTCAGATAAATTCCCAATTTCCAGGTCCCATGGGACTTTCATCAGAGCACATAAACCGAGCCCTCCCCCACACCCACAAGTCTGAATCAGGGAGCTCGGGTGGGGGTTCAGGGACTGGCGCTCAGGTACCTCAGCAGAGTGCATTTCTACTCGGCCTTTCTCCAGATCCTGCTGAAGAACATGAACACGGGAGACCTAACCATGTTCTACTATGGGGACTGGCTGTCCCAAAAGAAGGGAAAGAAGACGCTGGTGTGTGAAATATGTGCAGTCATTGATGGAGAGGAGATGATGGAGTGGACATCCTACACGGTCTCAGTGAAGACCAGCGACATCTTGGGTAGGTCGTGGCCTGCTTCCTCTCCCCTCGCCCACCATAGTAAATCATGACTGGAGACGAGCTTCTCATCGGGGCATTTTCTTCACATAACCTTCTAACGCCAAACCATCTTCACTCTTTGGGGGTCAAAGTATTTTCTCACAGTGACGAAACCGGCTTCTTCTCTGTCCTCTCTGAGATATGGAGAGGACAGTGTCAGGGACACGGCCTTTGCTTGGCCCTGTCTTTGTCCTCTGCCTCTCACCCCAGTGCTGGGCACCTTGACACACTGTGCTTCATAGTCATCAGTATGTGACTCTGGCCTGGGGACTGAGGATGGAGATGGGACTCCAGGGACCCCATAAGTCTGACATTCTGGTGGAGCTAGCCCCACCATTAGGTGAAGCCAAGAGAGAGGCAGCCCAGATGCTTCCAGAGAGCCAGAATAGGGAGCCTTACCCATATAAGCTGAAGCAAGAGTTACAGGGGCATCCCAGATAAATGTCAAAGTCAAGTCCAGGAAGACAAACAGAGCCATCCCACTGACAGAATCCAGCCGGGAGGAAGTGCCTCCTACATTCCCTCCCCTAGCCAAGACTTCTGCCTCTCTGAAGCGATCAAGAAGAATCTGGCAGACTCATTCGCATTCACCATCGACGAGCTGTGGGTCATGACAGCTTACGCTTCTAACAGAGAAGTTTGCCAAAGAGTCGGCCATCCTGGCGGAAAGCTCAGGTGTAAGCGATGGCTCTGTAAATCTGGTAGAGTTCATTTCTAGAATGCTCCTCTTCCTTTTCACCTCATAGTGGACCTTCCTCTTTATTGTTCCCAGTTCTCAGTTGTCCACATTCTTTGAAGGTCCTCTTTTTATTCCTTCAGGGCGTGCTCTCAGACAGAGAATTAAGCTCATTGGTGCATCCCAAAGAAGTCCCGCCCCCACCCCCAGTCCTTCCAGGAGCTCTGGCTTCTCAGCTGTAGCCCACGCCTGTATGACGCACCTCCCCAGGAACAGGGGCACTTCTGTGCCAAGCATTCACGTGACTCTGACTGTGGTTAGACCAACAATAATTGCCACATGCAATGAGAAGGGGAGGGGTAGAATGGGATGTGTTGTAAGCGCTGGCCTTCACTTGCCAGGCCAAGGTTACCTGGTACGGCCAATGAGAAATGAATCTTAGCCAGGATGGGGCTTCTCAGCAGGACTGAGCCTGAGACAAGTTTACCCCAAGCATTAGACTCTTATCAGAAACCGAATATGATACTTGCCAGGATCGATATAGTGGTAGTGGCCGGATACGATGACGCTGGCAAGCTGTGCAGGGTACACAAGATTAATGTCAGAGTCTAATCATTCTGTCAAGCTTCTATATATTTTGTTGACTTCTGGGAAACACAGAAAATCACAAGGCAGCCTAAATGCTTCACTGCCTCAGTTTCTCAAGAACTGAAAGGCGTGCTCACTTCGGCAGCACATATACTCAAATTGGAACGATATAGAGACGATTAGCATGGCTCCTGTGCAAAGATGACACGCAAATTCATGAAGCGTTCCATATTTAAAAAAAAAGAAGAAGAAGAAGAACTGAAAGGCACAGGGCACAACTCTAACCTGAAAACCTATGACACATGTCTCTCAAAGCAGCTAGACCAGGCCAACTCGATGACTCCCTGCAACACCTAAGAGGCCCAGACCACTTCTGGCCTTCCTGACGCTACCCCAAGTCTCATTGACTCTAGGTGCTGTCACCGCATGCCTCAGTAGTCTGGGAAGAAGACCAGAGTGGAGGGCTTTATGGAGAAATGGCAGCTCCCAGAGCCTCACCTTGTGTATTTCCCAGGGGCGGGCACAGATGCCAATGTGTTCATCATCATCTTTGGGGAAAATGGAGACAGTGGGACCCTGCCCCTGAAGCAGTCAGCCAACTGGAACAAGTTTGAGCGGAACAACACGGACACCTTCAACTTTTCCGACATGCTGAGCCTGGGCCACCTCTGCAAACTGAGGGTCTGGCATGACAACAAAGGTAGCCTACTTCCTGAGACCAGGGTGGTAAAGAGTCTCCCTGGGGCAGTGCTCCCTGGCCCCATTTCTCTCCATAAGTAGACTCTGCCTACACCAGCAGGAAGGTGGTTCAGCCATGATTGCACCATTTGGCTGGTGTTCCGAGGCGGTTGTTATATCTGTGGCTTATTTCCTTCTGCTTTCTCCAGGGAGGATTAATGATTCCTTGTTTTTGCAATATCAGAGAATGGAGTCTACTTAATTCAGGCATAAAAATTAAGGGGAAAAAAGAGAATCCGTTGGGTCAGTAGCTCAAGTGTAGAATAATTGCTTAGCATGCACAAAGCACTGTGTTCTATGCCTAAAAGAGAGGAGTGGGGAAGAGGGAGAAAAAGAAGAAGGAAGGAAGGAAGGAAGGAAGGAAGGAAGGAAGGGAGGAAGGAAGTTTCACTAAGTCCACTTCCCATAGATTTCCTATCAGTATTATACTTTTTCTCTTATAATACTGAGTCTGAAGGTAGCTATATTCAGTTATAAATTTAAGCAGCATACAAGCTAAGTGAGAGCTTTACTTTTCAACCCCAAGGCACTTACAGATACTTTGTCCATTGGTATGTGGGGGTTTGTGACCCCCACATGCCTTTGAACACCGCTTTGCTCTCTGCAGGCCTCCCTTTACTCTGGCTTTCATCTGCAGCTCCTGTTTGATGTCTGAGTTGAAGGTTCATTTTCAGCCTTACCCACCTCCATGCTGGACACTTCTTCCACCTCCTCTCTAGTGTCCTGAGTCAAACCTAGCTTCCCCCAAGCTGTCTGCTCAAGGCCCTCTCCTGCCTCCTGCTGTCTCCTCACCTCCCACAGGCCTGTCCTGAGACTGCCTCGCTTTACCTCTTCAAATCCTGCTGCAGCTGATCGCTTATAAACCCAACTCAGCAGCTGGTTGTACTTCCGGAAGGAATGATGTCACTGACCTGTTTCAGCCTGAGGTCACAGTCAAAGCATTCCCATATGACAGTAAACTGGGGTAAGGCAGAGAAAACAGCTGCTCTTCAAAGCAGTAGCATAACTTCACAGTTCTCAGATTTCCTGCATCTATTGGGTCATTCATCCCCTGAACATCTATGTGTTCTTGGTAGGCCTGGAACCCTGTGAGGTAGGAAGAAATGCAAACATTGGATTGCTCAGTGTGCTTTGTGATATTGTATTACAAAATCATGATAGTGGCTCTCTAACCAAAGAACATAGAGGCCTTAGGATGTCCACCTCAGGACCACAGAGCAGCAAATGAACCAGCCAGCAGTCAGTCAGCAATCAGAAGTCAGTCAGCAATCAGCAGTCAGTCAGCAGTCAGCAATCAGCAGTCAGCAGTCAGTCAGCAGTCAGTAAGAATTCTGGTGTTGTTTTGACCCACCATGTCCATCCTGCAGGTCATAATTCTGCACCTTGATTGTCTCCATGACAGAGAGCCAGGAAGGAAGCTGACAGTGTGAGGAAAGCATCCTCTAGCTGCTTGCTTTCTATCAGGTGTCCAGGTAGGAGCCTTGTCCAGACAAAGTGCAGTGCTTAGCAGCTCGTCTGTCTCACTTGTCACTGGGACAAAATATCTGACATAATCAGGCAAGGGAGGGAGGATTTATTCTGGGTCAGTGTTGGAATTTCCAGTCCACGGTCAGCCAGTTCCCTTGCTTCTGGGATCTGGGGAGGCAGATTATCATGGAGGAAGGACCTGGCTGAGGAAAGTTGCTTATCTCAGAGCATCCCAGAGAAGCAGAGAGGAACACAGGAAGGGGCCTAAGATCTTCCCTTTCAACAAAGACTTCCCCGGGGCCCCAGTTCATCAGGTGCCTGCTGCAGAGAACCTGCTTCAGGGCCTGTTGCTTAGGGGAAAGAGTGTCAAGTCCACGGGGACAAAGGAAGACACAGCAAACCAGATACAGTTCCACTCAGTGTCAGGGAAGCAGCTAACTGCTACACATTACATACAACAAGGCTGAATGGTCCAGTAATGGTGCTTAAAATGGTATTAATATTTTATAGCTTGGGTCTCCACAGCCCTGAACTCAGTCTTTTGAGGTCCAGGGGACAAAAAGGAGCCATTCTCTAAGCTTGAAAAAGGGAAACAATCCAGGGGTAATAGGCAGCATTGACTGGCTTTGCCTCCCACTCTGGACTTGCCATGTAATTCCAGCCACAGGTACATCTGCCTTGTATCCTGCCATAACTGAACTTCCCTACCTCTGCTTAGAAAGTGCTTTTTATGTCTTCACCTTTTCATGAAAACTTATTGTCCAGCCATACATGAATTCTGTCCCCTCCCAACAGTTGGCTTATGTGTGACTGAATTCTGTCTTCTTCACATGACTGTCTTAATTGTTGTTCCCTATTTTGATAAAACACCACGACTAAGAGCAACTTAGGGAAAAAAGAGTTTATTTTGTCTTTAGTTCTACATCACAGTCTACCACCTAAGGAATTAAGGGAACTTGGAGGCAGGAACTGATGGAGAGCTCATAGAGAGGTGCTGCTTACCATCTTGCTCCCTATAGCTTGCTGAACCTGTTCTCTAATAGTACGCAGACCACAAGCCAAGGAGCAGCACCACCCGTAGTGAACTGAACCCATCCACATCAATCATCAATCAAGAAAATAGACCATAGCCCTCAGCCTAGTCTGTTGATGACATTGTCTCAGTTGAGGTTTCCTCCTCTAAAGTGACTCTATCTTGTGTCAAGTTGACACAAAACCAGCCAACACACTTGAGTTTTAGCTCCGTGAGTTCCACTGCCTTGACTTTTCCTTGATGCCAACCCACTACCTGTGATATAACAGGGGACTAATATAGTTTAATAGTATTTAATTACATCTTTCTTCAGGACTCTCAAACCATTACTTTTATTTCACGCCTTCGCCATATATTCAATTTCCTCCAGGGCTAAAGATTTTCTTGTGCCTTGATTGAAGTGGGGAGCTGACCATAAACCACAGCTGAGCTCATGACTGAACCCTCTAGATGGCTACATCCCTTCTCCAGATAGTTATTGTGTGCATATCTGGACTCTCTTGGTTTTCTTGGCATATATTTTGCTGTGCAAAAACCTGACACCCAATTATCCAGTTTCTTCTCATCACTGTCAAAACCCTGCAGAAGGAGATCGTTCAGCACTGTGGACAGCGCCAGCCCCTCTCCACACAGTAGCTAAAGGCTGTGCGCGGCTGTTAGATTCCAGAAGCCCCACAGAGCTTGACACTGACTCCTGGTCTGATGGCCTGGGCCCTATGGTGACTCTTGGATACAAACAAATTCTGAGTTGTTGTTGTGATCCTTGTTCCCATGTAGGCAGAGAGAAGTGGGTATCCTTTCCAGGCATACTTTGGCCCAAAAGCCAGGTAATACCATGGGGCAGGTAAACCTATATGGTTGGGATGCAAATCCCGAGAAGAGCCTCAGCTCAATTCCTCTCTCCAGTAGCTTTCTCTTCCAAGGATGGAGATGCAGATGCTCATACAAGGCTGCTAAGCATGTCTTTGATACCTTTCTTTGCCACACTTTCCTCATATTAAAAATCTCATCCTAGGCTGGTTAGATGGCTCAGCAGGTAAGAGCACTAACTGCTCTTCCAAAGGTCCTGAGCTCAAATCCCAGCAACCACATGGTGGCTCACAAGCAATCTGTAATGAGATCTGACGCCCTCTTCTGGTGCATCTGAAGACAGCTGCAGTGTACTTACATATAATAGTAAATAAATCTTTTAAATAAATCTCTTCCAATTCCATCTAGCTCTTGGACAAAAAAAAAAGTGTAAATGCATGAATTCTGTCTGAAATTCTTCCTCTAGAAGATAAATAATTCTAGATAAAGATATTAATGAGTCTACAAATGTTTGGCTAACTTAAATCATAGTGTTCTTCTCATCCCTGGATCTGCTTGGGGGAGTGTTAAATTGGTTTAAAAAAAAATAGACCTTCTGGAGGTGTGTTTAATCTAGAGAAAAACTTTTGAATGCACAGAGAAGTGAAGGAAACGCGACATCAGCTCCCACCTGTCTGTCACCTCGGTTCAAAAGTCATTGCACCTTACCACATCAACTTAACTGCTTGACTTCATGCCCTTCTCTGATTGCCAGAGAATATGGAGCTAAATCCTAAGTTTTAGGCCACTTCACTCCCAACACGCTCACACTTAGTGTGTTTCTCTTTTGGAAATGGACTTTTTTTTTTTCCTTTCTGTAAAACCACACCACCATCATCACAGTTCACAACGATTCCATTTTTACTGTATAACACACTTTTCCAGTGTATGTAGTAGGCAAGCTTACTTGTAAATGTATATGGGGTACACGGGAGAGCGTGCTGAATGCTGAAGAAATGCTGTGTATTGATTTGGTGAGAGGTAGGAAGAGGTCTTGCTCCCACTAGCGCTGATACCTAATTCCGGATTTAGCACTTTCGAGACTGGTTGCCCCATTGTAAATTTCCTTCACAACTATCTAACGGCTTCATCTGGTGATGACCAATTAGAATTGCAATGTGCTGCTGTAATTCTATCATTTCTTTTCCACTTACCAGCTACGGGTTTTCTTTTTTAAAAATTGTCCCTGCGGCTATTTGCTTGCCACAGAATACAGTTTGAAGAAGAAAAATCAAGATAAATGATTAATGATTCTACTTAATTTTAATTACCAGATAGCTTTTATAGTACTGAACAAATTGTAATCATGTTTATTTTCTAATCCATCTTGCTTTTCTTGCTTCCTCTGGCTAAATGAACACTCTGCTTAGCAAAGAATTCTTAACCACAAAATGATTGACAGTTTTTGAATAATGTAAGTCCATAGAAGTAAGAAGGACCTCAGAAATGCTCATAGGAATGCTACAGTGTGCTCACTTAGGCAAACAACACTGAGACCCAAATTCATATCTGCCAACTCCCAGGGCGTTACCTGGGACAGCCTCTGATGAGACTCTTGTGCACAATAGCGAGAAAGACAATAGCGAGAGTCTTGTATTCTTCCATATCCAGGGCTCTCTGATGGCTCTGTAGCTCACTTCAAACCACCCATGATCTTGCTGAGGAAATGTGAGTCACCCATATGGGCTTTTAACTTCTTGTGGGTTATTTTTAGGGAAGGTGTTGCTTGGTGAAGCGAATCTTTCTACCTGAGAAGAATCTCAATGGTTTGCACTGGATAAAAATACTGACAGTTGACTTTTTGATAGTGAAAATAATTTATCGCTTCTATGATCATTGAATACTAAGTAATATAATTAAGAGGTTGTAAGACACCCTGAAGTTGGAGAAGTCAGACTCAAATATAAAAATAGTCTTAAAAGAGTTAAGGCACAGTCACAGCCTCAGTACAAAGAATTCTCTGGATATCAGGGCTCATGGCCAGCGGAATGGACATGTTATGGTTTGAATCTGAAACATCCCCAAGAGCTTACGTCTTAAAGACTCTCCAGCTAGCAGCACCATTTTGAAGGTTGTAGAGCCCTCAAGAAATGGGACCTTGCTGGAGGAAATAGGGGCTGCTGTCATTTTTTTTCTGGGTCTGCCATCATATGAGAGTCTATTACACTTTACTGCAGTGTGAACCCCAGCAGGATGCTGGGAGTATCTTATCCCCTGAAGCAATGAGCCCAAATTAACTCTTCCTTCCATACCTGTCAGGTCTTAGGGTCATAGTGATGATCAGAGTAACGAATGCACCTGCACAAGGAACCATGGGGGCGTGGGAGCAGCAGAGAAGCTCCGAGGCAATGAGAGCCGTGCTGTGCAGGGAACACGTAGGAACTGAGCATAGGAAAAATGGCTTGGAGGCATCATGAGGAGGAAGGAGATGCCGAATGGATGCCTGGTGGATCCATTTCACAATGGCCGATTGAAACAGGCTAAAGGAAGCACAGAGCCCACACAGAGCCCTTCATCACACCAGACGTAGAAAGGCGTTAGACGCGTGGGCAATAAGTAACATAAGGAAGTCCAAATTGCTGCTAGCCCAGCCCCCCATTTAGCCTGTCACCTCCTGTCTAGGATACTGGGACCATAGCAGTTTAGAGTCGCTAGGCCTTTTACTGAAAGTGAATTTAGGTCATTTGGAATATACCAATCAATAGCACTGGGACAGACCGTTCCTCCTACGTAAGGATCTAAATTCCTGTTCTAAAACTACACCAACACTGATTTCCCATTCTTTCCTCTTCATGTTTGATGTGGACTCAGGCATGTAATAATAATGTTAATAATAATGATAGTTTTTACTTTAAAATTATTATTTTCTATTTTATACATTTATTATTATTACTATTACTATTACTACTATTCTTATTATAAATATACCAGGTGAGGCCAGTCTCTCGATCTCAGAGGGTTATCACCTCATTGCCAGAGACAGCCAAAACAATATACAATAACGTGAAAACAGAGTGATTTCAGAATCAAGCGAGGGAGTACCAGGAGACTGGACGCAAGTATTGACGCCTGAGGACATCCTACAAACAGAGCACTTTCCCAGAGACCTCAGCAACGAGCCAGCATTGGCATCTAGAGCCTGGGCCTGGTCGGTTCAGACAATGGTGAAACAAGACTGTCAATCATGGGTCAGAAGTGCAGTGTAGGTGGGACATAGCAAGTGAGGTTGTGAGTAGCTTGGAGTCAGAGTAGAGAAGCAGAACCTGGTGCCGGTCTATGCACTTCTCCGAGAGAGCAGCCTGTGGGTTTTTCTTAGACGGAGGAGAAGCCACTAGAGGGTTTATGAGGCAAAATATGATTTGTGACTTTAAAAGATCACTGTGATACACAGGGCGTTTCTAAGGGCATGGTGCTCGGGATCAAACGTCTGAGGAGTCTGGTAGCTTTGCAGGAGCAGGGACAAGGTAAGCCGCTTGTGGTCTGTGCAGCTCCGATAAATAATGAGACACACACCAGCCTTCGACTGCGGTGAACTATGTGGAGCCCTTGCTTTCTGTGTGCAAGAGCACGGGGACACCGAAAGGGAGACTTTGCAAGAAGCGAGTTCTCTAACAACTGGTTTCAGGTGTTCTCCAGTGAATCTGGGCGACATCAAACTGCTCAAGGCTGCCGCCTGCTTCCACTTTCACGTTGGGTAAACTTGAGTGGCACAAAAGGTTAAGTTAGTCTCTGTCAGCCACACTCTTCATTTCCAAAGGAGGACAGGAAAACTGCAGAGAATGCAAGGTGTCTTTTATGGAAAGACAGTTGGGAATTGTCTGTTGTTTAGTGGAAAGAGTTGCATTGCTGAATTCTAACTGGAAAGGGAAATTGGGTATGGGGTGAGACACCCACACCCACCCACCCACCCACACACACACACACACACATACACACACACACACACTGCTCATGGCATAGCGTAGGGCGAGGGACAGCCCAGTATCTCTTACATTTGGATCTCTTTCGACACAATCAACCCATGTGTCTTCTCTTCTCCACTGCTGCTCCTTCTCTGTTCTAAGGAGAAGCCTTGAGAAAAAGGCTCTGACCATCTCATTCCAACATTGCCATTCTGCATGCGTGGAGGCTTGAAGGTTTGGGATCAGTTTCATGGTGCTACCAGGGACTGTCTCTGATGTAGTCAACCTGTAAACTTACAGACGGGGACTGGCCCTAATTTTCAGAAAACTCGAAAAGATTTATCAAGTACAAAAGCAGGTCCATAAATAAAGTAACTCAGCCTGCTGCTTTGTAACAGCCATGAATAAACTAACCCACCTCGAGGCTGTGTAACAGCCATGAATAAGCTAACCCACTTCGAGGCTGTGTAACAGCCATGAATAAGCTAACCCACCTCGAGGCTGTGTAACACCTTCTCATTGTTTGCTTCTCCAGCAAAGATCTGATTTCACAAAACCCAAAAACTACAGCCAACACCAAAGGCCTTTGAAAAAAACCTTATGGAAACCAACCCTAAACCCATGAAACAGTACAAACTATTGCCATTGCTAATTTGATGCTAAGCCCCTCCTTTGAAAACACCTTGAGTCATTTAAGGCTCAGAGAAATCAAGCTAGTACTAACTTGGAGCCTTCTTCCTCAATGGCTAGTTTTTATAATATCAGAAGGCACTGTGTTGGGAAAGAAAAGTCAGCATTTGTCTTACCCAGTTGTAAGATATAACAATGACTTGTCTGGCGTGATATGCCCATTTCTACAATCATGACACAAGTGTTTTGAGGATAACCAATGGTTTTTTTGTTTTGTTTTTTAACAGGTAGAATCATACTAGAATTCTGTCCCCTGGAATTTTATTAACATTCTAAAGAATGTTTTTCAAAGAAAGATCACTGGGATGTGTGCTTTAAAAATCTGGAAAGATGCTGGGAAAAAAATAAAGGTAGTTGTAGACAAAAGGAAGGCCTCAAGTAAGTGCGTACTGGAATCTTTAGCAACCACGGAAGCCGAGGAAAAAACTCAGAGCACTTGAGACGCAGATGTAGTAGCAGCTCTGTGGGTTCGAGGGCAGCAAGGTCTTCAACAGGGAGCCCCATTCTTGAAAGATCAACCAATGGTTTTTTGATTAGATTTAAAACCTACTCCACAAGACAAAACTGTGATACTGAGCCAAGAACCCATGGCTGGGCAGGTTATAGGACCTAGGGGCAAATTTTGCTTAATGGGCATACTATTAAATTGCTCCTTAAATATTGTCTTTATACCAACAGATTAGTAAATCTCTCAACCTTCATAAGAGAAGCACCTTTTTACAGGACATGCTGATTAATTCAGAGACTCACAGCCAGTCACAGTGCATAGGAAATGCAGAGTCCTCAAAATTAATGTGACAGCTAGGCCACACCACTACCTCCAAGGCTCAAGGATTGCCATAGAAGGTGGAGAAAGGAGATTGTAAGAGCCAGAAGTAATAGAAGACTTCTGTGAAACACTACCTTATGCGTATGACAGGGATGTCTCACATGAACTCACAGTGGATGTGGTTTCATGCATAAGACCTGTACAAGAGCAAGCCGGCCAAGACCCCAGTGTGGATTAGGAGGGGCTGAGTACTCCAGGGCTATGAGTTATTAGTGTGTGCTAGGGGAGAGAGACCCGGTTAGCTTCACACTCAGCCCCTGATCAGGCTACCTGTGTTCCAGTGCATGGACCCACAACCCATTTGCATAGTGGAAGCACTAAGCATGCTCAGTGGATTTAGGAAAGACCATGAAGGTGAGAGGAGATATGTCTCGGAGTGTGAAGAGGGGATGTCAGAGCGTTCGTAATAGATGCAATGGGGATGGGCTTGATCAAAAGTACTTTATATTTGTGTATGAGGCTCTCAAGCAATGTCTATTTAAAAGTTGGGATAATGCCAGCATATCTATCCCAGCCATGCACTTGGCATCAGCACCCTGGAATCTATAACACTTTTAGGTACTCTTAGGAGTTGAGGCAGGATCTCTAGAGGTATTGCTTTGGTCTGATCTGAGAGAAAGGCCTCGTCAGGACAGTGGAACTGCCTCTGGAGCCCCGGGTGGCCTGAGAGAGAGGAGTGTGGGAGTGACTGAGGCCCACTGTGTGCTGTTGTGAGGCCATCTCATGGATATGTTATGAGTAGCAAACACGACCATCTAGCCCACCAGAGCACTGGGGCTGCTCTCTCTGAGAGACCCACGGTGCTCCACATTCTTGAGGAGTTTGTGTGACAGAAGCAGTACTAAGTCCCACACAGCTATCCCAGCCAACCCACGTTGCCAGCTCTGCTGTAGTAGGGACCCATTTGAGAAAAGCCCTGACAGTTACAACAGAGCAGACATGTGCTCATGATCAGCCCAAGGTGTGCCAAATTCAGGAGCACAGCCCAGGAAACGGCAGCTCCTAAGCCCTTCAAGACTGCTGAACAGTTCAGCCCAGAACCCCGACACAAACCATCTTTACTCATCCAGCATTCATTGAGCAACAGTAGTCTGCCAGCTCTACGGCTGAGCCCTAGGGAAACAAACTTTATCAAGAGCCAGTGTATTATTCACATACATAAATAATAGCAACGTAAATCTGAAGTCTTGAAACTGGAAATTCAGGAATTCATTCCTGAATCAGCCTCTAGAGTGGAGGGGAACATCGGGGAAGGCTTCCTGGTGGAGCGGATACCTGAGCTGATCCCGAAGGATCATTGACAAGAGCTTGGTGGACACAGGTCAGGAAGCCATCCTTCAGCTAAGGGTCTTAGGTCTAGAAAAGCTCCAACAGGAATCCAGTGGAAGCCATAAGCCTTTTGGTCCCTGTTGAACGATTCCCAGCAGGAAAGTTTGAGACAGGGAAGTAGTGGAGCGTCTTGGAGCTCACAACTGAGGTCTCATGCACAAGAACTCTAAGCACTTTGCAAAGACCCCTGTGTTCCTCAAATTGGTCTAACTGGTCGCTTCATCAACAAGACCAACCAAGAAACTGTGTGGTGCTAATATGTTGATGGAGGGGCTACCTTAATAGCAGGGGGTTGAAAAATCCCCTTTCAATCAGGTTTTAATTGAAAAAAACCACAGAGAGGACAATAAACTTGTCCAGGGTCAAACAGCTGTGCATGGAAGAAGAGATGTCTTGACAGGGAGAGGGGGCACTTTCCACTCAAATTACTCTCTTCCACAGGGATATTTCCCGGGTGGCACCTGAGCTACATTGATGTGAAGGACAATTCCCGTGACGAGACCTTCCGCTTCCAGTGTGACTGCTGGCTGTCCAAGAGTGAGGGTGACAGACAAACGCTCCGAGACTTCGCATGTGCCAACAACGAGATCCGTGATGAGCTGGAAGAGACTAGTATGTAGCAGGGCTGTGTGGACCCAGCCCACTGTGACATGGGGCTGACTTATCTAGTTGAGGGAAGGCTGGCTCAAGGAGGTAGGGGATGGACTGGGAATGATGGATGGTTCCATGCGCCTGCAGGTGAGATTACCCAGTAAACTCGCTAACAGTGAATTCTTAGAACTGCTAAGACACTCATAGCCTTGAATCACGAATATTCATGAAGGAAAACCCACTGGGGACAGGCTTGCTCTGACCCAAGGGCCAGGCCAGGCTGGGCAGGGCGGGTGTGAAGCTCTCTCTGCTACTTTTATGTCACAGACTATTCAAATCGATGCCTGTGATGACGGAGGCCAACCCAGAGTTTCTAGAAACACAAGTCAGGGAGAGTGGGGGTCCTGATAGCTACTGCCTCCCACGGAGGATACAGAGAAGAGATGCATGAGCAGTTCCTGAGGTGAAGGACCACCAAAGCTTTCGAAGATAATTCTTTAGTACCCAAGCCAGTATCTAGGCCCAGTGGATTAGAGGGAAACTCGGAAGGCAGAGCCTGATTGGAGAAGGGATTTTTCAACCCCAGTTATTAAGGCAAACACACACACACACACACATACACACACACACACACCTCAGCATCTTAGCACTGTAGTTTCTTTTTTGTGTCTGCAGTGTCTAGTCCAGTGTGGGAAGAAGGTTGGATGTTTCCCACAGTGTGATTTAGGGGCCCAAGCTCTTTCCACTTGTGTCTTTTCTGTCTCTAAGCAGTAAAATATTTGATGCCAACCAGAAGCACACTTTTCTTCCCTGTTGTTCTTCCATGGCTGTCAAGTGCTTGTCTGAAGACTGCCCACCTGTTTATTCTACATGCATAAGGACCAACACAGACAAACATTTAATGTGCACTCCTGTATGCTGGCTCCATCCCTGAGATGGATGACAGATGTCCTGAAGCTTCTGTGTCCTCCCTCGAATCCTTCCCTCTGCCTGAGAATTGCCCTCCAGCTCCTGCTCATTGTACCACAGCTGCCTTCCAATACCAAGCCCAGGGCTTCCTTCCTCATGAGGCTTCTTTGATTGGTCCATGTCTTAGTCAGGGTTCCTATTCCTGCACAAACACCATGACCAAGAAGCAAGTTGGAGAGGAAAGGGTTTATTCAGCTTGCACTTCCACATTGCTGTTCATCACCAAAGGATGTAAGGACTGGAACTCACACAGGACAGGAACCTGGAGGCAGGAGCTGTTGCAGAGGACATGGAGGGGCGCTGCTTACTGGGTTGCTTCCCCCGGCTTGTTTTCTTATAGAACCCAAGACTACCAGCCCAGAGATGGCACCACCCACAATGGGCCCTCCCACCCTTGATCACTAACTGAGAAAATGCCCCACAGCTGGATCTCATGGAGGCATTTCCTTAAGGGAAGCTCCTTTCTCTGTGATAACTCCAGCTTGTGTCAAGTTGGCACACAGAACCAGCCAGTACAGTCTACTTAGCTATTCATTCCTTCCTTCAGTGACTATTTACTGACATGAGGGTGACAGACTTAAAGACATGGGTCAATAATTAAGAGCACGTGTCACTCCTGCAGAAGGCCAAGGTTCTGTTTCCAGCATTCTCATGGTGGTTCATACCTGTCTGTAACTACAGGATCCGGCACCTCTTCTAGCATCCTCAGACACTGCATGTACATGGTACATAAACATGCATAAACATAAAATAAAAATAAATTAATTTAAAAATTATATATGATATATTCTTTACTGAGGGCTCACCTTGGCACTGTCCTTTGGCAGTTTGGAATTTAGTAATGTAACTCTACCTTTGTGGAGCCTGCACTCACTTAGGAAAGGGGAGGAGGTACGATGGACAATAGTGAATAAATGAGATTTTATAGAGTGTTTGAAGATGGTGAGAACAAGAGGAAATAGCAGAGGCAAGGCAGACAGGAAGTGTGGCAAGGGACCAGGCCACCACTTTAATTAGGGCATTGGCATAGCATCCCTAAGATGCTATAGACATAAGCAAATGGAGGGGAGGAGGTAGGGGACATGCTCAAGTGGAGAGGAGGGGACATGCTCAGGTGGAGAGGAGGGGACACGGCAGAGCTCCAAGTGGGAGCTAGGATGTCAGAGGCTGGAGAAAGAGCAAGTGCTAGGAGCTGAGACAGGCAGAGGCATGGTGGCAGCCTGGCCCTTATGAATAGTCAGTGCTGGGCTAGATGTCTGGGGCTAGAAAGGGAAACCTAGTCACCAGTCTGGTACTCCTGACACTTGGCACCCCTTAGATGAAGGCTGCTGGAGAGATGCGAGCGCAATCACGCTGGCGAGAGCGAGGCAGGGACTTACTGTGAGGTTGGTGATTGTGGAGTGGGGCTGTGTGCTAGAGCAAGTTCAAGGCTCCCTGGGGCCCTTAGCCTGCTGGGTCTTTGCATTGTGCTTTGTGTAGCCAGACCTGCCTCTCTTCCCTCGTCTTCTGGGCATGTGGTTCCTATGTTGCATTTCAGTTTAGTGGCTCATCCAGCTGTGAGAACCAGACCCTAACATCTACCTCCTGCCTCCTGTATGGCTGCTACATTCCTGTATCTGTCAGCAAAGAGTTTGCTGTCCCAGAGTCACCAGCTCCACTTCAGTGCCCCGGTGCAAGGCTCACCTGCCTCCTAACCCAGGCTGTGGACTAAAGCCAGAGAAAAGTCCCAGAGGGAGGGACCGTCTGGTGACAGGTGGCTGCTTCCTGCTGCTGACCCTCTCCCACCTCCTCCCTGCAGCCTACGAGATTGTCATAGAAACAGGCAACGGAGGCGAAACCAGAGAGAACGTCTGGCTCATCCTGGAAGGCAGGAAGAACAGATCCAAGGAATTCCTTGTGGAAAATTCTTCCAGACAGCGGGCCTTTCGGAAGTAAGAGGAAGGGTGCTCAATGCAATGGGGGAGGGTGGGGAAGGCAAGCCTGAGACCTTCGCTTGAGTACCTACTGTGTGTCAGGCCTGCGATTCCCTTGAAAGTATTATCGCACACCCCAACCCAGAGCTTTCTCCCTGTTTGTTCTGGGAGGCCTCTGGCTGTGTTCACGTCGTCTCTGTTCCTGCCAGAACTACAAGATCCCCACATCCCACCCCAATTCGTCCCCCTTATCTTAGCCCATTCAAGCTGCCATAGGAAACAGTCGCTTAGGGATAACTGAAATCTCTTTCTCATGTTCTCGAAACTACTGGCAGAGTTAGTGTCTGGTGACACGTGCCTCCCGGTTCTCAGATGGGGTCCTCTCACTGTGTCCTCCTACATCAGAAAACTGCAGAAGCCCCTGGAGCTTGTTTTATACGATTCCATTCACAAAGGCTCTACCCTCGTTGCCTAACCACCATCCAAAGACCCAGCTCTAAACTCCATCTCATGGGATTAGGTTTCAACGTGCAGACTTGGCGGGATGCCCCATTCTGTTTACGACGACCTTTTACTCCCATGCTCCTTCCATGAGGACAGAGTCTGAGTTTCATAGACTAGTGCTGACAGACCGCCAGAGACAGTGCACTCCTTCCCATTGCCATGCCCTCATGGATTCAAATTCCATCCGAGAAGACTCCCCAATACCTGACTTGTAAGATTTTTCAAAAACAAAGTGTCTTTATTAGAAGGTTCCTCCTTCTCCTCCTACCTCGGCATCTCCCAAACCAGCTCCTTACCATCTTCCAAGTTCCAGCCTGTGTGATGACATTGCCGTTCACATGCTGGGAGCAGGATGCTGGTAGGACTTTTCACTGTCATCATCTTGATTTAAAACTAGCCTGAATCCCTCAAGGGATGCTAGGCTGAGGACAAACCCTGCCTTCCATGCCACTCTGGGATACTGTGGCCTTTTCCTAAATACGTACTGCATCAACAGGCATAGGCAGCTCATTGATCACGCCTTTGTTTCCTGTAGGGGGACCACAGACACGTTTGAGTTTGACAGCATCTTCTTAGGAGATATTGCCTCCCTCTGTGTGGGCCACCTGGCCAGGGAGGACAGGTTCATCCCCAAGAGAGAGCTCGTCTGGCACGTCAAGACGATCACCATCACCGAGATGGAGTATGGCAATGTGTATGTATAGAGCCGAACCCGGGGTGCAGTGTGAACCTCGACCACGCGTGCGTGAGAAGACAGTGTGTGTCCTTCAAGGCCAAGGTGATCCTAGCCATGAGTGTAAGCCTAGAAGTCAGGACAGGAAGAAGCAGCAGTCATGTGCCCGAGCAGAGGTTCGCCACCTTCATGCCACTAGATTCCTTCTGTTGTGGTGACCATAAAATTATTTTTGTTTCCACTTCAAGACTTTAGTTTTGCTACTGTTATGAATTGCAGTATAAACGCCTGTGTTCTCCAATGGTCTTAGGGGCCCCTGGGAAAGGGCCATTCAATCACCCCAAAGGGGTCCCAGTCCACAGGGTGAGAAGCACTGTGCCAGAGCTGTCTGAACTATGTGTCTATTAGCAGAGATGGGGTTAACTGGGTGACCCTAGGGGTCTTCTCAATCCAAGATTTCCTTATGAGAACAGCAAGAAAGGTGCATAGTGGAGCCTTTCTTGCCTGCCTCCCTCCCTCCCTTCCTCCTTTCCTCCCTCCCTCCCTCCCTCTGTTCCTCCC